>NC_066584.1:122306108-122906108 GCF_024323335.1 Lathyrus oleraceus | reverse complement strand
CCTGCTAATGATGTACAGGCATTGTTTCAAATCCCCAAACACTAGAGAGATAAGGAGTTAATCCCTAGTCAACCACTTCGAGCCTAGAAGTAGGATTTTCTTTCGGATCTACAAACCCTTACGCTTAACCTGGGGCAGGGTAGTGTTCAGTTGATCTAACTACATTTTCGAGTTACAAGATGAAATATCCCATACGAGGATCAACCATATGACATTCTTCACACACATTCTGAAGTGTCGAAGGAACCATCAAATCCAAATTTTATGTCGGTTATTCTTCAATGACCAATGACTTGGCAGTCACAGTTTCAAAAAAAAGTCAAAGAAAGAGCCCACTAAGTCCAACACCCTAAAAGGAGACTTAGGCAAAAAAAAAAACTGGGGCAATCCCGATGGATTAAAGCTTCAAACAAAGCGGTCCATGCAAAAGTTAGGGATCAAAACAAAAATCGAAAGAGGCAATGAAAGTCCTCAACAAAACGAAACAAGATTCAGTGACCACCATACCAAAATCAAAGGGTCACCGACATCCAAAAAACGAAATAAGGTAGCTGCCATTCCAAGAGACCTTGAACAACCATCTTTATCCTTACACCTGCAAAAGACGAATGTGTGTGAATTAACTGAACGTAGGATTGGAGATCATCATGAAGAAGGGGTGGGGTAAAATAAACTTTGAGCCTTATATCCTTTTGTTTCAATAACCATGAACCAAGCCACATTACAACCTTCAAAAGACCTAATTAAAGTAAGGTTTGTTCTGAAAGCATATTAACAGCCAGGTTGAGTAAACTGACTCCCAAAGATTTGCTAATGTTCTATTCTCACTGTGTCACTCACACGCAAGCTAAATCAAGCACCGCGATTGGACACATGATCCACTCGCCACACACTACCACAACACTCCAAATGAATGATTGTTTTTCAAAACTTGCATAACTGTTGCATTAAAATCACCATTTCTTGAATAACAATTCTTAATTGTCAGTCAGTACTTGACATCGAGAAAATTCCAACAAGGGGCAATCCAAGAGGCACTTGATTGTTGGTGCTGACACGAATCAAGACCATCCTATGAATGAGGGGCATGGAATCATTTTGATTATGTTGACTTAAGAAGTAGTCAGTACAAGACAAATCTCCAAGCATCAGTTAATCAGGGAGGAAAAACACTTCAATACTCAGGCAGCCCGGGGAAGGTCCCCCAAAGGCTAATTAGGGGCAGAGCATTGCAAGATTCAGGAGCCGGGAAAAACGAACTAAGATAATATCATGGGACAATCACTCCTAAGGTTCCCTTTCAAGGAGAATTCCTTTGAACACCCTACAGTCAGGGGCAATACAAGTTGCAAGGGGCAGATTCCCTTCATATCTTCAAGTCAGTCAAACAGATTGCGCCAACCACTGGAAACTGCTTGAATTCACAACAAAAACGTCAAAAGTTCATACCAGTACAACATCATACCTTGACAAGAATCCTTGGGGCACATCAAAGGCATAACCATCATGCGTTGATCACGTCGCTATGCTCAGTTACAGGCTGGCCAAACACTTCGGAAGAAGCCAAAATCTTCTCAAAGACAAATACACAACATATCAGCAAGAGATCAAACTTGGGGCACCAAGAGTATCCGCACCTGTTGCGTGTTCATCACATCGTCAACTATTGAGTGTCGGGAAGTCAGATCCTTTCCACCAATCAATAGCTCAATCCGCATTGACAATTACCAAAAAAAAACCAAAGCCCACATTGCTGGCACCCACACAAAAACAGAGACAACCCAACATTGGTTTCCACAAAATACATTGCCTTTGAAAAGGGGGGGGGGGCAATCCCAAACAAACCAATAGTCCTTTGCATTCAAACATGCATCACATGCATCACCTCATACATAACGCATACATATCATTCATGTACATAACACGAATCAAAATCCAAGGTTTAGTCGTAGGCATCCAAGACAATCCTCAGTCAAGTCATTGTCACTTCCTCTAAGTGAGTTCCTACCCTATTATCAGGCGTTCCCCATTGAGTTACATCCTTCCACCTTTTGTCGATAAGATGTTATCCTCAGCTTAATCAAATAATGTTTCTCCAAACACTTACCTTGTTTCACATTGAGTATTCCTCAATGAGTTGTTTCCCGTAACCTTTTGTTGATGGAAATTACATCCCCAGAGAACATCGGTTCTGCAACCTTTTGTTGTTGATACCCCAAGTAAATCTTACCCAGCATTGTTCCAATACTACCCAACAAGTCAGGTTTATTGAACTTTGTCAGTAACTTTATTCTTCCAATATTTACCTCACTACCACCCTTTTGGTGAGAGTCCTCTGATAATATTAATCATCATCCTGTTTACGGTAACCGTTATCCTTTTGGCAATGGTAAATCCTTGACATTTGTGATCTTACTGTCACCCTTTTGGTGTCGAAGATCCTTGAAGTTTGAGCTAACCTTCATCCTTTTGGTGAATGGTGACCTCTGCAATTATTACAGCCTACCGTCATCCTTTTGATGTCGGCAATCCTTATGGTGATAAGCAATCCTTGTCATTCTGGTTCAATCATCATCCTTTTGGTGATGATGTCCAGTTCAATTAGAATATCATCCTTTTGGTGATAGAGATTATGGAGTTTGGTTTAAGCTATCATCCTTTTGGGGATAGTGACATTTGGAAAGTCCAATCCCATTGTCATCCTTTTGGTGTCAGCAATATTTGAAGTTATTATAACTTATTATCATCCTTTTGGTGGTAACAAGTTTCGAAGTTATGATCTCACCTTCATCCTTTTGGTGATGGTGATTGTGGATTCATTATCATCCTTTTGGTGGTAACAAGTTCTGTTGTCGACCTTACCTTCATCCTTTTGGTGATGGTGATTGTTGACTTATTATCATCCTTTTGGTGATAACAAGTTTGTGTCTTGATCCTACCTTCATCCTTTTGGTGATGGTGATCAATTGCATGTGTACTTATTATCATCCTTTTGGTGGTAACAAGTTTTGTCATTTGACAATACCTTCATCCTTTTGGTGATGGCGATTGTTGACTTATTATCATCCTTTTGGTGATAACAAGTTTGTGTCTTGATCCTACCTTCATCTTTTTGGTGATGGTGATCAATTGAGTTGTGTGGCTTATTATCATCCTTTTGGTGGTAACAAGTTTTGTTTTTTAATTATACCTTCATCCTTTTGGTGACGGTGATTGTTTTGACTTTATCATCATTTTGGTGATAACAAGTTTGTTGTGTGACTATACCTTCATCCTTTTGGTGATGGTGATCATTGAAGCTATTTGACTTATTGTCATCCTTTTGGTGATAACAAGTTTTGTTGTTGGATCTTACCTTCATCCTTTTGGTGACAGTGATCTTTGAAGTTGACGAGTCAACTATCATCCTTTTGGTGATAGCCTTGATATTACACTCTCTGTTAATGGAAACTTTATCAGAATAACCATCATCCTTTTGGTGACAGACATCATCCTTTTGGTGATGAAAATCTTTGGATTGTGTCTAACTTTCATCCTTTTGGTGATAGCGAGATTTGTTGTTGATCCTACCATCATCCTTTTGGTGATGGAGATCTTTGTTGTAGCCACTGTAACCATCATACTTTTGGTGATGCTTACTTTTGAAGCTCGGTTTATCCATCATCCTTTTGGTGATGACGATCCTGAAATCATGATTGAATTACTGTCATCCTTTGGGTGGTGGGAATTTCTGTTGTCATCCTTTTGGTGCCAGGAAACCAGTCCCTCACTTGTCTTTACAACAATAACGACCTTTGCAAGGTTGAGTGTCGACTCGAGGGTTGGCATCGATCGGACATCCTACCCCAATTACCTTGGTGCTGTTAGAATCCATTACATTTTCTTTCTGCATCCATTCCATTGCATTTCAAAGGACAAAATTTGGATCTTTTAGTATTTAATTACCTTCCACCACAAATGTATGAAGACTGTCGTCATTCTTACTTTCTAGTTCAAGATAATTAAATAGGGGCAGCTGTCATACCCCAATTTTGTCCGGGCATATTTAAATATTCATTAAATTGTTTTCATTTTCATTTTCGCATCATATGCATAGCATGACATACATTGCATCATGAATAACACCTAAAATGTCGGTCAGAACGAATTTATTTAAGAATACAGACAAATCGGTTGAATCATTAAATTTGAGGAAACGAGATATTTTTCAATAAATATGTTTTGTGCTGACAATTTTAGTGTGATTTGATTTAATTTTCCGAGCAACTTTATACTCGATTTCTATTTCTAATTGATCAGTAATCTTTGGTTTAGTTATTTAATTAAAACAATTAAAATTTGTTTAAGTCAAATATTAATTAGAATTTGTTTTTATGATTCTATTTCTTTAAGTAAATAATAATTGTAAAAAATTTGTGCATTGGATTCTATCACCCACAAAATCCTTCACGTGTCACCTCACTCTCTATGATTCACAACTGCTCATACTTATCCAAAAAATTACTCACACAAATATGACATGATCCTCCACTAACCAAAAATCCCACAAAAGGGGATCTCAAATCTTAAAGAGGGGATTTTGTTATAATAGAAAATTCAGCAAAGAGAAAAAAGGGGATTCTCTCCTCATCTTTCCAAAAAAAAGTTCACACGTATTTCCCACTCTCTCACACTCACTCCCTCACAAAAACACGCTCAGCACACACAGATCTCTCATTCTCGCTCACAAACCACTCACAAAAAGCTACCCCTCACAAATCACCCTCACGCCTACTCACTCACATTCTTCACTCTCTGAAAAAGTCTCCACACGCGAACCCTTTCTTCCCCTCCATCTCAGCCGCCACCATCACCATCGCCTCACCTTCATCCACCTCACTCCGATCTTCTACCCCGAAACCCTCACTGAAAATCAACCCATAAACTCCGCGACCCATCTTCGACCTCTTCAAACCCTAAACCGCCGCTCACTTTGAATCTCCTCCGTTTACCACCAACACCAAAACCAACAAACACCCTCCTTCAACCACAAATCCTCCGTTCACCCCACAAACAATTCTCACCATAACCCCCAAATCTCCACTCTCCGTTCATCACCGTATCTCAACACCACCACCCATTCAACAACCAAGCTCCCGTCTTCAACGTATTCGTCCTCCGCCGAAGCCCTCCACTAATACCCCTCATCTCCACCATAGAGAAATCATCGCCGGAACATCATCCTAATCCCCCAACCGAAGACACTCATTGATGTCTCGCTTCCACAGTAACAACACCTAAAAAGCTCGTGCTTCCGCAACTCTCCGCCGTCACTCATACACCACCAATCCGATGTTAACAACGAAACTGTTTTTAATCTTGCCTTTACATTACTGGATTGTTGTCGTTTGATTTTGTTACCAGATTGTTGTTGCTTGATTTTTGCAGCTCATTACCTCTCACCGTTGTTGCTAGTCTGAGTCAGGAACGGTATTCAACTTTGGACGGGTTACAAACATTGCCAAAGTCCATTCGGTCTTAACCGCGCAAGAATAATAACCGTGAGCGCTCTTCATGGGGGTAATATTTTGATTCTAAATTTCTGCTTAAAATTGTGATGTTTTTTAGAGCCAACTCGTGTTGTAATTCAAAATTCTGGTTGGCTTTCGTATTGAGTTCGATTGATTCATTGGTATACAGAGTTTAATTTGAATAAGTTTTACTGCATGATTTTAAAGTTTGCTTGCCTGTTAATGACAGAATGCATAGATAAGTAATGTCAAGCCATCATATGTATTTCGTTTCAAATAGCAATTTGATACGTTAATTAGAATTATGAGTTTTAATGTATGGCTTTACAAGTTTTATTGAATTACATGGTTTCTGGGTGTTAATATTGCTTGAGTTGTCACATATTATAATGAGTTTTCATGTGTGTTCTAGGGCGTCACTGTTGGTTCGAGTCTTTTCTTCTCCCTGAGCTTTAATTCAGAATGAAAGTAGCAAATAGGCTTGTATTATATTTTTTTTCCTTTCTTCGTTTCCCTATACCACCCATGAACTGTTGTTTCAGAGAGAGAGCATTTAAAGCATCAAGATAATGACTATCGAAATTCTAATTTTACAAAGGAATACATTAGTCAGTTACACTGAATTCTGGATTATGGCGTAGCTTTTCTAGTTTTGGTACTCCATAGGAAAAGGTTGTAGAGTGGGTTTACAACTCTGTGATTTTTCTTGTGTTAGAATAACATTCATAAATGATAATTCTTTTATTGAATATTTAGAGTTGCGTTGTTGTTATAATTATTGTAAATAATATCATTGTTTTTTTTATGAATTTAAATCCAGTGGATTCGACTTCTACATGCCGATATACCATCCAAATTTCAATACATCAACTGTATATTTTTGCCGCGTTTGGATTTCGGGAATAACATTAACCCTTGTTATCTCGCACAAACCGGTTTGAGCACACCGACTCCATTGAATAAAAGATTATTATCCATTTTTATTTCTTTTGATTTAATTAATTAATTTAAACTTTTAATTAGTTTAATTTCGATTAATCAATTTTAATTAACTTAATTATTTAATTAAATAATTTTGATAATTAATTTTAATTAATTCAATTAACCGATTTAACCAAGTTTTAATAAATTAATTGATTAATTTCTTCCACTCTCACAAACTTCACATTATTTCAAACAAAAAAGAAGCTATTTCATGTCATCATTATTTCATAATCATTTTCAATTTTATTTCATTCCAATTCACCATCAATCCAAACCAATTTTAAAAGCACAAAACAACAATTCTCGATTCAACATCGAGCCCATTTTAAAACACCCTTGTAAGTCGATTGCTCTTCGCATCGCCATCAACCTCACATAGATTACTCTTGGGCTTCCTTACAATGAAACCTACTTGGTTATTAATCGAGTAGATGAAATAATACACTAAATAAATTTCATAAACACAAATTCAAATCTTTTTTCCAAACCAACTCAATTTCAAAGGAATTTTCCATTAAACACAAAGCTTTGGATGAAAAGGAGATAGGAAGCGTACGCTTCACAATTTCTCAAGCACTTGAATAATTGCCGTACGCCATATTGCTCGAGTTCTTGTCACCCGATTAAATTTTAAATCACACAAATTTCAAATCATCTTTTATATCAAACACAATTTCGCAAAATAATCAACTTAAACTTCGATAGAGAATGGGAGGCGTACGCCTCACCATTCCTTGATTATTTGAATAATTGGCGTACGCCACATTGCTCAAATTATCAATCCAAACCTACCAATTCAAAATACAAATCAAATACAACATCTAAACATATCTTTTACAATTTAAACCTCGGGTGATAAAAGATGGGAGGCGTTCACCTTGCCATCTCTCGATTATTTGAATAATCGGCGTACGCCATATTGCACAAATTATCGACTTCCGACTAAAACACGCTAAATAAACTTGGATAAGGGAATAAGAGGCGCACGCCTCATTATTCTTTGAATAAGCAAGTAGGAGGCGTACGCCTCACTACCGTGCGTATTCAACATCTAAAAACAAACTTTCAAAATAATTTGAACGAAAAAGGAATAGAAGGCGGTCGCCTTATTATTCCTCGAAAGAATTAGACGATTGGTGTACACCACATTGCTCAATCTTTCGTCATTCTCCAAAAACATCTCAACAAATCAAACCTAACTTCTCGCCCCCGAGCGATCGAAACCAAACCAAAACACCTCAAACACATCAATCCAACTTGTCACCCCCGCGTGACCAAAAACTCCTTTCAAAGGAACACTGTCAATCCTTTCTAATGCGCCCAACAAACCAGTGCTAGAGCCTCCACCGAGAGTAGACAACGCCATCATTCAGCCGTTAGAACGCCGACCTACACAGTCGTTCATCAAAACAAAACACACCAAATATTCGTAGTAGCCCGAACTACGAATGCTCTGATTTCCTTATTGCACTATAAGGATACGTAGGCAGGAGATTTCTGTATCTTCGCGAGCACACTAATAAAAAACCTCCCTTTTCCCCCTCCTGAGGTCTTCATCCATATCTATCATCGATTCTAATCACTCGAAGCAAGCTAATAACATTCAACTAACAGTCAAATAGCAAAATCAGACTAAGAGGTTCCCGTTGAGTACAACGGACGTGAGGGGTGCTAATACCTTCCCCTTGCGTAATCGACTTCCGAACCCGAATATGGTTGCGACGACCATTATTCATTTTTTAGAGGTTTTCTCGATATTTTCCTATTCCTTCATGGGAATGAATAAAGTTCGGTGGCGACTCTGTTCGAACAACATTTTTTCCGCGTCCTATCGCGAGGGATCGCATTATCATCATTTTTGAGGTGCGACAGGTGAACCTCGTGCTAAATTGGGAAAAATGTCATTTCATGGTGACCGAAGGAATAGTTTTAGGACATATAGTTTCCGAAAAAGGTATAGAGGTAGATAGAGCTAAAATAGAAGTTATAGAAAACCTAAAACCTCCTAAAACCATCAGAGAAGTCCGAAGCTTTCTTGGACACGCTGGATTCTACCGGCGTTTTATTAAGGGTTTCTCCAAAATAACCAAACCTTTAACCGGACTTTTAATGAAAGATGCTGAATTCATTTTTGATGAAAAATGTAATGACGCATTTAATCTTTTAAAACAAGCATTAATCTCTGCACCTATTATGAAACCGCCCGATTGGTCGGAACCTTTCGAGATAATGTGCGATGCTAGTGATTATGCAGTTGGAGCCATTCTAGGACAAAGAAAAGATAAAAAATTACATGCCATTTATTATGCCAGTAGAACCCTAGATGCAACAACTGAAAAAGAATTACTCGCTGTAGTTTTCGCTATAGACAAATTTAGATCTTATCTAGTAGGAGCAAAAATTATTGTTTACACCGATCATGCTGCCATTCGTTACCTATTAAGTAAAAAAGATGCCAAGCCCAGGCTACTCCGATGGATTCTATTACTACAAGAGTTTGATTTAGATATAAGAGATAAAAAAGGCACTGAGAATGTAGTAGCCGATCACCTTTCTAGGCTAGAACATCTAAAACCTGAACTAGTACCCATAAATGATGATTTCGCCTATGATAGACTAATCGCTAGGGTAGAAACCATTGAAGATAATAACCTAGATCCTTATGAGCATCCTCAAAATTTCTTAGCAATAAGTAATGTACCCTGGTATGCTGATTTCGTTAATTACCTAGCCGCTGATATAGTACCCCCTGATCTTGACTACCACCGCAAAAAGAAATTCTTCCACGATGTGAGAAACTTCTATT
This sequence comes from Lathyrus oleraceus, assembly GCF_024323335.1. NCBI lineage: Eukaryota > Viridiplantae > Streptophyta > Magnoliopsida > Fabales > Fabaceae > Lathyrus > Lathyrus oleraceus. The sequence continues at coordinate 122,896,808 of NC_066584.1, read as the reverse complement.
GGGACGAACCGCTCCTTTTTAAAAGGGGTAAAGATGGCATTTTTCGCCGTTGCGTTCCAGAAGAAGAGGTAAATAGTGTTATCGAGCATTGTCATTCTGCACCTTATGGTGGACATGCGAGCACCTCTAAGACATACTCCAAGATTCTTCAAGCTGGCCTATTCTGGCCTACCATGTGGCGCGATGTCTATGCTTGCATTGTCAAATGTGATAGATGCCAACGCACTGGAAACATTTCAAGGCGTGATGAAATGCCTCTAAGAAACATTCAGGAAGTAGAACTCTTTGACGTATGGGGTATAGATTTCATGGGACCTTTTCCACCATCCTTAGGAAATAGGTATATCTTAGTAGGTGTAGACTATGTGTCTAAGTGGATTGAAGCTATAGCTGCACCCACAAATGACACTAGGGTAGTAATCAAACTATTTAAAAACTATATATTCCCTAGATTTGGAACACCACGTTTAGTCATAAGCGATGGAGGATCACACTTTATATCGAGAATATTTGACAAACTTTTAAGAAAATATGGAGTTAGGCATAGAGTAGCAACACCGTACCACTCACAAACTAGTGGCCAAGTAGAAGTATCTAATAGGGAGATAAAACAAATCCTAGAGAAAACTGTTTCTATTTCTAGGAGAGACTGGTCTCAGAAGCTTCAAGAAGCATTATGGGCCTATAGAACCGCTTTCAAAACCCATATAGGAACTACTCCTTATAAACTAGTTTATGGAAAATCATGTCACTTACCATTCGAGTTAGAGCATAAAGCCTATTGGGCCATTAAAACTTTGAATTTAGACTACTTAGCTGCTGGAGAAAAGCGTACCCTAGACATTCATAAATTAGAAGAACTTAGGCAATCTGCCTACGAGAATGCAAAAATATATAAAGAGAGGACAAAAGCCTATCACGATAAAAGAATAGTAAAGAAAAACTTCAATGTAGGCGATTCTGTTCTCCTTTTCAACACTAGGTTACGACTCTTCCCTGGAAAGCTACGTTCAAGATGGACTGGTCCTTTCGAAGTATCCAAGATTCTGAGATCCGGAGCCGTAGAAATCAAGAACCAAACCTGTATCCCATTCATTGTAAATGGACAAAGACTGAAGCTCTACGAAGGAGGAGACATTCCAACATACTACTCAAGCCACACCCTGATTGATCCACCGATTCCTACTACTACAAGTGTATAAATTCTGATCGTCAAGCTAATGACGTTAAACAAGCGTTGCGTGGGAGGCAACCCATGGTTTTTCTTTTCATTTTACTTTTTTCGCATTTATTTACATTTATTTTTATTTTTATTTTGTTTTATCTTATTTTGCATTGAGACTAAGATTTGAATGGTTTGCATTTTCAGGATCACTTTCTTAACTTTTACAGGATGCAGGGTTTTGATGACATGCATGTTGCCTATAGAGATAATGCTCAGAGGGAGCGCTACATTGCTTTGTATCAGCGCCCTATGGCACCCACACGTTACCCTGATCAACATTGTATGGAGGCACTGGGTATCGAGCCTAGTATCAGATTCCTTAGCCACCAGCTCCACTGGGACGAATATGCTGATGACTTGAGTAACACATATAGGAACCTGACTTTGGAGTTCCTGAGTTCATTCGACTATGACCCATATTCTGGACCAGATGGGTATGCTGCTTTCAGGCTTTTTGGAGTTGAGTACTCCTTCAGCCAGAAAGAGTTCGGTGACTTATTGGGTTTCCAGACTACTCCTGATGCTATCCCGGAGACACCTTTGGGATATTTCCTGGGTAAGGAAGTGGAGAAGTTTTGGAGTGATATATCAGGTGGCGGAAGCCAGGATCCATCTACACAGTTATCTTATGTCATACATAACCCAACCTTCAGATATTTTTAGATGATATTAGCACATTCCTTCCTGGGAAGACCGGATGCAGAGACACTACTGAGCGAAGAGGAGATCTTCCTATTATTTTGCGCATCCCAGTCTCGCCCAGTAGCATGTGGGAACTTTTTATTGAATAATCTCAGCGGTATCTCTAGATCCACCGAAGGAGTCATCCATGTTGGTGGAATCATCACACAGATTGCTATCGCTTTAGGTCTGTCTCGTAAGCTGTTGCATCTTCGGACCTACTGTGGATACACTACCATGGACATCGATTTCTGTCTAACTAGAGGAATGATGAGGAGAGCCTCTTTCCACCCATGTCAGTTCCGATTGCTAGTCGACAGTGAGGCTATACATTACTTCACATTGCCAGACCCCATGATGACCAGTGTGCATGATCCAGCGAATTGGAGTTATGCTCTAGAGGGCCAGGGAGAGACCGTCGAAGCACCGAGATCACCACCCGCTGCTGAATACACGCCTGCACCACCATCTCCTAGAATCACTGTTTTCTCTAATAATCATTCATTGCAGACACCTGACATACGCACCCAGATTGTTGAGTGCCGTAGAGAGATTGCAGAGCTTAGACAGGAAGTGGCGGACTTAACTTTACAGATAGGAGTGTCTGATCTCACCCATGCTACTGAAGCCGATTGTCTATATCAGGAGATCGCAGAGCTCAGGCAGGAGATAGCCGTGCTCCGTGGATCCACTCAGGCAGACGACACCCCTAATACCTGATCTCACCATTTCATTTAATTTCTCTTTTATATATTTCTCATATTTACATTACTCATTATTATCGCATTTGAATATTATATAAACTACTACTATACATTAGTATTTCTATTTTTATATATGTTTTATTTTTTATTTGCATTTTAATTTCTCAGTTGTTTATTTATATTTAATTTCTGTTTTTGTTTTTGTTTCAGTTTCACTTTTTTTTTCGTTTTTTACTTTTATAAAATTATGCAAGTCAAAGAAACTAGGAGAATCACAAGACAAATGCTATCCAAACCCCTCAAAGCCAAAAGACAAGAGAAGCCCAAACTAAAGGACCAAAATCTGGCCTAGCCAGATTTTTCCTTGTGGCGCCCGCCATAGGACCTGTGGCGCCCGCCACAGCGTCTGTAAATGGTCGGGGCAAACCCCTTTTCTTCACCATTTTTGCAACTTACAACCTCGAAAACCCATTTTTTCACCTTGGAAAAAAGTCCTTGAACCCACAAAAAGCTCATACTTTCCTAACCACCATACCACACAAATCATTAATCCACTTTCCATTTTCGATTTCATCCGCCGGATTTTGTAAAAATCCAACCTTTTTACCAACCACTTCGTCTTCTTCATCCACTTTTCAAGAGCATTCAAATGGAGTTCAACGGGTTCATTCTTCGAGGAGGGAAACCAGGGGAGAGACAAAGAAAGATCATTGAACGGTTGCAAAATCGGGAAATTCTCCCGACCAGGTATGTTGACGAAAATTGTCTCTATACTTTAGGTATCTACCATAGCGTTTTTCATTTATTATACAACTTAGGTTTGCACAATTTCTTTATCAACAAAGAACCCACCTATGAGCGGTTGACAATCGAATTTTTAAGTTCCTTAATTTATATTGTCAACCCTAACACTGCTAGCACAGTCGGTACTGTCAAATTTAGAATGTTTGCTGTTGAATACCAATTCAGTACCGACGAACTAGCCAGCTTGTTAGGGATCCGTCATGGGGAAGGTGATATTTGTGAGGCCCCTTTGGATTCCGAATGGTCTGTTGAGGTATTTTCCTTCTGGGAGCGTTTATCAAACACTTCCATAAACTCTTTTGAAGGTGTTCTTGCCTCAACTATCCATAACCCGACCATCAGAGTTTTTAGATATCTGTTGGCATGCACTATTTTTGGCCGAGAGAATCCAAATAAGGTTAACGCTAGAGAGCTTCTATATTTGCAAGGAAGCCTCACAAATAGGAAAATTAATTCGGTTCCGTTCATGCTCACCCATATGATTTTAACTCTGAATAAGGCGGGACCGATTTCTTTTGGTGGATTGATTACGTCTATTGCTCGGGCACTTAACCTGAACAATGTGATGGCTACCCTAAACCCCTTACCTCCTCGCACAATTAACTTAAAATTTCTGAGAGACATGAAATTGTGCCGCTCAAGGAGAGAAGGTGGTTATACACTTATGGTTCATGGTGTAGCCATCCCATCTATTATCCTACCTTGCACTAGACGTACAGATATACGTGATGAGAGGAATTGGACCTACGATTTAGACGCTCCACCTGTTTTGGGTCCTCTTCCTCCTAACATTCCTGATGAGGCGGGACATGACACTGATGATGAATATGATCGGAGAGAGAGATCTCCCGTACCACATGTGTCCCCCCATCATCCTTCACCACCACACACCGCACCATCTTCTTCTTCTGCAGGTACCACTCCTGGCTTCTATATTACAGAAGAGATGTGGCGTGACCATCTGGCTAGAGAGCAAAGGCGTGACGACCTACTCTCTACCATCCAGCAACAAATGACGGATAATATGAACTTCATGCAAGAATCGCAGCGGAGGACAGATAGGTCCTATGACACTGTTCTACAGTCTCTGCTTACGATTACATCTACGCAAGCCCGTCAACAACAATACAACCAGCGACACATGGCACTAATTGAAGCCACTCAAGGTTCCATTATAGGTAACCTTCGAGAGGTGAGGACCGCTCAGGATGCCCTGCAGGCGAGGATGGATCAGAGAGACCGTCGTCGTACCCGATCCCGTCGTCCACCTCAGGATGGCGAGGGCACTAGTGGTCAGCAATAGGTTGCCAGGTAACTCTTCCTTATCTTATTTCGAAACATTAGGGACAATTTTCGATTTAAGTGTGGGAGCAGACTCTATCGTCTTTCCTTTATTTTTCTCGTTTTTCCTTTATCGTTTTTATTTACTATTTTTAGATTGTTTATTTCCTTTTAGTTGTTTATTTTGCTTTTTAGTATAATGCATGAGTCTGACGAGTCACCAAATACAGTAGATCTTTAGCACAATCCTACCTCCCCATACCTTTAGCCCCACCAAAAAAAAAATTTGCAAAAGAAAATAGTGTTATTCCGAAAGTTTTCAGGTTTTAAAGACATGTTTTGAGTAAGGATGTGGTGACTTGGGAGAACTTTGCGAAACATCAGTATCTGTTTTAGCACCATAAGCTTCGTAAATATAGGAATCGTTCCCGAAACCCCATATACCATGGCCTTAATCATCATTTCTGTATAAGTCCTTAGTAGTTTATCTCAGCAGTCAGCTTCGGCCTACGCATCCTCTATGTAGGGGACCGATGCAAATAAGTGAATGATCCAGCAAAACAAAAAAATAAAAGAAAGCAAAAAGGCAACTCCGGTATAGGTGACCCTCACAAAGTCATTTAAACCAAAGAATTGTAAAAAATTGCTAGAAAATGAAAAAGAAAAAGAAAAAGAAAAAAACTTACCCACTGCTAGTTGGTTCAGAGGTATCTGGCACTGAACTCGGTAGGGTGGATTACGATCCGATCCCCCACAACTACAGTTAGGTCCAATAAAAGGATTTACACATATTTATGTGCCAGAAATCCCATGCTCAGATCATAATCACTAACAGGCCACTCTACTACGAAGCATGTACGGATAACGGGCTTAATGTGATTGCGCCTGAATGAAAAGGACACAAAAGAGATGAAGAGGCAGGCCTAGGTATTGTGGGATAATATGGGTTGGTTAATAGAGGAATGAAGTTTATGTCCGTATTTGCGGATTAGTGTCATCATGATACCCTTAGTTCACTCAGTTAGTACCTATCACTGCATCCCGACTTGAACTTGGAATTTTTACCTGAAGCACTCGTTTACACAAAATTTTCTTTTATGAGCTTTATAATGTTTTGCTTGAGGACAAGCAAAGGTTTAAGTGTGGGAGAGTTTGATCACACTGAAATTTATGTAATTTCGACTCCGATTTCACATGCATTCTAGTTGTTTTATTATCATTTTGTTGTGTTATTGTTATGTTTTTCTTTGTTTTCAGGATTTTACTTTAATCGGAGCCCCGGTCGAGAAAAGGAGCGAAAAAGGGCTAAAAACTCTAAAATTCAGCATTTTGTTCTTATGGCCTACCCCATGGCGGGCGCCACAGACCAAGCCATGATGTGTCAAATTCAATTCCATCAACTCCCACGTTTTCCCACTACTTCCACTAAGGCGCCCCATATTGTGCTTGTGGCGGGCGCCACAAGAGGAAAAACGGTTCCCTCCTATTTTCAAGTTGAAGGGCATCCAAGTCATTTCCATCTTTTTACTTGCCTATAAATAGAAACGCGAATTCACTTTTATAATCACCCAAACTTAGAGCAGACGAGATACAGACTTAGAGCATGGGCAAACTCAGAAGCAACTTTGTTTCACTTAGGCATATATTCAGTTTTATAAATTGGTAATCGCTTCGCATTGGAGTGTTACCACAATTGTGTGATCGAGTCTGTGATAGAGTTTGTAATCGAGTTTGGAGCACTTTGGAAGGAAGTTAATCCTGCCTCCATTTTCTTTTCCGCATTGCAATTTACTCAGCCCTTCGATTGGAGAAGGTTTTTATTACTTGTCTTTACTTTATTTATTTCCCGCACTCGCTTTACTTTATTTATTTCCCGCACTCACTTTACTTTATTTATTTCCCGCACTCGCTTTACTTTATTTATTTCCCGCACTTGTTTTACTTTATTTATTTCCCGCTCTCGCTTTACTTTATTTATTTCCCGCACTCGCTTTACTTTATTTATTTCCCTCACTCGCTTTAAATTATTTATTTCCCGCACTTGCTTTAAATTATTTACTTTCCGCACTCTCACAACTTTTATTTATTTTTATGCACTTTTACTTTATCATGTCTATCTAAATTTATAAGGTTAGAATGTAAGGATCATAATCAAACCAGTAATCCGTACAATTGTTTGTAGAAACACTTAAGGGCTATTTTAACTTTCTAATTAAGTTTTCCCGCACTTCAATTGCATTGGGTAAGATCGAAAGCCGTCCAACGTCTTTTTAAACTTAATTGTTTTTAACTATTTCAAAAACAACGAAAGCGCTTTGTCTAGTTCATTAGGAGTTTTTAACATTAAGAAGAAGAGAGATTTTAAAACTATTTACAGACGCGTTTATAAGTTTAGAGTCTGGTTCGTAAGAACCTCTTTTGGTTAAGAAATCCAGGTTATAATACTTTTCAACTTAGTCAAGATACTATATTTCTTAAAAATAGGTTTACTACTCTAACGCAATGTGCGGCTTTTTATAGGTGACAATAAGAGGGTTTGATTAGGGAGTACAACTCGGTTCTGAATACGTGAAAGCGACAGTTCCTGTTAAATTAGTTATTTTCAAAGTAGGAAACATTGCCCATAAGTAGCTCTACCAGCAAGTACTTGGATTATCAATTGATTACGTGAATTACATTCGACCCTGTTTTTATTAATTATATCTGAAACTTTACTTTTCATTGCACACTACAAAAACACTTATTTCGATTGCCTTTGATAAACACCATAACAATAGATAACGATAGTTCGACACTTGGTCTCTGTGGATTCGATAATCTTTTATATTACTCTGACGCGTTCGTATACTTGCGAACACCGCATCAAGTTATTGACCGCATCAGGGCTGCTTTGGAAGACAATGTGAAGAAGGGGTTGATTGAATTGCTGCAAGAGTATGTTGACATCTTCGCTTGGTCTTATCAGGACATGCCAGGGCTTGACACAGACATCGAGGTACATCACTTTCCGCTCAAAGAAGGTTGTCCTCCGGTCAAGCAGAAGCTCAGAAGAACAAGACCAGAGATGGCTGTCAAGATAAAGGAAGAAGTGCAAAAACAGTTGGATGCAGGGTTTCTAGCAGTCACAAATTATCCGCCATGGGTTGCAAATATCGTTCTGATACCTAAGAAGGATGGAAAGGTACGGATGTGTGTTGACTACCGGGATCTGAACAGGGCTAGTCCTAAAGATGATTTCCCCTTACCTCACATCGACGTTTTGGTGGATAACACAGCTCACTTCTCAGTATTCTCCTTCATGGATGGATTTTCTGGCTCTAATCAAATTAAGATGGCACCAGAAGAAATGGAGAAGACAACATTCATAACCCCATGGGGCACCTTCTGCTACAAGGTGATGCCGTTTGGATTGAAAAATGTCGGAGCAACATATCAGCGAGCGATGGTGACTCTGTTCCATGATATGATTCATCATGAAATCGAGGTTTATGTCGATGATATGATTGCCAAATCTCAGACGGAAGAAGAAAATTTGGTGAATTTGCAGAAACTGTTTGAGCGTTTGAGGAAATTCAAGCTGAGGCTTAATCCGAACAAGTGTACTTTTGGGGTGAGATCTGGAAAACTACTGGGTTTTGTTGTTAGCGGAAAAGGGATTGAGGTGGCTCCGGCCAAAGTGAAAGCGATACAGGAAATGCCTGAGCCAAGAACAGAGAAACAAGTCTGTGGTTTCTTAGGGAGGTTGAACTACATTGCAAGGTTCATCTCTCACCTAACAGCCACGTGTGAGCCAATATTCAAATTGTTGAGAAAAGATCAGGCTATCAAATGGAATGATGATTGTCAAAGGGCGTTCGAGAAGATAAAAGAGTATTTGCAGAATCCTCCTCTCCTTGTGCCTCCGGTCCCAGGGAGACTGCTGATTATGTATTTGACAGTACTGGACAATTCCATGGGTTGTGTTCTCGGTCAACACGACGAGACAGGTAGGAAAGAGCATGCCATCTACTACTTGAGTAAGAAATTCACAAATTGCGAGTCGAGATACTCAATGCTTGAAAAAACATGTTGTGCACTTGCGTGGGCTGCTAAGCGATTGAGAAAATACATGTTGTCTCACACAACCTTACTGATCTCCAAAATGGATCTAGTCAAGTATATATTTGAGAAGCCAGCTCTCACCGGAAGAGTCGCTCGTTGGCAAATGGTATTGACAGAGTACGACATTCAGTATACTTCCCAGAAAGCCATCAAAGGGAGTATTCTGTCAGACTATCTTGCTCAACAACCGGTTGAAGATTATGAGCCGATGAAGTTTGATTTTCCAGATGAAGACATCATGTTCCTCAAGATGAAAGACTGTGAAGAGCCAGTTGTTGAGGAGGGACCTGATCCAGACGAAAAGTGGACTTTAATGTTTGATGGGGCCGTCAACGCCAGAGGAAGTGGAATTGGTGTTGTCATTACAACTCTGAAAGGTGCCCACATGCCTTTCACCGTTTGTCTGACTTTCGAGTGCACCAATAATGAAGCTGAGTATGAAGCCTGTATCTTGGGTATTGAGCAAGCCATTGATTTGAGAATCAAGATATTGGACATCTTCAGAGATTCAGCTCTGGTAATCAATCAAGTGAATGGTGATTGGAACACTCTCCAGCCCAATCTGGTCCCATACAGAGATTACACGAGAAGACTGTTGACTTTCGTCACAACAGTAAAGCTGTACCATATACCTCGTGATGAGAACCAGATGGCAGATGCTCTTGCCACTCTATCCTCCATGATCAAGGTGATTTGGTGGAGCCATGTTCCCAGGATTGATATTATGCGCCTCAACAGGGCCGCGTATGTGTTTGCTGCTGAAGTGGTAGTTGATGACAAGCCCTGGTACCACGACATCAAGTGCTTTCTAAAGAATCAAGAGTACCCTGCAGGGGCATCCAACTATGATAGAAAGACTTTGAGAAGATTGGCAGGCAGTTTCTTCTTGAACAAAGACGATGTGATGTATAAGAGGAACTTCGACATGGTTTTGCTCAGATGCGTGGATAGACACGAAGCGGACATGTTAATGCAGGAAGTTCATGAAGGCTCCTTCAGTACTCATGCCGGCGGACATGCAATGGCTAAGAAATTGTTGAGAGCGGGTTATTACTGGATGACCATGGAATTTGATTATTTCAAATATGCTCAGGAGTGTCATAAATGCCATATTTATGCTGATAAGGTACATGTGCCGCCAAATCCTTTGAATGTGATGTCTTCGCTGTGGCCTTTTGCTATGTGGGGCATTGATATGATTGGAAAGATTGAGCCAACTGCCTCCAATGGGCACCGCTTCATCCTTGTTGCCATCGACTATTTCACCAAGTGGGTCGAAGCAACGTCATTTGCGAAGGTCACCAGACATGTGGTTGCCCGTTTCATCAAGAAATAAATCATTTGTCGTTATGGGATTCCCGAAAGAATCATTATTGATAATGGTTCTAATCTCAACAACAAAATGATGAAGGAGTTGTGCCAGGACTTCAACACTCAGCATCACAATTGTTCCCCTTACCGCCCTAAGATGAACGGTGTTGTTGAGGTGGAAAATAAGAACATAAAGAAGATCGTGCAGAAGATGGTCGTTACGTACAGAGATTGGCATGAGATGCTACCCTTCGCCTTGTATAGGTACCGTACTTCGGTACGTACATCAACCGGGGCAACCCCTTACTCCCTTGTGTATGGTACGATTGCTTAACATATCGGTAAATTTGTGACATAAAAGGCATAAGCATTCTAGTTAGTGAGATTGTAAGTCTCCCCTCTTTCATGGAATTGTGTGGAAACTTGGCCTTCTTTCCTTCCTTTGGAAGATGTTTTGGTTCTAGGATCCATGCTTGTGATAAGTGGGTTGAGTGTTCTCCAAAGAATGTCTTGAAATAAAAAGCAAAAGCAAAACAATACTAACTATTAACCTACTAACTACTAACCTTTAATTTCAAGCTTTTCCTTTGATGCAATTTACTTTTAGGACTATATTTCATTTTCCATTGTTCATATCATTCTAATTGTTTATGTTAATGCAATTTTAACTTTGTCCATTTGGACCATATTGTGTGATATATTTTGTTTGTGTATACTTTGCTTGTTGTGTGGTCTTTGACCATTAATGTACATAATAATAACAAAAACCCTAAAAAACTTTTGAGTTGACTATTGGCTTGATCTTGGACAAATGGACTTAGAATCTAGGCAACCTCCTATGCTAATGGACTTGGCCAATGCCAACTTGTTGAAAGAACCAAGTGCTTGCAATTTTGAAGTTCATCTGATGCATCTTTGAAGACCTCTCTAAGTTTATTCTGCAACTTGATTATTGTGAAGCTGTTATTTTGAACCTGTGACTTGTGGAATTTACTTGTTACGTGGGCTATTTTGAAGAAGATAATGAAATGGATAAGCTTGGATGAGGCCATCTTTATTTGATGCCTTTCTCTTCAAGATGACATAATTGTGCATTTGTGTGTTGTTTGATTCTAAAAGTCCAAGGGAATTATGGGTTTATATTGACATACTTGTCTATTGGATTGCTACCCATTTGGTCAGATCTTTTCAACTCTAAACTTTTAATTTTTGTGCATATGATAGTCTCTTCATCTTCTCCCCATTTCTTTAATTTCAAAATATCTCCCTCCACTTTCAAAAATCTTCTTTGTGTGAACTACTTTTGTTCTAAACTTTGACCACTTTTGCAAAAAAGATAGAAACTTTGGCCTTATGTCGTTGCATTTTCAAACTTCTTTTCTTAAATCAAATTAACTATACTTGACTTAAACTTTCAAAAAGCCAAAAAGAACTAATTCATTCAAACCATTTTTAGGCCTTTGTGCCTTTCAAACTTAAATTTTGTTAAAATCAACTCACCCATTTTGAAATTTGTATCATGAACTACGAGGTTTTGATCCCTCATTTTTATGTTGGTACGTAGGCACAAGACCGAAGGTCTTGTCTGTCGCAACGCGAAAAACAACCGGCGAAAAAAAACAGTTTACAGCGCCGCTACCGAAGCTATTCATCCTATGACGGAAAGGAAGCGCAGGACTAACCTAAGAAAGGGAAAGGAACGGTCTTACGACCAGAAATTGTAAGTTACGGGAGCCGGTTACGCAAGGGGAAGGTATTAGCACCCCTCACGTCCGTCGTAATCGACGGGATCCATGCTCAAAAGAATAGGAAAAGGTTGCTAATAAAACTTGCTCAAAGAAATGCACAAACTGGAATAATAAAATAGGTGAAAGAAGATGGAGGAAATGGACTCGGCAGGATGTCGCATCCTGGGTCTACGTAGTTTGTCAGAAACAAACATCAAAGTCAACGTAGTTCGGGGAATGAGAAACATGCTCGCTAGGACATCACATCCTATGCCTACGTATCTTCTCTATCCAGAGTAAGAATCAGAGCACTCGTAGCTCGGCTAACGCACGCCGAAACAAAACACCGAAAAGAGACGCTGAGACGTCAAAAGACACACTTAAAAGGAAACAGAATGCCAATACATGGACTTATATTCGACTACAAACAACACAAAGGAAACAGAATGCCAATACATGGACTTATATCCGACTACAAACACACACAAACAAGGAAACAGAATGCCAATACAAGGACTTATATCCGACTCCAAACAAAACACACGCTAACTAGCGAACACCAAAGAAAAAGGTTATCAGATTGACAAACTAATAGGGAGTCTGGAACTCGAGCCTAATAGTTGTCACACAAACACAAAGAGATGCTAAGACGTCAAAAGAAACAAAAAAGTTGAAAAAGAAAAAGGGTGCCCAGAGAGATCTCGCTCGATCTCCTGCCTACGTATCTCATCTGGTATGAGAATCAGGGTGACGTAGTTCCCCTTAACAGGGGAGAAATAACCTCCTAACCAGAGACCAGGGAAGCAAACAAACTAATAGGGAGACTAAGACTCGAGTCTAAAATTTGTCATGCAATCAGTAATCCCTAAGTTGAGGTCTCTAATCATGCATCTAACTCATACAGGAAGCAAGTCAGCTCAAAAAGCAAATAACACCAATCACAAGTGAACAAGCATCACACACTATATACAAACAAGAGGCTCAGACAAATGGTTGGGCTTTAGTCAAGAGGGGTCATATCAACCTCGACAAACAAGCCAAAACTGTAGGGGTATGTTGAAGCTCTTAACCACTAACATTGAGAGTTAGGGTGAGGCTGATCAAATATGGTAATGAGGGTTAGACCTCATGCTTTTAACCCTGGCCTGGGTGAGCTCAAATCAACGAAAACGTGGGGATCCAGAAAGAGGGACCCTATTCCACTTGACTGACACTATACAAAGATCTTGGGTTATGTTCAAGAGCATCAACACGTAGTGCGAGCATAATGAACGACTCACTGAATAACAGGGGATTGATTGCTAATCCCTTTTATCTGTCAATTGCCTCTTCACTTAGGCGGACTTAACAAGTAACATGCCCCATTTAGAGGTCTTGGGCACAAATGTAAACATACACAAACAGAGCCTCATAAGGAGGACTTCAACCAAATGCCTTCCAAAAAGGTGACAGGACTTCCAGACTACATGGAGTAAGAAGGCTAAACTACATCAGTGGTGTATCAACCACACTCCAAAGCAAATCTCAAGCAAGAGCTAAAAGCAAGCGACTAATGTACCTGTACAAAAGCTTAACAATTAGTATCTCAGACAACCAATCAGAAAACACACAGTGAAACTATCCCATATCTACACAATGCAAGTCATAAGTGCAAGCACTCAAGTGAGTTCATCACATCAATTGACCTACAAGACAACAAGAGTTACTAATCAAAGGTATTGGCATCTCACAAAGTGAAACCAAACCAACCATTAGTGCCAAATGCTCAAACCTGAAACACAAAGCACAATTACTATGTGTACAAACCACTAGTATAAAGACTAGGTTCAAAAGCAAGTCAAATGACCAAAACAGAATTTAATATTTTGCACAAAGCAAGTTCAAACAATCAAGAAAATGTCCTCAAGAGGACCAGGATCAATTCATAAGGAAAAGGCATCTAATGATCAATGTAAAGCAAAGGCAAGCAAAAGTGCACCAATTGGACATCCACATTAGAAAATCCAAATCAAAACAGAAAAGCATCCAATGGTTATGAAATTTTTTATGCAAGCTACTCATATTATGAATGATCATCATGCAAAAAATTAGATCCAGAAGAGTTCAAATGATAGGTACATGAAAATGCATAAATGCAAGGATCAAAATGTGACACAAATTGTCACAACATATGTTCATGTGTCCAAAACAGTGATATCAAATGATAAAAATGCCAAACCAATTCCAAAAAATCATGTCACATGTTAAGATCAAGCATGCAAAATTTCATATCAATTGGATCAACCATGAGCACTTCACAAGGCATTTATCATCACATATCAATTTGGCATATGGTTCAATCAAACAATATCAAATAAAAATCCAGCAGCACACAAATCATGAAATAAATCCTATAAAAAACTAGAGATCAAAACAAGAATGTGAAAAAAAGTTTGGATCAATTTGGATTAATCTACTATTTTTAGTGATTTTTTGAAGTTGATGAAATAAAATGAAATATGCATGGCAATGGAGGGAAAGTGATATTTCAAATAATATTAAGCAAGGTGCATGAAGCCAGGTTTGAACTCATGCAAGTACAGTCAATGAGAATGTTCAAACAATTAATTCAGAAAGCATGCATATGCCAAGACTCGAACACGCGCGCTTACAGTCAAAAGAGAAATCAACAATTAAATTTAGAAACATGCACATGCCAGGATTCTTATTCATGCAAGCAAGGTCAGTGGCGCCTGAATGAAACGCTGCGTTTCATTTATGAGTTGGCAGCCTCGTCAGCGTGGTCAAACACGCGTGGATCAGTCAAGTGGAGCGTAGCCAATGGATTAGCCATGCAAGCGCACAATCATCGTTGATAGGGCAAAAACCCTAGGCAAACATAACCAGTTGCAGACGGCGGAGCAACCGTCTTCTCCGGCCGTCTGCGGTGGAGCTTAAAGAACAAGTTTTCCAGAAATGGACGAATTATATATGGTTAGAAAGATCTTCTCACGTAGATCACGAATATCATGCTCAAATCAGTTAATTCTTCCTAAAGTTTCTGGATCGAAGGAAAACATAATTGACATCAAAACAGAAAGTTCATCGTACGCATTCATTTCTCAACCATTCTCAAATCTAAACATATCAGCATGATCAGCACCAAAAGATCTACATAAATATCACAAGGAATTGGCAAAAGAAAGAGATCGAATTCAACCTACGTGGAAATGGCAGTTGATGTACACACGTATTTAAGCCTTCAAAATCTCCAGATCTACTCCACTGAACCTCTATAGAAGCTTTAAGCACAAAGAATCCACTGAAACCTCTTAGATCTAGCTGAATTTCAAGCTTCCATTGACATGTTCATGTGCTTGAATGGCTCGAATTCCAGTTCAATTGACCAATCCAGATGATGATTCTTGCTCAGAACTCTTCCATGATCATGAATGTGCAAAGAAAATCAAGGTTTGTGTGAAATTTTTTGGATTTCCAAGAGAGAGAGTTTTTGGAGGGAATGTGAATTTGAGATCTGAATTTTCTGTTATGAGCCAAAACAGTTAGGATTTAGCTTTTATATGAGGTGTTAATCACACTGTAATCTCAATTAGGCAATGGTTAATACAAGATTAGTGAGAAATAAGGTGATTGCAAAATTGCAAGTGTGCTTAGCATGGCCTTCCCACACGTGAATAGTGCCATGCAAGGGTACAAATTCACTTAAAATCAATTAATAATCAAGATGGAAGTGGTATTTGGCTTGTATGATCATCAAATTTTGAATTATCAATTTTCCCTCTAAAATGCACATGTGTGAACAAATGGCCATATGAGCTTATTTCATGCAAGGCAATGGTTGATTTGAAAGTATTGGTCACAAGGAGCATTTTGCAAAAAGAGTGGACCAATTTGGAGTTTTGGATCAAAAGTTATGCCATCTTGAACTTCCATGCATACTTTGTGATCATTTGGCCATAAATTCTCAACCGTTCATCAGATGAACATGATATAGGACTTTTTGAAAAGGGGAGAGAAATATCTTAAACTTTCATGTTCACCAAAAATCCATTTGAACCTTCTTTGATGTTGAAAAGTCAAGTTGAATATGGACCAAAAACTTGTCATTTTTGGAAACTTGAAATTACAGGTCACTTTCCATTTTTGAAAACTTTTGCCATGGCTTCAAAATCTTCAAGATAGATGTTTGAAATGACAAATGGACCTATTTTGAACATGATTGAGGTGTTGAAACTCATTTGCCCACCTCATAGTCCTCAGTTGAATGCACAGTTGACTTTTGTGGTCCTCAGATGACTTTGAAATGCCCTGGTCAGCTTGAGCCTCTACCACTTGAGGGAATTGCTCAAAAATGAAACCCTAGCTCATACAAGCCCAATATAATGATCATGTGATCCTCATCCCAATAAAATGATTCATCTCCTTGAGAAGCCCTAGCTGGAAGAAGGACCTTGATTAGGGTTGACCAGAGGTCAAAACCCTAATCCAAAGGAACTTGAGGATGCACTCTAAAACTCTAGATGATGATAGAGCCATGATGACAGTGATATACCCTTGCAATCAAGATAATGCTCAAGACCATTGAAGGATCAGGAAACCCTAATTGAAGTGCAAACCCTCAGATGGTTGACAATCAATCCATAGAGACCCTCAGGCTTGAATCATGTAACATCTTCATCTTCTGAAAAGACTTTGGAGGATGACTTCCTTATTTTCAGATGATATGCAAAATGCAATGCCTAATGCCCTAAAATATGAAATGCAATGTGTCAAACTAATCTCAAGAGAGGAGGGCAAATTTTGAGGTGTTACAGCTGCCCCTATTCAATCCACTATGAACTTGTCGATATGAACAACCTCGACTTTCAGATGATCAGGGTGAAGAGTGATTGAATACAAAGAACAGACGAACAATTTGCGCTCCGCTGGGAATTAAGTAACAATGCCTGTCAGAATCGGCAAAGAAGTGATCTTAAAAGAAGAATCTGTCTGGTACGGTGAAAGTCGGCCTGAATACCGAAAAGAATGTTGACCTGGATACCAAAATAAATGGTAACACAGGAATAACCATGGCCTGAATGCCGCATCCGCTGGGGATTATTATTATTATTTTTTTTTCTTTTTCTTTTTTTTCTTTTTTTTTTTGCTTTTCTTGAACCCCGGAACTTTTCTTTCGCGCGAATGATCCCTGATCACCGCATTTGAACCCCGATAACTTCATGTCACTTTTGCTGCCAAACAATGAACCCCGTTCTCCATTTGAACCCCAGTCGCCTGACGATAACTCGCGATCACCATTGAACATGCTAGACGCAGTTCTCCATTTGAACCCCGTTCTCCAGAAAACACCCCGTGTCTCCTTTTCTCCATTTGAACGCCATTCTCCATTTGAACCCCATGCTAATTCCGCTGGCAACGTCGGAAATAACACCAAACACCACTCTGATGGCGACATATCAGAGGGTATACCTTCACAAAAGGAAGGTAACATGTGCATTTCTTCCCCGGAAGACACCCGTAACGACTTTTCTTGGCCTCAGCCAAAGTCTAAGGTGACACATGATCAGAAGACAATCCTGAGGACCTCATCCCGGATAGAATCTTCAATTCCAATTGAACCCCGCTCTCCAAAAAATGCCGCAACACTTCCTTTTCTCCATTTGAACCCCAATTTTCGCGCTGATCGCGTAACGTTCTCCGATCTACATTTCCATCTCTGCCCAACGGAAACTCTTCCTCCAGTATCACGCTACTGGGGAATATTGCTAATTCAAAATCACGATGCCGAACTCCTCAGAGTAACATCTTCCAACTTCCATATCCACACGACGGAATTCTCCTCCAATATCGCCCTACTGGGGAATACTGTCGATCCAGAATCATGATGCTGAACTCCTTGGAGTAACATCTTCACCAACCAGCAAAACTAATTCTCAAACGGTAACCACGGCTCGAGACTAGTTTATGCTTGCAATGCGTATGTTTGAATTTTTACAGCGTAATGCTCCATAACCATGGAAATGCTACGCAATGAATTATGCAATATGCTATGCTTTTCTAAATGATGAATGCATAAAAAAAGTATCCGCCTCAGGGGACGACACGAGCAACTCTGCTGAGGAACTCGATATCGCTCCAATCTCCACCCTGTTGGGTAGTAGCACTGCTGCTGGGGAAAGAGCAACCCTTACTAGGGATGACCTCTACTGAACCCGATCCGCTTAGGGACTCCGCTGGGGAAAAACTTCCAACGCACACCTCTGCTGGGGAAACAACAACCTTTAGACCTGCTAGGGAAATAACAATCCCCACCATGATAGGGGAAACAGCACACTCCAGACTTGGCTGTCGAGGAAATACCGATCTCGAACCTGCTGGGGAGACAACAATCCTAACCCTGCCAGGGGAGATACCGAATATTCAACACGGAACACCCGTCGACTCGTCGAACCCTGGTATTCACCACCTGATCACAGTGTCAATTTTCCACTTCAGACTTTGAAGAGTCTTCTTGATTAACCCTCCAAGATCGTCGCGATTCCTTCGCCGTCTTTACACCATCCTTCAACTCCTTGTCCCTGATTGGACTCGAAGGAATCTTCCGTCAAAAAGCTTCACATCACAACCTGCAAGTGAGTGAAAATATCTAACAGCACCTGCAAAAGAGATCGTTAGATAAAAATGTGCCCCAGGCGTGCCAAAATTTCAACACCTGGGTCACTCTACCTTCTAAATAAGATTTCACGCTTTCAATCTTATAAACATGCATTGGAAGGGACCCCTATGTCTCAAAATGCAAAGATTCTTTATCAAAGTAAACAGATGTTTTTGCAATCAAAGCAGTAATGAAAACAAAAAACAAAATTATTTGACTGAATATTGTTTTTATTGATTGAAAAAGGTGGCTCGTAACTAAGAAATACACAGGAAGCAATCCCTGAAAAGAGGTAATTGCGCACAAAAGGAAAATCTATCCTAATGGCAATGTTAACCCGTGATCTCATCGAGTTCCAATCCGGTTACAACCCATATATCCTCAGACTCTCCGTGCTTTCTGCCTTCTGAACAGGACGTTTTCGACCGATTTCTGCCGGGAATTATCCACTTGTCAAAACCAAAGTACAAACGATCATGCTAGACGCAGTTGTTCGTTTCATTCCCTCTTTTGCCTGGACCGCCCTTTTGGGTTTTCAGTCCACCGGGATACCCTTTTTGCCCAAGCCGCCCTTGTGGGGTTTTCGACTTGTCGGGTGTACAGTTTTTTCTTTTTTATACCTAATTTTTGCCCGAACCTTTTTTCATTTTTTCTGGTTCGCCGGGATGCTCATTTTTTGCTTGGACTATTTTATTCTTTTCGTCCAGCTGGTCTCTTATACGAAGTATTTTTTAACTGCATCCGCATTCACGGGGGATGGAAAATCCTCGCCATCCATGGTCATCAACAACAAGGCTCCGCTAGAGAAAACCTTCTTGACCACGAATGGACCCTCATAATTGGGTGTCCACTTGGCCCAAAGATCGTTTTGAGGAGGAAGGATCCTTTTCAACACCATATCTCCCGCATGGTATACACGAGGTCGCACCTTTCGGTCAAAAGCACGCTTCATTCGTTGCTGGTACAACTGTCCATGACAGATGGCCGCCAGCCTCTTTTCCTCAATCAGGCTCAACTCTTCATACCGAGTCCTTACCCATTCAGCCTCTTCCAATTTCACATCCATCAGGACTTTCAATGACGGAATCTGGACCTCAACCGGTAGCACGACTTCCATCCCATACACAAGCGAGAAAGGCGTTGCCCTAGTGGATGTACGTACCGAGGTTCGATATCCATGCAATGCAAACAACAACATCTCGTGCCAATCCTTATAGGTCACGACCATTTTCTGCACAATCTTCTTAATATTCTTATTAGCCTCCTCAACCACCCCATTCATCTTTGGACGATAAGGAGAAGAATTGTGATGCTCGATCTTAAACTCCCGACACAACTCTGCCATCATCTTGTTGTTGAGATTAGAACCATTATCAGTAATGATTCTTTCGGGAACCCCATATCTGCAAATGATGTCTCTCTTCAGGAACCTGGCCACGACCTGCTTCGTCACATTTGCATAAGACGCCGCTTCCACCCACTTGGTCAAGTAATCAATAGCCACTAATATGAATCGGTGCCCATTCGAAGTCGTAGGCTCAATCTTTCCGATCATATCAATGCCCCACATAGCAAACGGCAACGGAGACGACATCAAACTCAACGGGTTTGGAGGCACGTGCACCTTGTCAGCATAAATCTGGAATTTATGACACTTCCGCACAAAGTTGAAACATTGTGCCTCCATTAGCATCCAGTAATAACCAGCCCTTAACAGCTTTTTCACCATTGCATTCCCACTGGCATGGGTACCAAACGACCCCTCGTGCACCTCTTTCATCAATTGGCTTGCTTCTTTGTCATCGACACATCTGAGCAAAACCCAATCAAAATTTCTCTTGTACAAGACCCCATCTTTGTTCAGATAGAACACCATGGACAACCTCCTCAGAGTCTTTCGGTCCTTCTTGGATGCTCCCTCGGGATACTCCTGGGTCTCCAGATACCGCTTGGTGTCATGATACCACGGCTTTTCATCATCAGGTGCTGTGTCGAAAGCAAACACATAAGTCGGTCTATCCAACCGTCCCACCTCAACACTAGGGAACTGATTCCACCATTGCACTTTAATCAAAGCGGCCAGAGTAGCCAAAGCATCTGCTAAAGGATTCTCTTCTCTCGCCACATGGTGTAATTCCACCTTGGTGAAAAACGTCAACAATCTCCTCGTATAGTCCCGGTATGGAATTAAGTGAGATTGATGCGTATACCATTTCCCGTTAACCTGGTTTACAACCAAAGCTGAATCTCCATAGATAACAAGGTTTTTGATCCCCAAATCAATTGCCTCTTCAATACCCAAGATACAAGCTTCGTATTCAGCAACATTTTTGGTGCACTCAAATGTTAGCCGGGCGGCAAAAGGAATGTGGGATCCTTTCGGTGTAACCAAAACAACACCAACTCCACTACCATTCATGTTAACGGCCCCATCAAACATCAGAATCCATTCGGATTTAGGGTCAGGCCCCTCTTCCGGGATCGGTTCCTCACAATCTTTCGATTTGAGAAACATGATGTCCTCATCAGGGAACTCAAACTTCATTGGTTGATAATCCTCAATGGGTTGCTGGGCGAGGTAATCAGACAATACACTCCCCTTGATCGCCTTCTGAGAGGTATACTGGATATCATATTCAGTCAAAATCATTTTCCATCTCGCAACCCGTCCGGTCCATGCTGGCCTCTCAAATATATACTTGATCGGATCCATCTTGGAAATCAACAAAGTGGTATGAACCAGCATATACTGTCTCAGTCGGCAAGCAGCCCATACCAAAGCACAACAAGTTTTCTCGAGCAGTGAATATCTTGTTTCACATTCGGTAAACTTTTTGCTAAGGTAGTAAATTGCATGCTCTTTTCGACCAGACTCGTCATGCTGCCCCAGTACATACCCCATAGACCCCTCGAGGACTGTCAAGTACAGAATTAACGGTCGTCCCTCCACAGGAGGCATCAGAATCGGAGGCTCCTGCAAATATTCTTTTATCTTTTCAAATGCCGCTTGGCAATCATCATTCCACCTGACCGTTTGATCTTTTCTCAATAACTTGAATATGGGTTCACACGTGGCTGTTAGATGAGATATGAACCGTGAAATGTAGTTCAATCTACCTAAGAAACCACGAACCTCCTTCTCTAACCTCGGTTCAGGCATTTCTTGTATTGCTTTTACTTTAGCAGGATCAACCTCGATTCCTCTTTCGCTCACAATAAACCCCAGCAACTTACCGGACCTCACTCCGAAAGTGCATTTATTCGGATTCAACCTCAGTTTGAATTGTCTCAACCGGTCAAACAGCTTGGCCAAGTCTACCAAATGCCCCTCTTCTGTTTGGGACTTTGCTATCATGTCATCAACATATCATTCAATTTCATGATGAATCATATCATGAAACAAAGTCACCATAGCTCTTTGATACGTGGCACCGACGTTCTTGAGACCGAATGACATCACCTTATAACAAAAAGTGCCCCATGGTGTAATGGACGTTGTTTTCTCCATATCATCTGGAGACATCTTAATTTGATTATAGCCAGAAAAGCCATCCATAAAGGAAAACAACGAGAATTGAGCTGTATTATCTACCAACACATCGATGTGAGGTAATGGGAAATCATCTTTCGGGCTAGCTCTGTTCAAATCCCGGTAGTCCACACACATTCTCACCTTTCCATCCTTCTTCGGAACCGGCACAATGTTTGCAACCCAAGGCGGATAATTAGTGACAGCTAGGAAACCAGCATGCAACTGTTTCTGTACTTCCTCTTTGATTTTCATGGCCATCTCAGGTCTAGTTCTGCGCAACTTCTGCTTTACTGGAGGACAATCTGCTCTCAATGGTAACATGTGCACAACAATATCGGTATCCAACCCTGGCATATCTTGATAAGACCAGGCGAAGATATCAACATACTCTTTCAACAGCGCTACCATTCTGCTCTTGACACTCACCTCCAAAGCAGCGCCAACTTTCACTTCCTTCCTGACCTCCTTGATACCCAGATTCACAACCTCGACTTGCTCCTCGTGCGGTTGAATCACCTTCTCCTCTTGCTTCAACAACCTGGCTAATCCCTCCGGCAGTTCACAATCGTCTTCGCCTTCTTCTTCGGCATGATAGATTGGATTGTCGAAGTCATATGAGGGTGTAACAGGATTGTTATCAATGAGATCCGGAGAATGATCGCATCTGCATGAATGTTGATTCATGCATTGCTTTAGAGTCGGGACGAGACAAATTAAAAGGATGAAATGAAAATAAACATTGCCATTTTTATTATTAAACTGCAAAAATAAATGAAAAACAGGGAACACCGCTTTTAATGTGAAAAACATCCTTTTATTGATGATGCAAATATTGCAAAATGAAACACATGAGGTGGCCCTTACAATGAACCATTATGTTTCAGGCAAAACGTATGGCTTTCATGCAAACAGAATTGAAAAACAGAAATATTACTCTTTACGTAGAGTGACAGTGATGATCATTTCGGCCTTCCATTTCTGGATCTCCATCCCTGGTACGCACGGTTTTATCCACGAGTCGAGCTCGCAGTCACTGTCGACCTCTTCACCCACCGCACAGATGTGATTTGGAGCTAGCATTCTAGCACTGGTGAACGTGAATGGTTGGCGACGTCCTTTGCTCTGTCCAGACAAGCCTTGGCCCGGCTGATAACCAACCCCAAACCTGTCTTCCTTTGCTGCAATGTCTATCATTCTTCCCCAACCCGGGGCTTCTCCATTCTTCACTACCTCCGCAGCCTGTTTGTAAGAGGAAATGGACGACTTCTTCTCTTCTTTAGCAAAAATGGCATTATCCACCTTAATGGTTTCAAACGCATGACTCGGTGTTTCAAATATTTCGCCGTCCATTTCTACGTATTTGAACAATGACAATTGGCTGACAAAAATATCTTCCTCCCCGCAAACTGTTACGACCTGCCCGTCCCAGATATACTTTAATTTCTGGTGCAAAGTCGAAGTTACTGCCCCATCAGCGTGTATCCACGGTCGACCCAACAAGAAACTGTATGCCGGCTAAATATCCATGACATAGAACACATACTTAAACACCTCGGGCCCGATCTTCACAGGGAGCTCCACTTCCCCAAACACAGCCCTCTTAGAGCCATCAAATGCTCTGAAAACCAGGTCAGTAGGCCTCAACACTACTCCTTCGCAATCCAACTTTGCCAGGGCCTTCTTTGGCAACACATTGAGTGATGAGACGATATCAACCAGAACGTGCAAAAGCACGGCTCTGTTACACTCCATTGAGATGTGTAATGCCTTGTTGTGATTACGCCCGTCCACTGTAAGATCAAGATCAGTGAAACCCAACCCATGGCTGGCATTAACATTCGACATCATTGTCTCCAATTGATTAATCGTAATCTCCTGGGGGACATAGGCCCTTTTCAAGATTTTCAACAAAGCCTCTCTATGCCCTTCGGAGCTTAACAGTAAATATAAGATTGAAATCTTGGACGGAGTCTGCTGCAAGTAGTCAACAAGTTTGTACTCAGACTTCTTGATGATCCTCAGAAACTCCTTGGCTTCATCATCAAGTTCTTTTTCCGACACAACAGGCGCCGGTGCCGCTATAGGAGTACCCTCACTCACCACCTTCTTACCTCTTGCCCTGGCTAAAGCCTCGGCCTTATCTCTCTTTTCTTTTTCTCCATCCCCCCCTCTAAACGTGTCGGGCGCAAACAACCTTCCGCTGCGAGTGAAACCACTAGGTCCGGCATTATCCACCTTTGAAACGGTGGTATCACCCGCAGCCTGATCCTCATGCTTCTCTCCATTGCAATATACCTCCCCACCATAATCCCACGGCACAACATCGTCATTTTCATATGGAATAGGCCCCGGTACCGTGATGGTAATTGGAGTTGCATCTGCTGGCGCCGACAAGTTGATAGGATCAAAATAAATGGTTATGGTGGAAACATCCTCCTTCTCCAAACAAACTTTCTCAAACCTGAGACTTCCCTCATCCATCATTCTATGAACTGTCTCCCTCAACATTGTACATCCATCTTGAGTAACGGTGCAAGCGGCACAACAATTATCACAACCCGGCAAAACCCCATTCTGCAACAACTGTCTCTTGACCTCAGCCAATGGAGTCCTCAACTGATCTACATTCATCACCCCAATTCTCCTCTCACCCTCCAAAATCGCATTCACCCCCATCTGACCATGCGCCGGCATGGGATAAACATTAACATTCGGTGATGGTGCAAAATTGATGGCCTTTGAGTCTATGAAATCCTGGACCACATGCTTGAAAGCTTTACAATTCTCAACATTGTGTCTAGGGGCACCATAATGGAATTCGCACTTGGCGTTCTCATCATAATTGGCAGGTCTCTGATCCGGTCTCAACGGAGCCAATGTTCTCAGCTGAACCAACCCCAGATCTTTCAACTTCTTCAACAGAAAGGAGTACGTCACAGGTGGCCTATCAAACTGACGATCAGTCATTTGTCCTCTCACCTGATACCCGGCCCGTTGTGTTCTCTGTTGAAATGGCTGTCGTTGCTGTGGTTGTTGTTGTTGTTGCTGTTGTGCAGGTTGATTATCAGCAGGAATTGTTACTGCAGCAGTGTGTTGGTAGTAACGATCCCTACCATGTCCTCTCTGGGCATACACAGCACTTGTGTCACCCTCCTTCTTACGCTGACCGTTCCCGAATGGCTTCTTCGACCCAGATGACGAAGCACTTCCCTGTATCTTCCCCATTTTAAGCCAGCTTTCAATTCTTTCACCGGCCACCACAATATCTGCAAAACCAATGACGGGACAACCCACCATCCTCTCAGCGAAAGTCCCCTGAAGGGTACCCATGAACAGATCAGACATCTCTTGATCCACCAACGATGGTTGAACTCTGGAAGCCAACTTCCTCCACCTCTGTGCATACTCTTTAAACCCTTCATTCGGCTTCTGAGACATACCCTGCAACTGGGTACGACTAGGAGCCATGTCAGCATTGAATTGGTACTGTTTAAAGAAAGCATCTCCCAAATCCTGCCAGCTCTTGATATCTGATGATTTCAACTTGGTATACCATTCGAGAGACCCACCAGACAAGTTGTCCTGGAAGAAGTACATCCAGAGCTTCTGATCCATGGTATAAGCAGATATTTTTCGGACAAAGGCCTGAAGATGAGTTTCCGGGCAAGAACTCCCATTATACTTATCAAACGTGGGCACTTTAAACTTCTGTGGGATCACAATCCCCTTAACCAGCCCCATGTTGGTCATATTTATAGCCCCAGGAGTAGCATTGCTTTCCAGAGCCCTGATCTTCTCTACTAGCACCCGAATCTCTTTGTTTGGCGGTTGGACACCGTACTAACCAATTTGCTCGTTCAGCACAGAGAACTGGTCTTCCTCTTTATCCTCCACAGCCCCAAAGAAAGGAGGAAACTGATTATCCTTCAGATTGTTGCCCACGGGACCTGGCCCACCGCCTGCAGCGAAACCAAAACCACCAC
Source organism: Lathyrus oleraceus (assembly GCF_024323335.1). Lineage (NCBI taxonomy): Eukaryota > Viridiplantae > Streptophyta > Magnoliopsida > Fabales > Fabaceae > Lathyrus > Lathyrus oleraceus. The sequence continues at coordinate 122,870,804 of NC_066584.1, read as the reverse complement.
CATTGTTGATAGCTACACCAGCAGTAGTTGCCTTCCTTCTGAGATCTCCACCATCCCTAGAACCACCAACACCATTATTGGAGATACCCTCTTGATTATTGCCACTATTAGCAACCGAAGCCCGCTCAAGCTTCTCCACTTTATCGGCGAGTGCTTTCTGTCCCAGGGCGAACCCTTGCATGACGTTGATCAACTCAGTCATCTTCTCTTTCAGCTCGAGAATGTCTGCGTTGGGTAGATCCATCAGTTTGGATCTGTTGCGCCTGGTAAGGTATCTATGCGGACGAGCTACGTGCAAGGGAATGATTCTGCGTGCGTGAGCAATGATTCCTGTAACGATCAAACATGTTAGAAACTGACACTTGCAAAAGAAAAGACAAGTTATTATGATTCACGCATGAATGCAATGTCTATCCATATGAGGAACACTCTGTCTTTCGATCCTAGTTTCATCGAGACGAATGATAATCCGACAGCAACATTTTGTAATCAATCATCCGGTTTTAACGTACAAAACAGAGAGTCATGATTTAGCAAAGATATCACCCGACCATGTGTGTGTTATGTGAGTGTGCACAGAAAAGCAAATAAAGCTTGGAGATCAATCAATGAATGATAATAACCACTGTATAGCAAAAGTGTGCAACACGTGCAAGAGTCATACATCAAGCTTGATACAAATCGAATTTTACAATCCTCCAGAATCAGAAAGAAATACAATCGAGTGAATTCTGTCAACATGCCTGACAGTAATCCAACACATGATAATAACTGCAACAAAAGTCTAAACTGAAGAAGGCCCCACAGAAGGCTCTGCATCATCAACCATCTTGGTAAACTTCACGGCGAACCTGAGCTCAGTGTTCTACAGCCGAAGTCTTCCCACCTCTTTCTGGTGAATCTTCATCTGTCGGAAATAATGGTCCCTCTCAGCAAGATAATGATCTCTCTCGGCCATAATCTTCGCTTTCTCCTCTTCCTTAATCTTCAGCTTTGCTTCCCATTCTGTGGTAAGGGCTTTGGCTCCGGCTTCCCTCCGAGTCTTCACAAGGACTTGTCTCCTCTTTTCATCTTCAATGACCTTCAAAGATCTAGCCAACTTCTCCTTGGTAATGTCATGCTCCTTCGTGGATGACTCTAAAGCTTGGCTGATCTTGCAGTAATAGGCGGTGTCTATCTCAAAGCGCTTCACCTCAAGAGCATGTCTCTTAGCCCGATCTTCTGCTTTCCACTTGACCTCCTGATTAGCCATTTGAATCCTAGCAACACTCATTTCCAACTTAGTCTTCTCTGCTTGCAGTTGATCTCTCTCCCTCTTCATCTCAAGGAACTCTTCCATACTGACAGAAGAACGGGATTCCTCAATCAACGGATACCAAAGATCACCCACAGGAAATGGTAGATGCGTGAGCTCAACCCTCTTTCTGAGCCAATCATCAAATGGAGGAAAAGACCTACTATTAACTCTGCCAAAAGGAACCTTGCCTTTCCTCTGAATGTGGCGCCATGCTCCAGACACTTGCCTCAACGATGACTGATTACCCTCAGCCGGGAAGTAGAAAGACTCCTGAATCTCACACCCGAGAGGAGGAACTTCCATAGCAAACCCCATTTGTCTCTTAAGAAGCACTGGGTTGTAATTAACACACCCTTGAACTCCTATAAGGGGCACATTGGGAAAACTCCTGCAACTGCAAATGAAATCTCGTCCAGCCATACCACTGTGAGTCCAAGCTATGTCCTTGGCTCGCAAACCCATCAACTTGGTTGCCCACTTGACAATATGATCCAGAAAGACAAAAGCACCTCTGGAAGGCAAATACCCCATGAACCATTTGTATAACAGTTGAGCACAACATCTAACCAAACCTCCACGCCGCTTCTCATTCCGATTATGGACCGAGTAATAGACATCCCCAACCAAGGTAGGGATAGGATTCCTCTGAGCAAACACCCGGATGGCATTAATGTCCACAAAATTCTTCTGATTAGGGAACAAGATGATTCCATAAATGCTCACAGCAAGCAGAGCACAGACAACCTTCCAATCACCCAAAACAGCATGCTCCTTGGCTTTGGCCTCCAAGAAACTCAGATGAAAACTGGGCAACTTTCCCTTCTGCTTCAGACCTCCTTTAGTCACTTCGGGGCTCAAATAAAGAGCACGGGAGATCTCACCAACATCAGGTTCTTCCTTAGTGACATAGAAAGGAATCTGGTTTCTGATCTGAATACCAAGGATACCGACATAGTCCTCCATCAAAGGTCCCAACAAATAATCCGGGAAGACAAAGCATCTCAAACCAGGATCATAAAACTGGAGAAGAGTATGGATGGCGCTCCTATCCCCATCTGTGATCCTGAAAACCATCTTCAAAATACCACCATAAGCCTCACGGAACATCCCCACATGGTCAGGCGTACTCAATGCTATCATATCTTTCGGTGCACCAATCTCTGGATCAAAGAAATCGTAGATGACATCATCCTTCAAGCCAATCCTCATATCTGGAACAAAGAAGTCTCTCAACCAGGATCTCAATCAAGAATGTCCCCTGCATATGGATAAACATGAGTTAGATGCGGATAAATGCAAAATGGGAATGATGTTGATGCATGAATGTAATGCATAGTGCCATCCTCCAAGTCATCTGAACATCAACTGTACTGGATTCCGTTCTCTGAACTGATCACATCCATCTGAGGAACCAAGTAACCACAAATCCACTTGGGAGTTCCGAAATAAACGGAACCGGAGGATATATCACCATCATCATAGATAAATCACTGACCAAATAACAACAAGCTCCTCTGAATAAGCAACCCCAAATTCAACCCGGGGATCTGAAATAAACGGAACCCGCTGATAAATACCACAGACAGAACTCCGACGTGTCAGAAATAAATATCCATAAATCCAACTCATAAATAGGACCCAATAGTCACCATCAAAGAATCACCATCAGAACCTGTATCTGTAAGAATCAAGCCCTCCCCTCACAGGTGAATTCTAATAAGGTCATCCTAAGGCGGATAATGGTCTCGACAATCGGACAAGATACTCAACGGGTTTGCCCTTTCGGGTGTGCCGTTGCAGCTCTCATAAGATCATCTAAACCAAAGATCCGGGAAAGAACGATCACCGAAGTCAACATCTCAAAAGAGATAACTCAACCATAGTGGATACTCCACAAAGAGGAGCTCTCTCAAAAGAACCTCGTCCGGCTGTGGTATGTCACGTCGCAACAACATGCTGATCCAACATGTGAGGAAACGTGAGACCACGCTAATCCTAGGTGTATACTCGGGCCTGTGTTTTAGCCCCACTCAGAACACCCACCCCAAATCAGAGGAACCAAACCTGTCCAGAATCCAGCACAGTGATAATATGATGCATGCAAACATATATGCAAGTATATACAATCACAGTATAATAATCATAAATGCCATAAATAAAGCAGTAAAAGCAACCCAAACTACCCTAGAGAGCGCTAGGATTGACTTCCTTATGGAATATGGACCAGCAAGAGGTCAACTATAGTCCTCAGCAGAGTCGCCAGCTGTCGCAACAAGAAAAACAACCGGCGAAAAAAAAACAGTTTACAGAGCCGCCGCCGATACTATTCATCCTATGACGGAAAGGAAGCGCATGACTAACCTAAGAAAGGGAAAGGAACGGTCTTACGACCAGAGATTGCAAGGTACGGGAGTCGGTTACGCAAGGGGAAGGTATTAGCACCCCTCACGTCCGTCGTACTCGACGGGATCCACGCTCAAAAGAATAGGAAAAGGTTGCTAATAAAAATTGCTCAAGGAAATGCACAAACTGGAATAATAAAATAGGTGAAAGAAGATGGAGGAAGTGGACTCGGCAGGATGTCGCATCCTGGGCCTACGTAGTTTGTCAGAAACAAACATCAGAGTCAACGTAGTTCGGGGAATGAGAAACATGCTCGCTAGGACATTGCATCCTATGTCTACGTATCTTCTCTATCCAGAGTAAGAATCAGAGCACTCGTAGCTCGGCTAACACACGTCGAAACAAAACACCAAAAAGAGACGTTGAGACGTCAAAAGACACACTCAAAAGGAAACAGAATGCCAATACATGGACTTATATCCGACTCCAAACAACACAAAGGAAACAGAATGCCAATACATGGACTTATATCCGACTCCAAACACACACAAACAAGGAAACAGAATGCCAATACATGGACTTATATCCGACTCCAAACAAAACACACGCTAACCAGCGAACACCAAAGAAAAAGGTTATTAGATTGACAAACTAATAGGGAGTCTGGAACTCGAGCCTAATAGTTGTCACACAAACACAAAGAGACGCTGAGACGTCAAAAGAAACAAAAAGGTTGAAAAAGAAAAAGGGTGCCCGGAGAGATCTCGCTCGATCTCCTGCCTACGTATCTCATCTGGTATGAGAATCAGGGCGACGTAGTTCCCCTTAATAGGCGAGAAAGAACCTCCTAACCAGAGACCAGGGAAGCAAACAAACTAATAGGGAGACTAAGACTCGAGCCTAAAAGTTGTCATGCAATCAGTAATCCCTAAGTTGAGGTCTTTAATCATGCATCTAACTCACACAGGAAGCAAGTCAGCTCAAAAAGCAAATAACACCAATCACAAGTGAACAAGCATCACACACTATATACAAACAAGAGGCTCAGACAAATGGTTGGGCTTTAGTCAAGAGGGGTCATATCAACCTCGACAAACAAGCCAAAATTGTAGGGGTATGTTGAAGCTCTTAACCACTAACATTGAGAGTTAGGGTGAGGCTGATCAAATATGGTAATGAGGGTTAGACCTCATGCTCTTAACCCTGGCCTGGGTGAGCTCAAATCAAAGAAAACGTGGGGGTCCAGATAGAGGGACCCTATTCCACTTGACTGACACTATACAAAGTTCTTGGGTTATGTTCAAGAGCATCAACACGTAGTGCGAGCATAATAAACGACTCACTAAATAATAGGGGATTGATTGCTAATCCCTTTTATCTGTCAATTGCCTCTTCACTTAGGCGGACTTAACAAGTAACATGCCCCATTTAGAGGTCTTGGGCACAAATGTAAACATACACAAACAGAGCCTCATAAGGAGGACTTCAACCGAATGCCTGCCAAAAAGGTGACAGGACTTCCATACTACATCGAGTAAGAAGGCTAAACTACCTCAGTGGTGTATCAACCACACTCCAAAGCAAATCTCAAGCAAGAGCTAAAAGCAAGCGACTAATGTACCTGTACAAAAGCTTAACAATTAGTATCTCAGACAACCAATCAGAAAACACACAGTGAAACTATCCCATATCTACACAATGCAAGTCATAAGTGCAAGCACTCAAGTGAGTTCATCACATCAATTGACCTACAAGACAACAAGAGTTAGTAATCAAAGGTATTGGCATCTCACAAAGTGAAACCAAACCAACCATTAGTGTTGAATGCTCAAACCTGAAACACAAAGCATAATTAGTATGTGTACAAACCACTAGTATAAATACTAGGTTCAAAAGCAAGTCAAATGACCAAAATAGAATTCAATATTTTGCACAAAGCAAGTTCAAACAACAAGAAAATTTCCTCAAAAGGACCAGGATCAATTCATAAGGCAAAGGCATCTAATGATCAATGTAAAGCAAAGGCAAGCAAAACTGCACAAATTGGACATCCACATTAGAAAATCCAAATCAAAACAGAAAAGCATCCAATGGTTATGAAATTTTTTGTTCAAGCTACTCATATTATGAATGATCATCATGCAAAAAATTAGATCCAGAAGAGTTCAAATGATAGGTACATGAAAATGCATAAATGCAAGGATCAAATTGTGACACAAATTGTCACAACATATGTTCATGTGTCCAAAACAGTGATATCAAATGATAAAAATGCCAAACCAATTCCAAAAAATGATGTCACATGTTAAGATCAAGCATGCAAAATTTCAGATCAATTGGATCAACCATGAGCACTTCACAAGGCATTTATCATGACATATCAATTTGGCATATGGTTCAATCAAACAATATCAAATAAAAATCCAGCAGCACACAAATCATGAAATAAATCCTATAAAAACTAGAGATCATAACAAGAATGTGAAAAAAAGTTTGGATCAATTTGGATTAATCTACTATTTTTAGTGATTTTTTGAAGTTGATGAAATAAAATTAAATATGCATGGCAATGGAGGGAAAATGATATTTCAAATAATATTAAGCAAGGTGCATGAAGCCAGGTTCGAACTCATGCAAGTACAGTCAATGAGAATGTTCAAACAATTAATTCAGAAAGCATGCATATGCCAAGACTCGAACACGCGCGCTTACAGTCAAAAGAGAAATCAACAATTAAATTTAGAAACATGCACATGCCAGGATTCGAACTCATGCAAGCAAGGTCAGTGGCGCCCGAATGAAACGCTGCGTTTCATTTATGAGTTGGCAGCCTCGTCAGCGTGGTCAAACACGCGTGCATCAGTCAAGTGGAGCGTAGCCAATGGATTAGCCATGCAAGCGCACAGTCAGCGCTGATAGGGCAAAAACCCTAGGCAAACATAACCAGTTGCAGACGGCGGAGCAACCGTCTTCTCCGGCCGTCTGCGGTGGAACTTCAAGAACAAATTTTCCAGAAATGGACGAATTATATATGGTTGAAAAGATCTTCTCACGTAGATCACGAATATCATGCTCAAATTAATTAATTCTTCCTAAAATTTCTGGATCGAAGGAAAACATAATTGACATCAAAATAGAAAGTTGATTGTACGCATTCATTTCTCAACCATTCTCAAATCTAAACATATCAGCATGATCAGCATCAAAATATCTACATAATTATCACAAGGAATTGGCAAAAGAAAGAGATCGAATTCAACCTACTTGGAAATGGCAGTTGATGTACACGCGTATTTAAGCCTTCAAAATCTCCAGATCTACTCCACTGAACCTCTATAGAAGCTCTAAGCACAAAGAATCCACTGAAACCTCTTAGATCTAGCTGAATTTCAAGCTTCCATTGACATGTTCATGTGCTTGAATGGCTTGAATTCCAGTTCAATTGACCAATCCAGATGATGATTCTTGCTCAAAACTCTTCCATGATCATGAATGTGCAAAGAAAATCAAGGTTTGTGTGAAATTTTTTGGATTTCCAAGAGAGAGAGTTTTTGGAGGGAATGTGAATTTGAGATCTGAATTTTCTATTATGAGCCAAAACAGTTAGGATTTAGCTTTTATATGAGGTGTTAATCACACTGTAATCTCAATTAGGCAATGGTTAATACATGATTAGTGAGAAATAAGGTGAATTGCAAAATTGCAAGTGTGCTTAGCATGGCCTTCCCACATGTGGACAGTGCCATGCAAGGGTACAAATTCACTTAAAATCAATTAATAATCAAGATGGAAGTGGTATTTGGCTTGTATGATCATCAAATTTTGAATTATCAATTTTCCCTCCAAAATGCACATGTGTGAACAAATGGCCATATGAGCTTCTTTCATGCAAGTCAATGGTTTATTTGGAAAGTATTGGTCACAATGAGCATTTTGCAAAAAGAGTGGACCAATTTGGAGTTTTGGATCAAAAGTTATGCCATCTTGAACTTCCATGCATACTTTGTGATCATTTGGCCATAACTTCTCAACCGATCATCAGATGAACATGATATAGGACTTTTTGAAAATGGGAGAGAAAGATATTCAACTTTCATGATCACCAAAAATCCATTTGAACCTTATTTCATGTTGAAAAGTCAAGTTGAATATGGACTAAAAACTTTCCATTTTTGGAAACTTGAAATTATAGGTCACTTTCCATTTTTGGAAACTTTTGCCATGGCTTCAAAATCTTCAAGATAGATGTTTGAAATGACAAAGGGACCTCTTTTGAACATGATTGAGGTGTTGAAACTCATTTCCCCACCTCATAGTCCTCAGTTGACTGCACAGTTGACTTTTGTGGTCCTCAGATGACTTTGAAATGCCCTGATCAGCTTGAGCCTCTACCACTTGAGGGAATTGCTCAAAAATGAAACCCTAGCTCATACATGTTAGACTATGGCACGGATCTAGAAGGGGGGGGGGTTGAATAGATCCCAATTAAAAACTTGAGTCGGCGCTACCAATTTAAAAAATTGGTTTTGAAAATTAGTTTTAAGTGCGGAAGCGGCCGAGGAAAATTTTAGTCTAAACGAACCGTTATTGGAAAACCGGATATGCGTTAAGCTAATGGATTAGATATAAAGTGAAATACAAATCAATACACTATTTGCACACTCAATGATATATTTCACTTACTAGCAAGCCTAGTTCCAATGAACCAAAAGACCAAATTAAACTTGACGCAGACTTAAGACAACTTTGGTTTATGCAAATTAACAAACACTTGGTGTGCATAAACACTCCAAGTGATATTTGAGTTGAGTAAGTAATTCAAATTAACCTAGTACAATATACTATTGTACTTAGTATTCAAACAACAGTTTTAATCTCTTACTCAACTTATATCAACGTTTGGTAAAAATTGCTTAAACTAAAATCACTTAATTTTTAAGCTGAAAAACTGATTATGCAGAAAATTAACGAAGACAGAGATTTGATGAGGCAGTTCCCCCGCCGTCCTCGCTTCAGGGTACGTCTGCCCTCAATTCTAAAAATAGAATTGAGATGATTTAATTAAATATCACCTGTGAACTTTAACCGTTTATACAAGGATTGCAAAGCAAGTAAACAACAAAGCTTCCAATGTGTTGAATGATGCTTCCTATCCTTGCACCTTGATTCAAGATGAATCAAGACCTTCGATCGTTGTTGCTGGACCTCCGACTCCAGCCCCTTTGTTGAAGAATCTTCCGTTCTTCAAACCCTCGGCCCGGCTGATCTCAAACACAACGAATCGAACCTGAATCCTTCGCGTCAATGTCACCGAATCCGCTACTAGACTGATGAAGACTTTCTCTTCTCAATCACCTTCGCTCGGCTGAATATTGATGAAGCAATCCGTACAAAAACCCCCAAACACAAACCGGTATTGGAGGATAAAACCCTAATGATTTTATTCAAGAAAGAACCTGCCACAAGCTTCAACTCGAACAAGATTCTCCAATCGCAGCTTCGAACCTTATCACCTTCAATTTATCACGAACCACATCAAAAGTAATTGTGTGCAGTTGATGTATTGTGAACTGTTGAAGATGAAGATGATGAATCTTGGACACCTTTTTCACTCTTTCTTGTTTCCTTGAACACTTGAATTCAAATTGACAAATGTTAGTTTATAAAAGTGTTTTGACTTCTATTTATAGTAACAACTTACCAACCAAAAATAACAGCTTTTCAAACAGTGGAAAATACTCAGAAAATTGAGTTTACGCGAGAGCGGTCGACCATAGGTCGGCGTGCGCTGACCCGTGGGGAATGCGCTGACCCCTATGGTCGACCCAAGGTTTCATGCGCTGACCCATGGATAGCATCATTATGCCATGCGCCGACCTCTGGTCGACTCAAGGGTTTTATGCGCTAACCCGTGAGTTATGCGCCGACCCTTATGGTCGACTCATAGCTTCCATGAGCTGACCTGTGGTTGACTCAAAGCATCATGCGCTGACCCGAGGCTTATGCGCTGACCCTTGCGGTCGACTCAAAGCCTGCAAACCTGCAAAAATTCGTATTTTGTGATTTTCATGCATTTCGTCATGATCACACTTTGTCCACATATGTTTTTAAGAATTATAACATATTTAGATAAGCATAGGAAAGGATATGATAGGTGATGTGTTGCATTTGTTTGTAGACATGCATGGTGGTCATTTGTCATCATCGAAACTTGCGATCGTATGTTGTCTGACACTTTGCCCTTACATACTCCCCCTTTTTGATGATGACAACCTGTGCACAGCCAAAGAGACAAACAACATGCAGTATTTACACACATTGTGCACACTCCCCCTTTCTTTTGTAATCTAACGCTATTTGCAAAACCGACTGTTAATTGTGGCGAACATATTTTGGCTGCTTGTACTCTTCTCCCCCTTTGACAACATCAAAAAGAGACAAGGAACAATTATTCAACATAACAAAAAAAATTCACAGGTAATAGCAGAGACAGAGAATAATATCACACTTATATCATTTCTTATTAATAATCATTAGTTAAATGAAGAAAATACATTAAAAAAATTACGGTTGCACAAACAGGCAAAGTAGAGAAAAACAGGAATACATGCAAATGAAGGTCTATTGTCGTAAGTGACGGTGTCCTGGATGGTAGCAGACGCCTGGGTTTCTGCTGGGGTCAGCCAGAGTTGATAGGTACTCAGCAACACCTTCCAGATGCCTGAGACTCCTGTCGACAGACCGATCCAAGTCTGCATACCGTTCATTTAAGCTTGTGGAGAGGTTGTCGAGCCGCTCATTTTGGGTTTGAATTTGACTGCTAATATGAGCATATCGGTCATCCTGGGTTTGCATGAAGGATTGTTGAGCAAGTTGCTTGTTTCGCATCATATCCAACAGCTCTGAAGAATCTGCTTGCTGTGGAGGGGACGGAGGAGATTCTTCCTCATCTTGGTGATACGGTTGGTAAAATTGACGTTGAGTTGACCAACCCGTATGTTGCCATTCACCCCAGCCACCCCAGCGTGGAACATCTTCTTCATTTGTATGCGACTGCTGAACCCAAGCGGAGCCGGAGTAGTCATGAGTGTCAACGGGTGGAGGACTGTCATCTCCACCATTGTGATCAACATCGTGCCTTGCTTCTTCTTCTTCATTTTCCTCTTCATCTTCTTGTTCTTCGCTTTCATCACTGTCATCATCTGCAGGAACATTTCCTCTTCTAACAAACTTATACGTTCTCCGCTCATTGCACCAAAGATATCCCATCATAGACATGGTTTTTGTGCTAAACTCTTTGTCAGATGAGATGGAAGTGTATGGGAAAGACGGATGATTAACGTTGGCTGCTGTAAGGACCTCTTGAATGAAGGATCCGTAGGCAAGAGCAGTTCCTCGTCCGGAATCACGTAGATTATACATTCTACTGGCAATGTAGTACGGCCAGTTGATTTTCTTCTTATTTTTCAGAATGTAAATCAGATGAACCTCGGCCTGTTCGACTCTGGAGAGACCGCCCTTCTTGGGCCGCAGGATGCGTGAGACAATCCACTGAAGAATCCTTTCTCCGGCTTTCAGCTTGCCGGCAGTGACAGTTCATGGGAACGCGTCACTGTTCACAAACTCATCAGGATATGGCCGTTTCAGCATGTCATTCAATGCACTCTTAAACTCGTAGCCATATATGTGGTGAGAGTCAGTTACCTCAGGTAGAGGATTTTCAGCATCATCCACAGAAATATCAAAATATTGGTTCCAGATATTTGATTTAAGCGATACCTTTGTCGGGCCAACTCTGGAGGAAAACTTGTGCCCGCGAAAGTTTTCATGAAGACCGGCATAGAACACTCGGACAAGGTCTTCACTGTATTTAGTGTTGCACTCCAAGAAGTTGATGAAACCTTGATGCTGCAGCAGAGCCATGATTTGAGCGAGGTGCATGCGTTCAGCGGTAAGTTTGTAGAACGCATGTTGTTGCACAACTCCTCGTTTGCCGATATCTTTGTTGAAGGCTTCGACACGAGCGGGTGGAACGAGTGATACAGCAGATATGGGAAGAGATGCGGCGGATGATTCTCGGGATCTTTTGCCGGAAGGTCTGCGTGATGTGGAAGCCATTTGAGCAGGTTTGAAACTAAGTGTTTGGGTATAGAGAGAAGGTTTAAGAGGGGTTTTGAGAGTGATTTTGCTAGAGAGAGGTTTCTCCCTATTTATAGTGGAAAGGTTAGGGTTTTGGGAAGATGGAAGATCAAGGAACAATAGCCACTAGGTAGATGCAAGTTACAAAGTAGTGGGTAGTTTGAAAGGTGATGGAATGTGAATGCACACTTAATGATGGTTTTTGAATGGGAATGCATGAAAAATGATTTAAATTTTTCTGCAGAAAAACAAAATTTTCGAGCGATGCGTTGACCATACCCCTGTATGCGTCGACGCATACTGTTTGATTTTTGAGAAAATGCAAAAATTATTTAATCGTGCGTCGACCATAGCCCTGCTGCGGTCGACTCATACAGTTCAAATTTCAATTTTTCACTATTTGGCACATGCAATGACAGGTTTGATGCATAATTAACAATTCATACAACAATAAACATCCAAAGAGAGATATCAAATATATATATATATATATATATATATATATATATATATATAAACAACATCATTATGAGATATAACTATTGTAGTCATGAGATTTTGCAGAGAGAGAAAAAGAGGAACATTATCACCTCAATGCCGGAGTGACTTAGTGAACGGTAGACTTGTGCTTACAACAACATAGATTTGTCAGAAGTACAAGATTAAAGTCTTATATGGAATAAGGTAAAACAGCAGATTATAGTGCCCATTCCGAAATATCGAGAATGCCAAGTTCTCGGCGGATATGAAAGAAAGGTTCAGTGGCTAGCGGCTTTGTGAAAATGTCCGCTAGTTGATTTTCAGTATTGACATGTTCAAACACAATGTCACCTTTCTCTACATGATCCCGAAGAAAGTGGTGTCGAATTTCGATATGTTTGGGGCGAGAATGTAGCACAGGATTCTTGGTCAGGTTAATGGCACTTGTATTGTCACAAAAAATGGGAATACGTTCAAGTTTGAGGTTAAAATCCAATAGTTGTTGCTTAATCCATAGGATTTGGGCACAACAACTACCGGCGGCAACGTATTCCGCTTCGGCGGTTGACAAAGCAACAAAAATTTGTTTCTTGCTATGCCAACTGACCAAAGAGTTTGAAAATAAGTGACAAGTGCCACTGGTGCTCTTCCTATCCGATTTGCAACCGACAAAGTCGGAATCGGAAAAACCTACCAAAGAACAATCATTACCTTTGGAATACCACAGTCCATACTTCGGAGTACCAGATAGGTATCGAAGTATTCGTTTGACGGCTTTTAAATGGGATTCCTTGGGACATGATTGATATCTTGCACACATGCATACGCTAAACATAATATCGGGACGAGAAGCAGTAAGATAAAGGAGTGAACCAATCATACCTCTATACCTTTTTACATCTACTTCATTACCGTCTTCATCTTTGTTCAAGTTGGTACACGTAGGCATGGGGGTGTCTATGGCCTTAGCTTTTGCCATGTCAAATCTCTTGATAAGGTCCAAACAGTACTTTGTCTAGCTCACGAAAGTTCCTTCTTTGAGCTGTTTAATTTGCAGACCGAGAAAGTATGTGAGCTCCCCCATCATACTCATCTCGAATTCGCCCTGCATAAGGTCCGAAAACTCTCTCACAAGATTCATGTTAGTGGATCCAAATATGATATCATCTACATAAATTTGCACTAATATCAAGTGCTTTCCTTGACGTTTAATGAAGAGGGTTGTGTCAACCTTTCCTCTTGAGTATTTTTGATCGAGTAGGAATTTGCTTAGTCTCTCATACCAAGCTCTAGGAGCTTGTTTGAGGCCATACAAAGCTCTTTTTAGTTTATAAACATGATCAGGATACTCATGGGATTCGAAACCCGGAGGTTGTGCGACATAAACCTCTTCATTTATGTGACCGTTAAGGAACGCACTCTTGACATCCATTTGGAATAGCTTAAAATATTTCGCACAAGCGAAAGCAAGGAGAAGGCGTATAGCCTCGAGTCGGGCAACCGGCGCATAAGTTTCCTCATAGTCGATGCCTTCCTCTTGGTTATACCCTTGCGCGACTAAACGCGCCTTGTTACGGGTTATTACCCCGTTTTCGTCCAACTTGTTCCTAAACACCCATCGGGTGTCGATTACTCGATGATCTCGCGGAGGAGGGACAAGGTCCCAAACCTCATTTCTGGTGAACTGATTAAGTTCCTCCTGCATTGATAAAAACCAGTGTTCATCGAGTAGGGTTTCTTTAGGGTTTTTAGGTTCCATCTGCGAAACGAAAGCGAAGTGATAATAGAAGTTACTTAGCTTAGATCGAGTTGTTACACCCTTTGAGATATCTCCGAGAATGTTGTCGATTGGATGGTCTTTGGAAGACTTCCAAGCTTGAGGGAGATCATCGTTTGAAGGAGGATGAACTACCTCAGTTTCCTTATGGTGTACATCTTTGTCCTCCTCAATTTTGACTATGTCGGGTTGATCAATCCCGGCTCGCCACCATTGAGTATGTCTTCGGTAGATGTACCTGCACCATGAAAAACACTACCCTTTCCGACGTTTCTCGGATTGGATTCATCAAAAGTAACATGTACAGACTCTTCTACAGTAAGTAATCGTTTGTTGTAAATTCTATATGCTTTGCTAGATTGAGAGTATCCGAGGAAGATACCTTCGTCGGCATTGGAATCGAATTTTCCCAAGTTTTCCTTTCCATTGTTCAATACAAAACATTTGCAACCAAAAACATGTAAGTGAGAAACATTTGGCTTTCGCCCTTTTAAAAGTTCATACAGTGTTTTGTTTAGAATGGGGCGGATGAGCACCCTATTCAGAACATAACAAGCCGTACTAATGGCGTCGGTCCAAAAATATTTCGGTAAGCCACTTTCGTTGATCATTGTTCTTCCCAATTCTTCTAAAATTCGATTTTTACGCTCCACAACCCTATTTTGTTGAGGAGTACGTGGAGCGGAGAAGTTATGATCAATACCATGGTTACCGCAATATTCTTCAAATAAGTGATTTTCAAACTCACCCCCATGATCGCTCCTAATTGCAATAATGTTTGTATTTAGTTTATTTTGGGAAAGCTTAGCAAATCTTTCAAAGGCGGCGAACGTATCGCTCTTGCTTACTAAGAAAATAGTCCAACAAAATCGAGAAAAGTCGTCCACTATTACGAAACCGTAATAGTTTCCTCCTAGACTTTTAATCCTAGATGGCCCAAATAAATCCATATGAAGAAGCTCGAGAGGTCTCGTTGTTGAAACGATATTTTTGGATTTAAATGAGATCCTCGTTTGCTTCCCCTTTTGACAAGCATCACAAAGGTGATCCTTGGTGAACTTAATTTTGGGGAGACCTAGGACTAGATCTTTTGAGACTACTTTGTTTAGTAAGTCAAAGTTAACATGTGCTAAACGCCTATGCCATAACCATGAATCTTCACTCTTTGTTACAAGGCATTTGTCACTTGTTAACGATACTTCATTTAAGTCAAGCATATAGACATTGTTCACACGTAGGCCATTAACCATACTCTTCTTATCATCATTATGTACAATTTTGCAACAATCTTTTGAAAACGATACATTGTATCCTTTGTCACATAATTGACTGATGCTAAGTAGATTGTGTTTAAGACCTTCGACAAGCAATACATCAGAAATAGTAGTGGAAAAGGGGTTACCTACACTACCTTTACCAAGTATTGCTCCACGGTTGTTGTCACCATAAGTTACATATCCCTTATTCTTAGCCACAAAGTCAATGAAGAGGGATATGTCACCTGACATGTGCCTTGAGCATCCACTGTCGAGAACCCATTTTCTCTCGGTAGTCTCGAGGCATTGTACCTGTGACAAGATAATTAACAAGAGAAGGTACCCAATTGCTTATTGGGTCCTGAGTGGTGAGGAACGAAATGGTTGCATTTGGGCATCCATTGATAAATGCCTTTAGGAACTAAAAACCTCCTAAATCTACATTTAGCAATGGAATGGCCTTTCTTGCAACAATAGAGACAAGAGAAATTTACATTTGGATTGCTTTTGCTATCTTCATCCTTTATAACATATTTATATTTTTGATATGGATTAACCATACTCTTTCGAAAATTTGATCTGTCGATAGCAAAAGTAATCTTGGGCTCAAGAGCCTTGTCAAGTTTGGCTTTTAGGTTTCTTACTTCACCTTGCCAAATGTAACAAGTATCACACCCAAAGTTCATCATTCTACTTTTAAGGTCCTCATAACTTGTTTTTGTGCTTTCCACTATAGAAGTTTTCAGTGCCTCAAGTTTCCTTTCGGATTGTTGAATTTTATGTTCCAAGTGAGAAATTTTTTTCTTATTTGAGGCAAGCCTTTTAAAGGCCTCTTTCGCTTCATAGTGTAAAGTGTCAAAAGCAGTTTGCAATTCATGATGAGACATACTAGAGGAATTTTCATATTTAGCATGTCGTACCTGTTTCTTCTTGTTCTTTTAATGAGCAGAGAGACATAGATTTGCATTTTCATCTTCATCACTAGAACTTTCATCATCGGAGGAGTCGCTATCGCTTTCCCAAGCTATGTATGCCCTCCTTGGCTTTGATGGTTTCTTGTGTGATTTGTATGCTTCTTTTTCTTTTGTCTTCTTGTTCATTGGACAGTCCGGTTTGTAGTGACCCGACTTTCCACACTTATAGCACGACCCTCTAGTTATTTTTCCTTTTGAGTCATCATTTTTAGAGTACCTAGATTGCTTCCGGAAGTTTACCAAGTTCTTCTCAGAATGTTGGATGCCGTTCTTTCTCACGTAACGGTTGTAGCGTTTAACGAACAGCCCCATATCTTCACTCTTGTCCTCTTCTTCTTCGTCGCTCGATGAATAATCACTTTTCTCTTTTGCTTGAGAATTTGAGGAGGAAGTCTTTAGAGCTATTTATTTCTTTTCACTCACCTTAGCTTTGTCCTTCTTTTCTTTCCTTTTGTGTTTTTCTAGGCTTAAGAGAACTTGTTCATGCTCTTGTAGTTTGCCAAACAATGTTGTCAAGTCCAATGTGGTAAGATCATTTGCCTCTTTGATGGCGGTCACTTTCGTCTGCCATTCCCTGTTAAGACATCTTAAGATCTTATTAGTAGAAATATCATTGGAAACAGGCCTACCAAGTGAATGTAATCGATTGATGAGATGAGTGAATCTCTTTTGCATGTCAGCAATGGTTTCCCCTTGCTCCATGAAAAAGAGATCAAACTCTTGTGTTAGTGTATTGATTCTAGCCAATTTAACATCATTCGTCCCCTCATGGGCAATTTGTAGTGAATCCCACATAGCCTTAGCAGTAGGACAATGGGATACACGATAGTATTCATCTACACCTAATGAGGAGATTAGGATATTTTTGGCTTTCCAATCATAATTGTATTTCTTTTCATCATCATCGGTCCATTGTGCTTCGGGCTTAGGCATCACTTCGTTGT
Organism: Lathyrus oleraceus; assembly: GCF_024323335.1. NCBI lineage: Eukaryota > Viridiplantae > Streptophyta > Magnoliopsida > Fabales > Fabaceae > Lathyrus > Lathyrus oleraceus. The sequence goes on along the minus strand of NC_066584.1, from coordinate 122,853,594 downwards.
TCTCATTGGTCATGGTTATTTGAATTGGACCATTGAGAATAACATTCCATATTTTTCTATCTATGGAATTTATGTGCACCCACATACAGTCTTTCCAATAACTATAATTTTCACCATTAAAAACGGGAGCTCTATTGTAAGCCCCTTTAGGTTCGTTAGCCATTTTCTATTGAAGCACGGAGTGAACCCGAGCTCCTGATACCACTTGTTAGACTATGGCACGGATCTAGAAGGGGGGGTTGAATAGATCCCAATTAAAAACTTGAGTCGGCGCTACCAATTTAAAAAATTGGTTTTGAAAATTAGTTTTAAGTGCGGAAGCGGCCGAGGAAAATTTTAGTCTAAACGAACCGTTATTGGAAAACCGGATATGCGTTAAGCTAATGGATTAGATATAAAGTGAAATACAAATCAATACACTATTTGCACACTCAATGATATATTTCACTTACTAGCAAGCCTAGTTCCAACGAACCAAAAGACCAAATTAAACTTGATGCAGACTTAAGACAACTTTGGTTTATGCAAATTAACAAACACTTGGTGTGCATAAACACTCCAAGTGATATTTGAGTTGAGTAAGTAATTCAAATTAACCTAGTACAATATACTATTGTACTTAGTATTCAAACAGCAGTTTTAATCTCTTACTCAACTTATATCAACGTTTGGTAAAAATTGCTTAAACTAAAATCACTTAATTTTTAAGCTGAAAAACTGATTATGCAGAAAATTAACGAAGACAGAGATTTGATGAGGCAGTTCCCCCGCCGTCCTCGCTTCGGGGTACGTCTGCCCTCAATTCTAAAAATAGAATTGAGATGACTTAATTAAATATCACCTGTGAACTTTAACCGTTTATACAAGGATTGCAAAGCAAGTAAACAACAAAGCTTCCAATGTGTTGAATGATGCTTCCTATCCTTGCACCTTGATTCAAGATGAATCAAGACCTTCGATCGTTGTTGCTGGACCTCCGACTCCAGCCCCTTTGTTGAAGAATCTTCCGTTCTTCAAACCCTCGGCCCGGCTGATCTCAAACACAACGAATCGAACCTGAATCCTTCGCGTCAATGTCACCGAATCCGCTACTAGACTGATGAAGACTTTCTCTTCTCAATCACCTTCGCTCGGCTGAATATTGATGAAGCAATCCGTACAAAAACCCCCAAACACAAACCGGTATTGGAGGATAAAACCCTAATGATTTTATTCAAGAAAGAACCTGCCACAAGCTTCAACTCGAACCGGATTCTCCAATCGCAGCTTCGAACCTTATCACCTTCAATCTATCACGAACCACATCAAAAGTAATTGTGTGCAGTTGATGTATTGTGAACTGTTGAAGATGAAGATGATGAATCTTGGACACCTTTTTCACTCTTTCTTGTTTCCTTGAACACTTGAATTCAAATTGACAAATGTTAGTTGATAAAAGTGTTTTGACTTCTATTTATAGTAACAACTTACCAACAAAAAATAACAGCTTTTCAAACAGTGGAAAATACTCAGAAAACTGAGTTTACGCCCGAGCGGTCGACCATAGGTCGGCGTGCGCTGACCCGTGGGGAATGCGCTGACCCCTATGGTCGACCCAAGGTTTCATGCGCTGACCCATGGATAGCATCATTATGCCATGCGCCGACCTCTGGTCAACTCAAGGGTTTTATGCGCTAACCCGTGAGTTATGCGCCGACCCTTATGGTCGACTCATAGCTTCCATGAGCTGACCTGTGGTTGACTCAAAGCATCATGCGCTGACCCGAGGCTTATGCGCTGACCCTTGCGGTCGACTCAAAGCCTGCAAACCTGCAAAAATTCGTATTTTGTGATTTTCATGCATTTCGTCATGAACACACTTTGTCCACATATGTTTTTTAGAATTATAACAGATTTAGATAAGCATAGGAAAGGATATGATAGGTGATGTGTTGCATTTGTTTGTAGACATGCATGGTGGTCATTTGTCATCATCGAAACTTGCGATCGTATGTTGTCTGACACTTTGCCCTTACAATACAAGCCCAATATAATGATCATGTGATCCTCATCCCTATAAAATGCTTCATCTCTTTGAGAAGCCCTAGCTGGAAGATGGCCCTTGATTAGGGTTGACCAGAGGTCAAAACCCTAATCCAAAGGAACTTGAGGATGCACTCTGAAACCCTGGCTGATGATAGAGCCATGATGACAGTGATATACCCTTGCAATCAAGATAATGCTCAAGACCATTGAAGGATCAGGAAATCCTAATTGAAGTGCAAACCCTCAGATGGTTGACAATCAATCCATAGAGACCCTCAGGCTTGAATCATGTAACATCTCCATCTTCTGAAAAGACTTTGGAGGATGACTTCCTTATTTTCAGATGATATGCAAAATGCAATGCCTAATGCCCTAAAATATGAAATGCAATGTGTCAAACTAATCTCAAGAGAGGAGGGCAAATTTTGAGGTGTTACATTGTCAAACACAAAAATAAAATTAATGAATTCTTTTCTCATCCCCCTATTCTGTTTGTTTGTAAACATCACTTTATACAAAATACATATGCACACAAAAAGGGCTCCCTAGGAGTACCTAGGACACTTTGGGTTCTAACACCTTCCCTCTGTGTAACCAACCCCCTTACCTGTGATCTCTGACTTTTATTAGTTTTTATTTGAAAACTTCTTACTTTTTGGTTTTTGTTCATACTTTTTCCATTTACCCTTGGAAACAATAAAAGCGTGGTGGCGACTCTGGTTATTTGATCTCTAGCTTGTCAATAGCTTGATAATCATGAATTTCCCGCTACACTTTCTAATTCCCGACTGAGTCTGATCCTCATGGAAGATTTTGTTTTAGTTTTCCCCTCCAGTTCATTATCTAGATGAGATCAATCTCCATTTGAGTTCATGCCGTCATTGGATGGAGTCCTCTTTGAACACTTCTCTCCAATTCATTCCTGGTTTGAACTTTAGTCCCCCTTTGACTGGTTACCTTTGTTAAGCTATCACTTGGCTGGTGTAAGACCCAAATTTTGGCCCTAAGATCCCTCATGGCATCATAACATTACATTTGCAAAGCCTCAAGGATCATAAGCATCTTGGTTCCTTTTGCCTTTGGGTAGGACCTCTTGTGAGTGGTTTGAGATCACCAAGCATGCTTGAATTATATATTATTGCTTTTCTTATTTTGTTTACTAACCAAAAGCACAAAAATATGTCACTAACGTCTTTTGTTTGTAGCTTAAGCAATCACAAGGTCAAAAGCTTCATGGAGATCTTTTGTGTAATGATATGGCCAAGAGAAGAGGAAATCAAGCATGGTAATGGTTCCCAAAGCTCCCATCTATCAAATATGTCTCCCTAGCATTTCAATTTTATCGTTTTGATCATAACAAGTCAAAGGGTTTGAGGTTTGTGTCCCAAGGAAACCCTAATTCATCTGATCATCTACAATGCCTTGCTAATGAAGTAACCTCATCCCATGATCAAATACAATCAAGGGAAGTTCTTTAATTCTTCATTTCATGCATATTTGAACTTATTTAAGTTCCCTCAATCATCAATTCATCAAGATATGAGTTGTGGACTTGAGAAGTTGATCAGTCAATTCATCTGACTATTTTGAAATGCACTGAGACCTAACTTTTTATGTGTTGGTCAAACAGAGATGATACCAAAAGAAAAAATGTTATTAAGGACAATACGAACAACTTTCATGTTCATCAAAAATTTATTTGGAGCATGGAAGGTCATTTCCCATTCCAAGACATTATAGGTCATTTTGATTGAAACCCTAATTTTGGGTCAACTTCCCAAGAACATAACTCATTCATTTTTTATGATTTTGAGGTGGGATCAAATGAATTGTAAATATTAAGATGTCTTATTGAAATGTTATGTTGAAGAAAATTTCAAAATCTCAAAATAAATACATGTGATAATGCAAACATTATAGGTCACTTTGGACAAAATGCATTGAAAGTCAAAAAAGTCCAACTTCAAGTGCCCATAAATCTTTCATAAAAAATCCAAATGATGCAAAATTGAAGTCCATTTTAATTTTCTTGAAAATATATACAACTTTGATGTTGGAGGTTTTTCCATTTGGAGCTTGCATCATTAAAACAGAGGGGCTTGAACATTGGCCAAATTTGGAAACCTCACCTTTGCATGTTTTGCACCTTACACTTTAAACTCAAAATTCACTAATTTCCACACTTCAAATGAATTTTTTCCCAACATAACATTTGTTCCTTACATCAATACCTTTCCAACCATTATTCACATGCTCATGTTTGGATTTGGAAAATGGCATTTTCGAAGAGGAGAAGTTTTAGGCATAATTGTGCATAACATGTTGAAACTCATTACACAAGCCTATGCAATGCCAACTACACGTCCATTTCAACTCAATTATACTTCAGATTGCATTTGGCATTGAATTTGGGCCTTCTACATGATCATGCAAGCCCATGCAATGAGTATCCATTTGCCATGCACACGAATTTGATCACACTTGCCTTGCCTCTCCATCTATAAATAGAAGCATCATTCCATTCAATTTCCATCCATGAATCAACCTGAAGTGCTGCTGAATCGAAAACCAAACCTCTCACCAAAGGAACTATTTCATTTTTCACTCAAATTTCTCAGATCTGAAATTCAACTAAATCTGGTTGAATTTCTAGATCTAAAGTTCCTAAACCTCTCTCTCATAATCCATTGTACTTCTGTTTGGCCAAAGGAAGCAAGGAAGCAAGCTCAGATCACCATAATTCAAAGGTTCTCTCCAACTGGTTTTTTCTTCGAAACTCACTATTTATTGATCTATTTTCTTGGATTTTGTGTTGGTTGAAGTCCTCTTCATAGAGGCAATTGTTTTGAATGCTCAATTGTTAAAATCCATGAAGTTCACATGAACACCACATAATTTCCACCTCTGATTTCTCTCAATATAGAGATCTAGAGTTGAATTGAGTGGTACAGGGGTGATGTACATCACTTCCTCTTTCGATTGATGCCTAGATCATTCATTTTGGTTTCCATTTTAAGTTCTACAAATTTTGGATGTGGCCGAAGGTTGGCTGGAGAAGACGGTGGCGCTGGCCACCGTCTGGTTCCCAGATTCAATCTGATCCGTCCATGTGAGTTTCCAGATTCAATCGCACGCGTCCATTGTTATGACTTATTTTAAGGCTTGGTGTGTTTTAGTTGACCAAGGCGTATGGTGGAAGCGCGCATCTGGAGCGTTTGATCAGCCACGTCAATTAATGAGGCTTGATCAGACGCTCCTTATTTTTTTGAATTTCCTATTTTCTGATTTAATTTCTTTTATTTCCATTATTTTCAAAAATTCATAACTTCTTCATTTTAATTCCAAAAAATATGAGACCAATTGCATTCTTCTCCAAATAACTTCTAGTTTCTAACTTTGATTTTTAATATTTTTTATTTTGTCATTTGATATTTTTTGTGAATTTCTCTTTTCTGGTTATTTTTAATTCATTTTAAATAGTTTTTGATATTCAAAAAATACAAAAATATTTTCCTAACCTATTTGAATGATGATGGATCTATGAAAAATATTCTCATCAATTTTTTAATTGATTTGAGATTTATTTGAGATTTTAGTTCAATTAGGTTATTTTTATTCATTTTTAATTGATTAAAAATAGTTTCTAACTTTTATAAATGCTGAAATTTTTTGTCAAACTTTGTTTGACCTTGTTGAACTTGGGATAAATCACTTGGACCTTTCAAGGTTGATTTGAAGTGATTTTGAAGTTTGACCTTTTCTTTTATTTTAATTGAAGTTTATTCTAATATTAAAAATGCCAAAAATATTTTGATACTTTGTTTGACCATCCAATCTTCATCTCATTTCTGATTTCTCATTGTTTGACTTGGATTTTCAATGTCCTTGGTCAACATTTTTGATTGGTACATTTCTTTTCATTTTAATGCACTTTAATCTTTCCATTTTATATTCCATTATTCTCCTTCATCTCCTTCTTCTTCTTCTTTCTCTTTGATGAATGAGTTGAAGGTTGATAAGTTAGCATTGATTAGGGAGACTTAATCTTCCTTGATTCAAATCTAATTCACCTTTATCAATTGATCAAGTGAATGGCTTTGCGTTAAGGATAGGTTGTTTCCTAAATCATGCAAAAGACTTAAACCAATACAAAATCAATCCTCTTTTTCTTTTGGAATGACAAGTTGTTGGAACTTGGTTCACTAACCAAGACTTCTAACTTGTGTTGTTGCCTACATTATTATTGACCGGCCTCAGATAGTTGTGACTTCTACATAAGTCCAATTACGATTACTTAACATAGCGCTAAATTTGCCTTATGACACACTAACTATTAACCACTAACCATTAACATTTACTTTTTGCATTTTACTTTTATGAAATTTATCATTCTTGTACATATTATTCATTTGCTTTTTCCTTTGCTAATTGGAGCACATGTTTATGTTAATGCCATTTGCCATTTGCTCACTTGAGCATATAATTGTGTATATACCTTTTGTGCTTGTGTTTGTCTGTTTGTTGTGAACCAAATGCAAAGAATTGGACAAAAATGGACTTAGACTTTAGGCCTTTACCCAAGAAAATGGAGTTTGAAGAGCAACTAGGCCTCATTGAAATTCTAGTTAACAGACTTTCGATGTCACACGAGTTGTTATGACATCCAATTCTGCGCAGACAAGTATTATGCAGAACTTAAAACGTAAGTGCAGTAAATAACACAAGGAATTGTTTACCTAGTTCGGTCCAACATGACCTACGTCTGGGGGCTACCAAGCCAGGGAGGAAATCCACTATTAGTAGTATTAATTCAGACCTTAAACCAACTGTTTAACCCTATCACTTAATACCTACCCAATGCAATTTGAATCTTACACTAAGATCAGAGTTCCTACTCACTCCCCCTCAATCACCTCAGTGATTACAACCTTTAAATAAGATTAAAGACAATTGTGAAGTCACACTTCAAACAACTCTTGATTGTGCTTAACAGCTTTAATCAAGATACACAGCACTCACGCTTAAAAGCTTAGAGTGACACAACACTTACAACTCAATGAACACCCTATACCAATGCAATCATCTCAGTGATAATAGCTTGGCTTACAAGATACATCTAATACAAGACACACAAAAATACAGCAGTGAAGTATGATGGACACACAAAATCTTCACGCCTAAAATCCCCGAGTTCTGAATGAAGGATTGCCATCCTTTTATATTGCAGCACTTGGGCCTTGTACTTGTATTTCCAGAAATTAAGGTCAAGCGAGTTAACCTAAATTCCACAACTAGGTTACTAACAAATAGGCTATTTGTTAGGTTCATTAATTGTAGCTTAGTTGTTGGTTTCCTGGATTTTCGCTCAGCTGTTGAATCCCTGAAGAATAGCCTAAGAAAAATGCTGAAATAGAAAAACTAAACAACCTACAATTTAGCATACGCTGTCAGGAATGAATGTCACAACATTCAGTTTGACGTCCAAATCAAAGACCATATGCTAAGTCTGTTTTTCCTGAAAACAGACAGTACAAATTTGCTGAACTGTACAGGACCAATCTGTCCATACTTCAGTATCAGCATACATTAATAAATGTCAAGACATCCAATTTGACATTTACATAATTAGCCTTATGTCAGGTCTGTTATCCTCCTGAAGAACAGACTGAGATACATACTGAAATGTAGCAGAAAACCAATCTGCCTATTGTTCAGTATATGCTGTCAATGATGAATGTCATAACATCCAGTTTGACATTCAGACAGTAGGCCTTATGCCAGGTCTGTTATTTCCTTGATAAACAGACTGAAAATAAATACTGAGTTATAACAGAACACCAACTGTTCTATTCCTCAGTATCTGCTGACAGGGATGAATGTCATAACATCCAATTTGACATTCAATAAATCATATATTAGCTAAACTTGCAGTATACTACTCAAGTATGTCATGACATCCACCAAGACATCAGAGTACAGCTAGAAATTCTAACATACAATGCAGTCAAACAAACATCTCCACAGCATGTCATGACATCAGTCAAGACATTAGAATCCAGCTAGTGTTTTACCATACAATGCAGCCAATTAAATATCTACAAACTCCCCTTTGGCAAATTTTTGGCTAAAACACTTTGGTCTCACAACAGAGTCCACAGCAGCGGAAAACACACATCTAGCAGGAAATTAACCTAGCAAATACACTCAGAGTAGCAGCACACTCACACAGATGGAAGTTAAATAAAATCTTCACATAGCAGCACACATACAGAAGTTAAATAAAAACTTCACATAGCAGCACACATACAGAAGTTAAATAAAAACTTATAATTGCAGCACACATAAACACACTCACACTCATAGAAGTGGAACATCAGCTGCAGCACAACCTCTGGATTAGAGGATCTTGAATATCTGTCTTGAATATCTATTTAGCAAAACAATCTGTTGTCCTAGGGCATCACAGGTGTTACTCCCCCTTTTTTTCAAAAATGTTGCCAAAGCAACACTTTAAATTACAGACCAACATAACATAAACAGAATTACACACACAAATGACAGAATTACAGAAAATGATTTATTCATCAGCCTCATCATTAGTGCCATCATCAGAACTGGCCTCCTCCTCACCCTCTAAAACTTTGCCTTGCAGCTCCATCTGTATCCTCAGCAGCTTCACCATCATCAGACATCTCCAATTGAATAATCAGCTTTTCCAAAGTGAGCTTCCTAGCCTCTAGCTCTTTACAAGTCTCTCTGAGCACAGCAATGACAGTAGCTTTATCTGGTTGGTTGCCAACATTGGATGTTTCTCCAGTTGTCATGACAATTTCAGGGACATGCTTACCCAGGAACAGTTTGTAAATGAAGGCCAACGAACTCTCTCTTCTTTTCACAAAGTCATTGTATGTCAAGATGTTTGGGAATTGATTCAGCACAATGCCACATATGAGAGAAGGAAAGGCTATAGGCCCCTTCACACTGAAACTCCCAGCATGTTTCATGGTCTGATCAAAGATGTAGGTTCCATAGTCAAACTTTGCCTTGGTTCCAACAGCAAAGATGAACTTTCCAAGCATCACAGACACAGTTGACTTGTGATTTGTGGGCACCCAGTTGGCAGCTCCAACTTTGTGTAGCATAGCATACTTCACACTGAGTTTGCTGGCCACCAGCTTACCTTTAAGAGGCCACTTCCGGACTTGATTTGCAGTGATGACTTGACAAGTTCTGTTGTCATTCACTTCAAGCTTTGGTTGCAGTACATCAGCTCTTCCCAAATACAGATTGATTACTGAGGGAGAGAAGGTCACACACTTGCCTCGCATAGAGACCTTTCTGAATTCTCTGGACTTCCCATCTGCACATTCCTCAGACACATTGACAATGAAATCCTTCACCAAAGTCTCATAGCACTTTGGGAGTTGAGTCACAGCTCTCATTAGCCCTGCCTCTTTAATAAGGTCCACAATCTTCTTACACTCCAGGGAATTCTGAGCCAGTTCCCTCTCCAAGGCCAGCCTCTTGTGATAGACATACTTCCACATGTTCACACTAGAAGCGAAATGGAATGACACATTATCAATAGGTACCTCAGGAACACTAGCAGCCAGCTTGCTAGTGGTTGGCTTCTTCTTAGACAGAGATGTTGTGACATCACATGAGACATCTGAATCAGAATCCACCACAACAGACTTGGTCTTCATTTTCTTGGGCACCTCTTTGCTCCAAGATTTCGCAGGTCCATGTCCTTTCCTTTTGAGGGAACTCTCTGTCACCTTTGGATTGGGAGAAGTTGCCACATCAACCTCTCTTGTTGGGGACCTCTACACCACAGTCTTCTTCTCTCTCCTAGTCCTAACCCTTTTGGCTATGCTAGGGACAACAGAGGTCAACAGTTCATTATCAGAGAACTCTTCCAGATTCACTGTGTCAGCATTAGGGTTGTCACTGACATCTTGAGTGACACTGACCTTCTCACCTCTCACATTGTCTGAAGGTTTGTCAATTTTTAACCCCTCATGAGCATCAGGTTGCTCAGCAACGTCAGAGACATTCTTTCTTAACACGACTGCGTTTTCTTGACATGCAACATTATCAGGTATGATAGTGTTCAAGGGAACAGAAACCCCAGGAACATTCTGATTACCAGATAGTATCTTAGCGACAATAGTTGCAATGGCGTTATGCACATACCTCGAGCCTTCCCTGGTTTGTTCATCAAGTGCGATTGCTGAGGAGAATCTGGAGACCGCTTCTTTAGGTCTTCTTGCATGGGACGAAGTTGCAACATCAGCACCAGGTTCCTCCCGGTTAGGGTTGCAAGACTCAGTGTTGGGGGAATCAGACATGGTCGTGTAGGAGGTTGAGTCGGATTGGTGCGACATGCTGAATATCTCGGAGGAGAGTTGAACAGTTTCTTTGGGAGAAAGTTTGCAAGACTGAAAGTTGAAGTGATGGAATAGGAAACACTTGTTGCACGAGTAATGTCTATTATTTGTTAACCACTCAGAGTGCACTATTAATTGTTTAATAAGTTGACTTACTAAACAGTAACTAACTAACATCATTAGTTGCTATAATTTCTCAGAAGTGCACATTCCCTCTTTGCCCCTAACTTTGTCAAACTGAGTAGCATCCAATGTCATGACATTTTGAGTGACATTGTACTCAGTCTGCATCAAGTTCATCCATACTAGTGATGAACACCTGCTACCCGAAGCTAGGTACTTAGCTTCTGCAGAGGACAATGATACACACATCTGTTTATCCCTTGCCACTACACCATTTGTATGATGACCAATAGGTGGCAATGACTCACAGCTTTCAATCAGACATTTTCCACAGTCTGTTCTTTTATCCATAGGCAGATTTGTGATTCCTCTAATTGCTCCCTTGGATATGATCTTCTTCATTCCTTTTAAATGAAGTTGTCCAAGTCTTCCATGTCCCAGCTTCACTTCCTGCTCTCCCTTGACTAAGGGGAACTTGGAGGAGTAGAGTGAGTCTTTAGATTCCCATAGATAACAGTTATCTTTGGATATGGCTCCTCTCATCACTTCATGATTGAAACCATTCAACACCACACATCCTCCCCTAGTGAATTTCACATTGAATCCTTGGTCACATAACTGGCTTATGCTGATGAGATTAGCAGTTAGTCCTTTTACTAACAGCACCTTACTCAGTTTTGGAACTTCAGGACAATCCAGCTTACCAACACCCTTGACTTCTCCTTTAGCTCCATCACCAAATGTCACATACATGGTGGCATGTGGTTGTAAATCCACCGATAAGTTGATCATCCCAGTCATATGTCTTGAGCAGCCACTATCAAAGTACCAGTCTTGTCTGGTCGATGCCCTTGGAGATGTGTGAGCTAGTTTAGCAACACATTGTTGATTCTCAAGGGGGAGAATAAGCTTAGATGCCTGCTGCTTAGGTCTGACTTGAGGTGTCTGATTAACAACCCATTTTTGTTTCTTAATGGGGGCATTATGCTTAGATGCCTTCTGCTTAGGTCTGACTTGAGTAGTCTGGTTAGGATAACCATGCAGCCTGTAGAAGAAGGGTTTTATGTGACCAAATCTACCACAGTAGTGACATCTCCATCTCTGAAATTTCTTCTTCTGATGGTTACTCATCCTGGTTCCCTGATGTTGAGACATCGGTTGTGACTTCTGCTTGAGTTTCTGAACTTCAGCCTTTGATCTTTTGAGTTCAGTTGAAGGCTTCTTAGCAAAGCCTAAACCAGACATGGTTCCTGACTTCTGTCCCACCTTTAGAATCTCTTCCAAGGTGTCAGTTCCTTTATTCAACATTCTGATGGATTTAGTCATTTGTTATAGCTTAGATGTCAGCAAAGATATCTCACCATTCATACCATCTATGACTTTTAGCTGCTTCTGTTTCTCAGCTTCCAGTTCTTTGATGAGTTTCTTCTGCTTTTCTCCTTGGATACACACTTCTGCACTTTTAACACATAGTTCTTTATATGAAGCAGCAAGTTCATCCAAGGTAAGGTCATCTCCGCTTGAATCATCATCTGAGGCACAGACACTGGTCAGAGCAGTGACATGTTTAGCAGATTCTCCTTCAGATTCACTCTCAGAGTCTCCTTCTGACTAGGTGACAGATAGCCCTTTCCTTTGCATCTTGAGGAAGGTAGGGCATTCAGCTTTAATATGACCATAACCTTCACATCCATGGCACTGGATTCCCTTGCCTTGAGTGACCTTTTCTTCATATTTTGACTTTCTACTGATGTCATATGAAGAGTTCTTGACATTAGGTCTACCCTGTTGATCAACCTTCTTTATGAACTTGTTGAACTGTCTTCTAAGCATGGCTATGGCTTCGGAAATGCTTTCATTTCCTCCAATGTTTCCTACTTCTGAATTCTCTTCAGTATTTGACACAAAAGCTATGCTTTAGTTCTTCTTTTCAGCATCCTCACATAATCCCATTTCAAAGGTTTGGAGTGAACCAATAAGCTCATCAACCTTCATATTGTTGATATCTTGAGCCTCATCTATGGCTGTGACCTTCATGGCAAATCTCTTTGGAAATGATCTGAGAATCTTCCTTACAAGCTTCTCTTCAGCCATTTTCTCACCTAATCCACCAGAGGTGTTTGTAATTTCAAGAATATTCATGTGGAAGTCCTGAATAGTGTCATCCTCTTTCATCCTCAGATTTTAAAACTTGGTGGTCATCATCTGAAGTTTAGACATCTTCACCTTGGAGGTACCTTCATGAGTTATCTTGAGGGTATCCCAAACTTCCTTGGATAGCTCACAGTGGTGCACTAGTCTGAAGATGTTCTTACTTATTCCATTGAATAATGCATTCAAGGCCTTAGAATTTCCAAGGGCTAATGCCTCTTGCTCCTTGTCCCACTCTTCTTCAGGAATTTGCAGGCTGACTCCATCGTTACCTGTCTTCAGTTGGATGTTCCCATCCTTTGTTGACAGCTCTCCAGACATTGCTATCTAGAGACCTTAAGAAGGCTATCATACGAGGCTTCCAGTCATCATAGTTAGAACCATCCAGCATGGTTGGTCTATTTGAGTGTCCTACATCCTTGTCCATGGTACTAGAAAGTAACTTCCCTAGATCTCACCCAGAATTTAACAGGCAGGGTGCCTGCTCTGATGCCAATTAAAATTCTAGTTAACAGACTTTCGATGTCACACGGGTTGTTATGACATCCAATTCTGCACAGACAAGTATTATGCAGAACTTAAAACGTAAGTGCAGTAAATAACACAAGGAATTGTTTACCTAGTTCGGTCCAACATGACCTATGTCTGGGGGCTACCAAGCCAGGGAGGAAATCCATTATTAGTAGTATTAATTCAGACCTTAAACCAACTGTTTAACCCTATCACTTAATACCTACCCAATGCAATTTCAATCTTACATTAAGATCAGAGTTCCTACTCACTCCCCCTCAATCACCTCAGTGATTACAACCTTTAAATAAGATTAAAGACAATTGTGAAGTCACACTTCAAACAACTCTTGATTGTGCTTAACAGCTTTAATCAAGATACACAGCACTCACGCTTAAAAGCTTAGAGTGACACAACACTTACAACTCAATGAACACCCTATACCAATGCAATCATCTCAGTGATAATAGCTTGGCTTACAAGATACATCTAATACAAGACACACAAAAATACAGCAGTGAAGTATGATGGACACACAAAATCTTCACGCCTAAAATCCCCGAGTTCTGAATGAAGGATTGCCATCCTTTTATATTGCAGCACTTGGGCCTTGTACTTGTATTTCCAGAAATTAAGGTCAAGCGAGTTAACCTAAATTCCACAACTAGGTTACTAACAAATAGGCTATTTGTTAGGTTCATTAATTGTAGCTTAGTTGTTGGTTTCCTGGATTTTCGCTCAGCTGTTGAATCCCTGAAGAATAGCCTAAGAAAAATGCTGAAATAGAAAAACTAAACAACCTACAATTTAGCATACGCTGTCAGGAATGAATGTCACAACATTCAGTTTGACGTCCAAATCAAAGACCATATGCTAAGTCTGTTTTTCCTGAAAACAGACAGTACAAATTTGCTGAACTGTACAGGACCAATCTGTCCATACTTCAGTATCAGCATACATTAATAAATGTCAAGACATCCAATTTGACATTTACATAATTAGCCTTATGTCAGGTCTGTTATCCTCCTGAAGAACAGACTGAGATACATACTGAAATGTAGCAGAAAACCAATCTGCCTATTGTTCAGTATATGCTGTCAATGATGAATGTCATAACATCCAGTTTGACATTCAGACAGTAGGCCTTATGCCAGGTCTGTTATTTCCTTGATAAACAGACTGAAAATAAATACTGAGTTATAACAGAACACCAACTGTTCTATTCCTCAGTATCTGCTGACAGGGATGAATGTCATAACATCCAATTTGACATTCAATAAATCATATATTAGCTAAACTTGCAGTATACTACTCAAGTATGTCATGACATCCACCAAGACATCAGAGTACAGCTAGAAATTCTAACATACAATGCAGTCAAACAAACATCTCCACAGCATGTCATGACATCAGTCAAGACATTAGAATCCAGCTAGTGTTTTACCATACAATGCAGCCAATTAAATATCTACAAACTCCCCTTTGGCAAATTTTTGGCTAAAACACTTTGGTCTCACAACAGAGTCCACAGCAGCGGAAAACACACATCTAGCAGGAAATTAACCTAGCAAATACACTCAGAGTAGCAGCACACTCACACAGATGGAAGTTAAATAAAATCTTCACATAGCAGCACACATACAGAAGTTAAATAAAAACTTCACATAGCAGCACACATACAGAAGTTAAATAAAAACTTATAATTGCAGCACACATAAACACACTCACACTCATAGAAGTGGAACATCAGCTGCAGCACAACCTCTGGATTAGAGGATCTTGAATATCTGTCTTGAATATCTATTTAGCAAAACAATCTGTTGTCCTAGGGCATCACAGGTGTTACTCCCCCTTTTTTTCAAAAATGTTGCCAAAGCAACACTTTAAATTACAGACCAACATAACATAATCAGAATTACACACACAAATGACAGAATTACAGAAAATGATTTATTCATCAGCCTCATCATTAGTGCCATCATCAGAACTGGCCTCCTCCTCACCCTCTAAAACTTTGCCTTGCAGCTCCATCTGTATCCTCAGCAGCTTCACCATCATCAGACATCTGAAATGTAGCAGAAAACCAATCTGCCTATTGTTCAGTATATGCTGTCAATGATGAATGTCATAACATCCAGTTTGACATTCAGACAGTAGGCCTTATGCCAGGTCTGTTATTTCCTTGATAAACAGACTGAAAATGAATACTGAGTTATAACAGAACACCAACTGTTCTATTCCTCAGTATCTGCTGACATGGATGAATGTCATAACATCCAATTTGACATTCAATAAATCCTGTATTAGCTAAACCTGCAGTATACTACTCAAGTATGTCATGACATCAGCCAAGACATCAGAGTACAGCTAGAAATTCTAACATACAATGCAGTCAAACAAACATCTTCACAGCATGTCATGACATCAGTCAAGACATTAGAATCCAGCTAGTGTTTTACCATATAATGCAGCCAATTAAACATCTACAGTCATGCCTTTAGGATGCTTAAAAGTCAAAGAGCAACTAGGCCTCATGCCTTTAGAATGCTTAAATCTTGAAGATGAACATTGAAAGGACCACATTTTAAACTCCCTCTTGTCCATTCTTTGATTGTTAATAGAACCTTTTGATGTGTGTGTCTTTGTGCTAGGGACTCCAACATTGAGCTAGTTTGAGGAACCATTACCATGAGCTCCTAAGAGAAATAGTTCCAAAACACCTTGAGGAGCCTTCCACGATTTCATTTGATTGTTGATTGCTTGAGTTTATGCTTGTGTGATTGCTCATTCCAAAGGATGGGAGCTACTTGGATCATCAATATGATCTCAAGAGAGGAACTCCATTGTGGTCTTATTCTTTATCCCTCACCTCTTGTATGCATAGGACTTTAGCCTTTCTTCTTCTTCTCACCACTCTAACCCAAGCAAAAAATTTTGTGCAAACATTAACTTGCTTTCAAAATTAGAAACCTAAGCCTTATGCTTTTGATTTTCAAACTTCCTTTTTCATAATACTTATTTTGAATTGAATCTTTAAGTCAACTTTGACCATTTTGTAAATACTTTTCACTGGTAAATACAACCCATTCAAAGGTCTTTTTGTGGTTTCAACGGCCACTTTCTTAATCAAAACTTTTCATAACCATTAGCTATTAGGTTTGAGTTATCCTTGTGGTAGATGTAATACTCACCTATATCCTTAGTGATGGACAATGAGTCTTCCATGCTTATTATAGGGTTAACCCCTCACTAGCATGTTGAAGCTATCCTCACATGGTAGATTTGTTGTTTTGGGTTGAGTTTTCTCCCTTTGATAACAAAAGACCTTAAGGCTTTTGGACCAATCAATTCACCAACTTGTGTTGAGATTTTTACCCCGAACTACGAGGTTTTGATCCTAATCTTTTTTAAGATAGTACGTAGGCAATGGGTTTATCCATCCAAACACAAAATGTAAATAAACTTGTATATTCTCCTCTCATCTCTTCAATCATGTTTGCACAAACAAATTTTCACAAAACAACAACCTTACAACAAATGTGAAAAGGGCTCCCTAGGAGTACCTAGGATATTTTGGGTGCCTAACACCTTCCCATTGCATAACCAACCCCCTTACCCAGATCTCTGATTCTCTTTTACTAGTTTTTGATTTGATAAAACTTTAGGTTTTTGTTCGCTTTCTAACCATTCCTTTGGATAAATAGAAGTGCGGTGGCGACTCGACTTGTATGATTTACCTTGGATTTAGTCAATATCTCTAATGGTAACGAATACCCCGCTACAGAAAAGTGGCGACTCTGCTGGGGAATAATCTCTAGTGGGTTTAGCCTACTTTTCATTGTGTTGTATTGTATTGTATATTGTTTTGTGACATATTTTTGTGCAATTTGGGATTACTGTATTGTATGTAATGATTGAATTGCTTGAATATTAATTCCTTGTATGCTTGGTGATCTTTGTGAGATGATTTCTATACCCGAACTCGAGTGCACTTAGGATAGGAGAATGGCATAGCCTTGTTGACTTGTGTGGAGTTATTCCTTAGCAAGTTGACTTGCAAGTCCATTCACTTGGTGGAGGTCATGTTGGGATCAATAATGTCACACAAGTAAGTTGTGGTTAGACATTACTCTTTCCAATATAGACCTTAGAAGCCAAGGACCTTAGTTTACCAAGCCCATCTTGGCCTTTTCTTAGGATGTAGTGTGAAAGTCGTTCAAGTGTAAGATTTGATACGATTGTTACGCGATACAACGCTCATAAGAGTCTCTCTTGAGATTATTTTTGGAATACGAGTAGTCATTTATCCGATAATATCCGAAAGATGGGATGATGACTATGGGAACCTCTTGTAGAACATGTTTGGCAGGTTAAACCCTAGTACACTCCCTTTGGGTGGTTCTTAACCAAAACTCCATGCTCGTGACTTGCAACAAACCCTTGATTCATGGTTGATCCGTTCATGTATCCTTAATATCAATGGAACTTGGGTGTTGATAAGGTGTAAACTATAATCCACCAAAATGGATGATTGATATTAAGGATGACATGATCCATCCCATGACCTTTGTTTGGTGTGCTTTGCTTGATCCTTGAGTGTGATTGTTGCATTCATGCATTCATGCACCCATTTGCATCCATATCATCAAAATAATAAGAAATTTTTCAAGGAACTTAAGAGGTCTATTTGCAAAATTTTCAGACATGGAAAGACAAAGAAGGAATACAAAGAAGTACAGTTTCAGACAACCAGACTTGAAAGAGCTAAGGAATTTGACATCCTATGTATTGGATCCTTTGGGTTTCAAAGCTCGTTTTGGGAAGCTTCTTCCTCTTCTAACTACTCAGGTGGATGAAGGATTGATGAGTGTATTGGTGCAATTTTATGATCCTTTGTATCGTTGCTTCACTTTTCTGAATTTCCAGCTTCTGCCTACGCTTGAGGAGTATGCCTACCTTGTAGGTATACTTATTATAGACCAGTCGCCATTCAGTGGCTTAGAGAGTAGTCCTACTTCTCGAGAGATAGCTAACATGTTGCACATAGATGAGTCTCTGGTTCGTGCTCATATGACTACCAAAGGTGGAATTCACGGTCTCCCTTCTGAGTTCCTCATTACTCAAGCTACCGTGTATGGGAAGTCCATGAGTGAGGACGCCTTTGAGGCCATATTTGTACTTCTCATCTATGGGCTAGTGTTGTTCCCCAACATCGACAAGTTTGTGGATGTGAACACTATTAGGATTTTCTCTACTCTTAATCCCGTTCTGACTCTGTTGGGTGATACTTATTTCTCTTTGCATGTGAGGAATGCAAAGGGTGGTGGTGCCATTGTGTGCTATTTGCCTCTGTTGTATAAGTGGTTTATTTCTCACTTACCACAGACGGTGGCTTTCAAGGAAAACAAAGGATGTCTGCGGAGGTCCACGAGGCTTATGTCTTTTGGTACAACCGGGTGTATGATGGTGCACAGATTATCGACTCTTGTGGTGGGATTAACTACAATCCTGTTTTGGCGCGACGTCAGCTTGGGTTCCCCCTAAAGGATAAAACGAATAACATTCTGTTTGAGGGTGTGTTCTTTCAGGAGGGTAAAGATCCCCAAGGATTGAAAGCTAGGATGGTCCGCGCTTGGCGCAAGATTCATAAGAAGGGAAGGAAAGAGCTAGGTCCAAAGAATTGTGTCGCTTTGGAGCCTTACACTGCTTGGGTTAGGAAGAGAGCGTCTGAGTATCTCATGCCTTATGAGTATCCGAGACCTACACCTTTGGTTATGGTTGGGCCTTCAACCCTCCCTGATCAAGGAGTAGATGAGTTGAGAGACGAAGACCGTTCATGCGCTTGGGTCCGTGAACGAGAAGATTTGCTTCAGCAGATTAAGAAAAAGGATGCTTTGATTGAGTTCCTCGAGCATCAGGTTATTGATGATCCTGATGATGCATGGACTTCTCTACTTCCTCAGTCTTCCAAGTTCTGGAAGAGGAAGTACGATCGACTCGCCAAGGAGAAGGCAGATATGGAGGCAGCTTATGAGGAGGAGGTGAAGAGGCTTCGTGCATCTTATCTTCCTGTGTCCCGAGCTTTAGATGATTGTTTCTAGGGATCCATAGGATGATTATTTTACTTTTCTCTCGTAGTTGGTTACCAATGTTGTACTTCTTTGATGTAAAACTATTTTCCAGATATTAGTGACAAGATACTTTCATATATGATAAGTGTTTAATAGTTCCAAAATTTGCAAATAAGACTCTAAAGTTCCTTTGAAATAAAAAATAAATCATATGCACGAGCATTGCATGCATCATGTGCATAAGCAGGTTCTGTTCCAAAGCTTCTTGTCCTTTTTTCTAACTCTGTGTTCTTCATTTATTCAAAGACAAGCTGACTCACCGGTACTTCACTAGAGCCAATTCTTCGAGACTGATGGATCATCTAGAACAAGAGAACCGCGAGCTGAAAGAGGAAGTAGCCAGGTTGACTGCCTTGATGGAGTCATTCTTGGCCGCTCAAAGCCAGTCTTCTCCAACGCCATCAACTCCTCCCTAGAGGACGGTCATTTCTGAGATCGTAACCTCTACCGTGCCTACTGCAACTGCTCATTTTGCGTCGTCTATGCCAGCCGGGTTCCCTTGGGGAATGCCCGCCAATTTCATGCCTGAGGGTTTCTCCCCTACTCTTGCTTCTCTGCCGGCATCTAGCCCGGTCCTTTCAGTGCCACCGCCCGTTGTGCACACGTTACCAAGGGTCGAAGATACCATCTACCACTCTGAGCCATCTGAAGGCCCAGACGTTTATGAAAAGATGGATGATATGAAGGACCTTTTTGGTAAGAGTGCTGCTGAGTTGTGCCTTGTGCCCAACGTAAAGATTCCTGTCAAATTCAAAGTGCTTGACTTTGAGAAGTATAAAGGAAACACCTGTCCTCTCAGCCATCTTGTGATGTATGCTCACAAGATGTCAACGCAAACTGATAATGACCAACTGCTCATCCACTATTTCTAGGACAGTCTGTCTGATGCCGCTCTCCGGTGGTACATGGGTTTGGAGAGCTCGAACATCCGATCTTTCAAAGACCTTGGTGAGGCCTTCATCAAGAAATATAAATACAATATGGATATGGCTCCGGACAGAGATCAATTGAGAGCAATGTCACAGAAGGATAAGGAGACCTTCAAAGAGTACGCCCAGAGGTGACAAGAATTGGCAGCTCAGATAGTGCAACCCCTAGAGGAAAAAGAGATGACCAAGATCTTCTTGAAGACCTTAAGCTCGTTTTATTACGAGAGGATGATAGCCAGTGCTCCTCCAGACTTCACCGAGATGGTGAATATGGGAATGAGACTGGAGGAGGGGGTTCGTGAAGGACGTTTAACTCGAGATGAAGGCTCTTCGGCAAAGAGATATGGAAGCTTTGCAAAGAAGAAGGAGGGAGGGGCACATGCCGTGTCTTCCCATGTCAAAAGAAGACCCTCTATGAAGAGGAAGATTGCTCGCCTAGTCAACAATCAGCATTAGGTGGCTCATATAGCGCCTGTTTTCAGGGAAGCTCAGCACTATCAGCAACCACAAACTCAGCAATATCAACAACCGCGTCCACAACAGCAGGCCTATCAGCCTCGAAATAACAACAACAATGCCAGCACCAGCTATGAGAGGAAAAGGGTCACCTTTGATCCAATTCCGATGACTTATGCTGAACTCTATCCATCACTGATCGATAGAAAGTTGATCACGCCGCGAGACCCTCCTGCTGTACCTGCTAACCCTAAATGGTGGTACAAGCCTGAGCTTTATTGTGTGTATCATTTCGGTGCTCCCGGACACGATGTAGAGAACTGTTATCCCCTGAAGACCAAGGTGCAAGACCTTGTGAGAAGTGGGATTTTGTTTTTCGAGTACGTAGGTCCGAATGTGAAGAAGAACTCATTGCCCGAGCATGGGAAGTCTGTCAATATGGTCCAAGGCTGCCCTGGCAAGTACAAAGTTAAATATGTCAGTCATATCCGATAATCGCTGGTTGAGATGCATAGATTTCTGTGTGACTATAGCCATTATGAGCATGACCACGATAGATGCAGAGTCTGTCAATCAGAGAGGATGTACCAGGTGCGCAAGGATGTGCAAGAGATGTTGGACGAAGGAGTCATTGAGATCCTTCAGAATAGAAATGGTGACGAAGATGAACTCAAAGTCAATGTGATTTCCCCGGTATTCTGGATACATGAGCCTGTTGTCATCAAGTATGATGGTAGAAAGTAGAAGGCTCCTCCTGCTCTCGTCATCAAAGCAGCCGGACCTGTACTGTACTCCTCCGAGAAAGCGGTTCCCTATCGCTACAATACTTTGGCAGTGGAAAATGGGAAAGAGGTGTCCCTGCCTTCTTCATCTATCGTAAACATTGCTGACATCAGCGGTCTGACCTGCAGCGGTCGTGTATTTTCAGCACCGTTGAAGCCTCAAGCTGATGCTCGAGGAAGTGTTCATGCTGATTTTGTTGAGCGCCCGATTGGGAATGCTGTGAGCACTCCAAATCCGGCACTTGTTGTTAATCCCTCCTCTACGTTGAAAACTCCTGCTTCTGCTGGCCCGAGTGGCAATACGAAAGAAGACTGTGATGAGATGCTGAGGCTCATCAAGAAAAGCGAGTACAACGTTGTAGACCAGCTTTTACAAACGCCACCCAAAATATTTGTGTTATCATTGCTTTTGAATTCAGAACCACACCGAGAAGCTCTGCAGAAGGTGTTGGATGTGGCGTACGTGGATCACGATGTCACGATAGAACAATTTGATAGCATTGTTGCAAACATTACCGCTTGTAACAATTTGAGTTTTTGTGACTCTGATCTCCCCGAGGAGGGAAGAGACCACAACTTGGCATTACATATATCTATGGGTTGCAAGGAAGACGCCATGTCCAATGTTTTGGTGGACACCGGGTCATCATTAAACGTATTGCCAAAAACCACTCTCGCGAAGTTGTCATACCAAGGGCCTCCCATGAGGCAGAGTGGAGTAGTTATGAAGGCTTTCGATGGGTCTCATAAAACTGTGATTGGTGAGGTTGATCTCCCAGTCAAAATCGGACCAAGTGATTTCCAAATTACCTTCCAGGTTATGGATATTCACCCATCATATAGCTGTCTCTTGGGCAGACCATGGATTCTCGAGGCGGGCGCCGTGACATCCACCCTACACCAGAAGTTGAAATTTGTAAAGAATAAGAAGCTGGTGGTGGTAGGGGAGAAAGGGCTCTCCTAGTTAGTCATTTGTCTTCCTTCTCTTATATAGATGCTGAGGATGAAGTTGGAACTCCTTTCCAAGCTTTTTCCATTGCTGAACCTGTTGAGAAGAGAACTCCCTCATTTGTTTCCTACAAAGATGCAAAGTTGGCCATTGAGCATGGCGCAACTGCTGGTTTGGGGCAAATGATTGAGTTAAAAGACAACAAGTCCCGGGCTGGCATAGGTTATTCTTCTGGGGTTTCCAATACACAAGGGCTGTTCAAGAGTGGAGGTTTCATCCACACCGGTCAAGATGAAGAGGCTGCTGCCATCTTGGAAGAGGACGAAGAGGATTCTGGCAACTTCGTCATCCTTTGAGGGATCTGCAATAATTGGGTCGCTGTGGATATTCCAACAGTTATCCATAAGTCAAAGTAATGTCCATCGTGTTTAAAAACCCTCCTCCCATGCCAAAAGGAGGAGTGATGACATTATTGGCGCATAAATACAATGATATTTTCATTCAATAGATTCATGTTAAATGTTTGTTTTTCCAATTATTTTCCCTTTTTCGCTTTTACAAGAAATTGGTGATCACATAAAACCTCAAAAATAGAATAAAATCAATCTTTTCATCTGCATAATGATTTGCCTTGTTTGAATTCTAAAGCTCTTTATATCCAAAATCATCACGCAGGTTGATCAAACCCATTGAACATAATGATCCAACACCATCTCCCAATTTTGAATTCCCTTTTGAGGCGGAAGAAAATGATGTTGAAGAGATTCCTGATGAGATTACCCGTCTACTTGAGCATGAAGAGAAGATCATTCAGCCACATCTTGAGAATCTGGAAACAGTCAACTTGGGATCTGAGGGTTGTGTGCGAGAAGTGAAGATTGGAGCACTCCTGGAAGAGTCTGTTAAGAAGGGGTTGATTAAATTGCTACGAGAATATGTTGACGTCTTTGCCTGGTCATATGAAGACATTCCTGGTCTAGATACATATATTGTGCAACATTTCCTGCCTTTGAAGCCTAAGTGCGTACCTGTGAAACAGAAGCTCAGAAGAACTCATCCCGATATGGCGATGAAGATCAAAGAGGAAGTTCAGAAGCAAATTGATGTGGGGTTTCTGGTGACTTCTACGTATCCTCAATGGGTGGCCAATATTGTGCCCATGCCTAAGAAAGATGGAAAAGTCCGAATGTGTATGGACTATAGAGACTTGAATAAGGCTAGTCCGAAAGATGATTTTCCTCTACCACATATTGATATGTTGGTAGATAATACAGCTAAATTCAATGTCTTCTCATTTATGGATGGATTTTCCGGATATAATCAGATTAAGATGGCACCCGAGGATATGGAGAAGACGACATTCATCACACCTTGGGGAACATTCTGTTATCGAGTGATGCCCTTCGGTCTGAAGAACGCCGGAGCCACATATCAAAGAGCTATGACTACCTTGTTTCATGATATGATGCATAAGGAAATCGAGGTATATGTTGACGATATGATCGCTAAGTCAAGAACGGAAGTTGAACATGTAGAGCACCTATTGAAGCTTTTTCAGCGTTTGAGAAAGTATCAGCTTCGTCTGAATTCCAACAAGTGTACTTATGGAGTCCGTTCCGGCAAGTTATTGGGCTTTATTGTTAGTGAAAGAGGTATTGAGGTTGGTCCTGCAAAGGTCAAAGCAATACAAGAGATGCCCACGCCCAAAACTGAAAAGCAAGTCCGAGGTTTTCTTGGCCGCTTGAATTACATTTCCAGATTCATATCCCACATGACTGCCACATGTGCACCGATATTCAAGCTCCTCCGGAAAGATCAGTCTCATGATTGGATCGAGGATTTCCAGAAAGCTTTTGACAGTATTAAAGAGCATCTGTCTGATCCTCCGATCCTGTTTCCACCCGTGGAAGGAAGACCATTGATTATGTATCTGACTGTTCTGGAAGACTCAATGGGTTGTGTCCTTGGTCAACAAGACGCATCAGGAAAGAAAGAATATGATATTTACTACTTGAGCAAGAAGTTCATCGACTGTGAGTCTCGATACTCAATGCTTGAGAAGACATGTTGTGCTTTGGCTTGGGCTGCTAAGCGCTTACGCCAGTATATGTTGAATCATACGACGTGGTTGATATCTAGAACGGATCCAATCAAGTATATCTTTGAGAAGCCTACTTTAACAGGGAGGATTGCCCGTTGGCAGATGTTGTTATCTGAGTATGATATTGAGTATCGAGCTCAGAAGGCTATTAAAGGTAGTATCTTGGCCGACCACTTGGCACATCAGCCGATTGAGGATTATCAGTCAGTTCAGTATGATTTCCCAGATGAGGAGATTCTGTATTTGAAAATGAAAGATTGCGATGAGCCTACGCTCGATGAAGGGCCAGAGCCTGGTTCCAGATGGAGTATGGTGTTTGATGGCGCTGTAAATCAATATGGAAATGGTATTGGGGCAGTGATAATTACTCCCCAGGGCACACATTTTCCTTTTACAGCAAGGCTAACTTTCAAATGCACGGATAATATGGCTGAGTATGAGGCCTGTATTATGGGGTTGGAGGAATGCATTGATCTAAGGATCAAGCATCGTGATGTATATGGTGATTCGGCCCTTGTTGTTAATCAGATTAAGGGAGAATGGGAAACGAATCAGCCTGGCCTCGTTCCATATAGGGATTATGCGAGGAGGATTTCAACATTCTTCACTGAGGTTGACTTCCATCATATTCCTCGAGATGAGAATCGGATGGCAGATGCTCTTGCTACACTTGCTTCGATGATTATGGTTAGACTTTGGAATGAAGTTCCCAATATCACTGTGATGCGCTTGGACAGACCAGCTCATGTATTTGCAGTAGAAGAGGTGAAAGATGATAAACCGTGGTATTATGACATCAAGCGTTTCCTTCAGAACCAGTCTTACCCACCTGGGGCATCTGTGAAAGATAGGAAGACTCTGAGGAGACTATCAGGAAGTTTTTACCTCAATGGTGATGTACTTTATAAGAGAAATTTTGATATGGTGCTGCTCAGATGCGTGGATAGACACGAAGCACACCTGTTAATGACTGAGGTCCATGAGGGTTCATTTGGTACTCATTCCAATGAACATGCCATGGCTAGAAAGATGTTGAGAGCAGGCTACTATTGGCTGACAATGGAGTCTGACTACTGCAAATATGTGAAGAAATGCCACAAGTGTCAAATTTATGCGGACAAGATTCATAGTCCTCCGACACTTCTGAATGTGATTTCATCCCCATGGCCTTTCTCCATGTGGGGAATCGACATGATTGGCATGATAGAACCAAAAGCGTCCAATGGGCACAGATTTATTCTCGTAGCAATTGATTATTTTACTAAGTGGGTTGAAGCGGCGTCGTACGCAAACGTGACCAGGCAGGTGGTTGTGAAGTTTATCAAGAATCAACTCATATGCCGTTATGGTGTGCCAGACAAGATCATTACTGATAATGGATCTAACTTGAATAACAAGATGATGAAAGAGCTGTGTAGCGAGTTCAAGATTGCGCATCATAATTCTTCCCCTTACAGACCCAAGATGAATGGGGCTATTGAAGCTGCTAATAAAAATATCAAGAAAATTATCCAGAAGATGGTTGTCACGTATAAAGATTGGCATGAGATGCTGCTGTTTGCTTTACATGGATATCGTACTTCTGTTTGCACTTCAACAGGGGCAACCCCTTTTTATCTCGTTTATGGCATGGAGGCTATACTCCCAGTAGAGGTGGAGATCCCATCAATGAGAGTCTTGATGGAAGCCAAGTTGACTGATGCTGAATGGGTTCAGAGTCGTTATGACCAGTTGAATTTGATAGAAGAAAAGAGATTGACTGCCATGTGCCATGGACAATTATATCAGCAAAGAATGAAGAAAGCCTTTGATAAGAAGGCCAAGCCTCGTGTGTTCCGAGAAGGTGACCTTGTGCTCAAGAAAGTCTTGTCTTTCGCGCCCGATTCCAAGGGCAAGTGGACTCCAAACTATGAAGGTCCATATGTTGTTAAGAAAGCCTTTTCAGGCGGTGCTTTGATACTTACAACTATGGATGGGGAGGATTTCACTCGTCCTGTGAATTCGAATGCAGTCAAGAAATACTTCGCCTAAATAAAAATAGAATAGCTCGCTAAGTTGAAAACCCGAAAGGGTGTCTTAGGCAAAAATGAGTGTCTCGGTGGATTGAAAACCCGAAAGGGCGATCCAGGCAAAAATTAGAGACATATAAAAAAAATGAATATATGTATCCCGCTAGATTGAGTACCTCACCCTGGGGCAATCTAGGCAAAATTAGGGGTTTGGGAAGCAACTGCATCCTGACAAGACTTTGTTCTACAACTGTTATCAGTCAGAGATTCTCGATCACTCATCATTAACCAAAGCTTCAAATACATCGGATTCAGAATTGGTGGAGAAATGGTCATTATGTTCAATGTAGCCCTTTTCCAACATATATCACCAATCTCAAATTTGTAAAGATCTATGGAGTCTTGCCATTTGCAGACTACCATCCCATCAAATAAATTTGAGCCTTTATCCAATTATTTGCACTCTTATTTTGTTTCTATTCAACAAATGTTTTGCATATTTTAATTGAAAAATATATCATTGTTTTAAATAATCAAATTTTTTCATAACTTGTTTTTAAACAAAGTGAACATTCACAACGACATAGGGATATTGGGAGTGCCTGCAGTGCTCTCCCAAGGATAGTAATATTCTCGACAGGATAATGCGTTTGTTCATACCCCTGGCATGCCCATGTCCTCTTCCTCCGGAGCCTCCTAATGGTTCTTTCCTACCAAGAAGAATGGTTGATAAAAATGTTTATCTTTCCTTCCCCAGCGGAGTAGTGTTCCCTTCCTCCTCAGCAGATGTGATCTCACTATTTGAGACAGTATTTGATGACCCTTGGAAACTTCTGATTTGGTGGTTATTCTCCACGGAGTCCTCTGATCCCCTTTGGATAACTTCCCCCAGTAGAGTTGCTTCTATGCCGGAGTTCATCTGTGCAACGACTTTTCCCAGTAGGGACGACTGACGCTCTCCCCCTGCAGAGATCTTTATTATCCTGGCTTTCTCTCTTAAGATGTAGTACCGGATGTTTGGGTACTTATTCCTTGAGCTTGTTTATGTTGAAAGGACTGTTTGTCAGCATTCATCATACATAAACCACACATGTATGCATATAATTTTCAAACATTCATATATTCATGTTGCACTCTTTGCCATATATCTTTGTTTGCGATCCCCTGCTAATTGGTAATACGTTTCCCCAAGCAGATGTCGGTGTCTGGTCTCCCCATATAGAGTCAGCCCCTTAAGCAGAAAATGTTTATCTTTCCTCCCATATTCCCCACCGAGTTATATCCTCGTGGATGATGGTTGTTTCTGTTGCCTCCCAACACATATATTGGGATGGAATTCCCCATTGAGTTATATCCTCATGAGGACAATTTTTGTTTCAGCGTGCCTATCTAGTTTGATCCTAGATTGGCCTCTTTTGGCTACGTCTTGCACTCCCCTGTGATATAAATGAATAATTGCTCAGTAGTCAGTAATCATTCATCTTATCCCCGGCGGAATATGTGGTTTTCTACCCTCAAACCGGTAGTTGTAAAGCATGTTTCATCCCCTTGCGGAGTTAACCTCTTGTTCACCCTAATCGATGACGGTTACCTTTCCGTGGTTTTCTACCCAGTATCCGGTAGATGTAATCCCCTATTTGATGGCTATCATTATCCAATATTCGGTATTGATAAGTCCTTCACCCCCGGTGATGTATCTCTTGGATGATTGCTCTTATCAGGCAGTTTATCCCCAGCAAGTCATCTTTCATATACCGATTGCCGGTAATGGTTGTTGCTCCCCTTGAATGGTCATCATTATATACCCAGTTTCGGTATCCCGATGCCTTTCTTTGTCGGTCGATTTATCCTTTATTAACCCAGTAACCGGTTGTGGATAATCTTCCATGCAATTATGTTATCTACATTCTGACGGTAATAGATAATATATCTCATGCACTCTCTGGCCGAAGTTCGTTGTTCTTCCCTAGTTGAGTAATATTCGTATCCCTTTTTTGGAATCGAATGTCCATCCTATAATCGAGTTTGCTTTTAGCCCTCTTTTGGATGATGAGTGTCTTGGGAATATTCCCCAATTCACGCTTTGGTTGGTCACCTATTATATGCCCAGTAACCGATGTCCCTGGTGTTCCTTCCTTCTGCTCCCTATCATGACTTTTTGTCCCCTATGGAGTCAGATTTTCCTGAGTTGAAATATACCTTTTAGGTCTTCCACAGACGTTTTGGATGTTTGATATCTCTCACCCTTGTACCGGTCTTAGATATTCATTCTCCCGGAGCATTTTTTTCCCTCACTCTTATACCGGTAGGATCACATGATCTCTTTTTGAGTTTATTACCCAGTAATCGGTAATAACTCATTTGTTATTTCCTCAGCTGAGTCCTTAGTGGACATCCCCACCTGAGTCCGGATTTCTATCCGAAGTATCCATCACGGATAATGTTGTTGTATTGGCATATTCCCCAACACATGCATCTCCGAGTCAGCTCGAGTCCTTCCATTGATTTATTTCATGGATTCCCTCAGTGTCTCTCAGCAAGTTCCAAGTCGTGACCTGCTCACACGTTTTTATCCCTTTACTTCCCAATTACGTCCCTAGAGGCTCTGTCCCATTTATGAATGAGTCACTCTAGTGGATTTTCAGTTATTCCTGATTCTCTTTCCTTCTTTGTGGACACATATCCCCACATAGTGTTACCATTCGCATGCATACATCTGCATCACGAGGTCTCTTAGGGACCAAAGTACGTCTCTTTGTTATTATTTAAGCCCATTCTACCTCGTCGAGACGAAGATTTTAACCTTCACTTCTCCGGCTAGAATGACCTTAAATAGGGGCATATGTAAGACCCCAATTTTGGCCCTAAGATCCCTCATGGCATCATAACATTACATTTGCAAAGCCTCAAGGATCATAAGCATCTTGGTTCCTTTTGTAAGGGCAAATTGTCGTACAACATACAATCATAGGTTTCGATGATGACAAATGACCACCATGGATGAATCGGCATTGTCGATTCCACTTCTATAAAACAAATGCAACATATCACCTATCATATCCTATTATATGCTCATCTAAAACTGCTATATTTCATACAACATATGTGGATAAAATGTGATCATGACAAAATGCATAAAAACCACAAAAATATGAATTTCTGCAGATTTGCAGGGTTTGAGTCAACCGCAAGGGTCAGCGCATGAACCACGGGTCAGCGCAAAGCATAATGCAGTTGATCACTGGTCAGCGCATGGAGGCTTTAGTCGACCACAGGTCGGCGCACAACATAGTGCAGTTGGTCACGGGTCAGCGCATGGAGATTTGAGTCAACCACAGGGTCGGCGCATGAAGTCTTCATTATCCTACGGGTCAGTGCACGCCGACCTATGGTCGACGCATACTGAAGCATTCTTCAGCCTGTCCAAAATTGCAGGCCATGCATCGACGCATAGACCTGCTATGGTCGACCGCTCGTGCGCAAATTCAGTTTTTGAGCATTTCCCACTCTGTTTGAAAAGCTGTTAAGTTTGGTTGGTAAGTTGGTTACTATATATAGTAGTTAGTTACTTGTATCAACCAACATTTGTCAAATTGATTTCAAGTGTTCAAGGAAACAAGAAAAAGTGAAATAGGTGTCCAAGATTCATCATCTTCATCTTCAACATCTCACACCACATCAACTACACACAACCATTTTTGAAGTGCTTTGTGATTGGTTAAAGGTGATAAGGTTCAAAGCCGTGATTGGTGAATCCGATTCGGGTTGAAGCTTGTGACAAGTTTTTTCTTGAATAAAACCTTTAGGGTTTTGTCCTCCAAGACTGGTTTGTGTTTGGGGGTTTTTGGACGAATTCTTCATCAATTTGCAGCTGAGCGAAGGTGATTGAAAAGAGGAAGTCTTTGTCAATCTAGTAGCGGATTCAGTGAAATTGAAGGGAAGATTTCGGGTTCGATTTGTTGTGGTTGAGATCAGCCGGGCCGAGGGTTTGAAGAACTGAGGGTTATTCAACAAAGGGGCTGGAATCGGAGGTCTATCAACAACAATCTAAGGACTTGATTCACCTTGAATCAAGGAACAAGGAGTGGAAGCAACATTCAACATCTTGAGAGTTCTGTTGTATATTTGCTTTGCAATCCTTGTATAAACGGTTAAATTCAACAGGTGATATCTATTAAATCATCTCAATTCTAGTTTTAGAATGGAGGGCAGACGTACCCCGAAGCGAGGACGACGGGGGAACTGCCTCATCAAATCCTTGCCTTCTTTAATTTTCTGCATAATTGTTTTTAGCTTAAAAATTAAGTGATTTTAGTATAAGCACTTTTGTTAAACCTTGATATTAATTGAGTAAGAGGTTAAAACTCTGTTTTTGAATCCAAAGTACAATAGAATCTTATACTAGATTAATTGGAAACACTTACTCAACATAAATATCACTTGGAGTGTTTTTACACACCAAGTGTTTGATAATTTGCCTAAACCAAAATTAACTTAGTTGTATATCTAGTTTTGGTTTGCTCTTTGAATAATTGGAACTAGGAATCCTAGTAAGTGAAACAAACCATTGATTGTGTGACTAGTGTAGTGATTCTTATTCCACATTATCACTAATCCATAGGCTTGACGCATATCCGGTTTTCCAATAACAGTTCGTTTTAGACTATATTTTCCTCGGCCGCTTCCGCACTTAAAACAATTTTTCAAAACCAATTTTAATTGGTAGCGCCGACTTATTTTTTAATTGGGATCTATTCAACCCCCCCCCCCCCTTCTAGATCCGTGCCATTGTCTAACAAGTGGTATCAGGAGCTCCGGTTCACTCCGTGCTTCAAAATATAACTTTGATAGAAAATGGCTAACGAACCTAAAGGGGCTTATAATAGAGCTCCCGTTTTCAATGGTGAAAATTATAGTTATTGGAAAGACTGTATGCGGGTGCACATAAATTCCATAGATAGAAAAATATGGAATGTTATTCTCAATGGTCCAATTGAAATAACCATGACCAATGAGAATAATGAATTAGTGCCTAAGCCCGAAGCACAATGGACCGATGATGATGAAAAGAAATACAATTATGATTGGAAAGCCAAAAATATCCTAATCTCCTCATTAGGTGTAGATGAATACTATCGTGTATCCCATTGTCCTACTGCTAAGGCCATGTGGGATTCACTACAAATTGCCCATGAGGGGACGAACGATGTTAAGATGGCAAGAATCAATACACTAACACAAGAGTTTGATCTCTTTTTCATGGAGCAAGGGGAAACCATTGCTGACATGCAAAAGAGATTTACTCATCTTATCAATCGATTACATTCATTAGGTAGGTCGGTTTCCAATGATGTTGCTACTAATAAGATCTTGAGATGTCTTAACAGGGAATGGCAGCCGAAAGTGACCGCCATCAAAGAAGCAAATGATCTTACCATATTAGACTTGACAACATTATTTGGCAAACTACAAGAGCATGAACAAGTACTCTTGAGCTTAGAACAACACGAAAAGAAAGAAAAGAAGGACAAAACAAAGGTGAGTGAAAAGAAATCTATAGCTCTAAAGACTTCCTCCTCGAAGTCTCAAGCAAAAGAGCAAAGTGATTATTCCTCGAGCGAAGAAGAAGAAGAGGACACGAGCGAAGATATGGGGTTGTTCGTTAAACGTTACAATCGTTACGTGAGAAAGAACGGCATCCAACATTCCGAGAAGAACTTGGTAAACTTCCGGAAACAATCTAGGTACTCTAAAAATGATGACTCAAAAGGTAAAATGACTAGAGGGTCGTGCTACACTTGTGGAAAGCCCGGTCATTACAAACCGGACTGTCCGATGAACAAGAAGATAAAGGAAAAGGAATCATACAAATCACACAAGAAATCATCAAAGCCAAGGAGAGCATACACTGCTTGGGAAAGCGATAGCGACTCCTCCGATGATGAAAGCTCTAGTGATGAAGATAAAAATGCAAACCTATGCCTCTCTGCTCATCAAAAGAACAAAAAGAAACAGGTACGACATCCTAAATATGAAAAATCCTCTAGTATGTCTCATCATGAATTACAAGCTGCATTTGATACTTTACACTGTGAAGCTAAAGAGGCCTTTAAAAGGCTTGCCTCAAATAACCAAATTTTTACCCATTTGGAACAAAAAATTCGAGAATCCGAAAGGAAACTTGAGGCACTCAAAGCTTCTATAGTAGAAAGCACAAAAACAGGTTGTGAGGACCTTAGAAGTAGGATGATAAACTTTGGGTGTGATACTTGTTATATTTAGCAAGGTGAAGTAAGAAACCTAAAGACCAAACTTGACAAGGCTCTTGAGCCCAAGATTACCTTTGCAATCGATAAATCAAACTTTCGAAAAACTATGGTTAACCCATAACAAAAATATAAATATGTCATAAAGGATGAAGATAGCAAAGGCAACCAAAATGTAAATTTCTCTTGTCTTTATTGTTGCAAGAAAGGCCACTCCATTGCTAAATGCTGGTTTAGGAGATTCTTAGTTCCTAAAGGCATTTATCAATGGCTGCCCAAATGCAACCATTTCATTACTCACCATTTAGGACCCAATAAGCCATTGGGTACCTTCTCGTGTTAATTGCATTTCCATAGGTACAATGCCTCAAGACTACCGAGAGAAGATGGATTCTCGACAGTGGATGCTCAAGGCACATGTCAGGAGACATGTCACTCTTCATTGACTTCGTGGTTAAGAAGAAAGGATATGTAACCTATGGTGACAACAACCGTGGATAAATACTAGGTAAAGGTAGTGTAGGTAACCCTTCTTCCACTACTATTTCTGATGTATTGCTTGTCGAAGGTCTTAAGCACAATCTACTTAGCATCAGTCAATTATGTGACAAAGGATACAATGTATCATTTTCAAAAGATTGTCGCAAAATTGTACATAATGATGATAAGAAGAGTATGTTTAATGGCCTGCGAGTGAATAATGTCTATATGTTAGACTTGAACGAAGTATCGTTAACAAGTGACAAATGCCTTGTAACAATGAGTGAAGATTCATGGTTATGGCATAGGCGTTTAGCACATGTTAACTTTGACTTACTAAATAAAGTAATCTCAAAAGATCTAGTCCTAGGTCTCCCCAAAATAAAGTTCACCAAGGATCACCTTTGTGATGCTTGTCAAAAAGGGAAGCAAACGAGGATCTCATTTAAATCC
Source organism: Lathyrus oleraceus (assembly GCF_024323335.1). NCBI lineage: Eukaryota > Viridiplantae > Streptophyta > Magnoliopsida > Fabales > Fabaceae > Lathyrus > Lathyrus oleraceus. The sequence continues at coordinate 122,819,839 of NC_066584.1, read as the reverse complement.
AAAAATATCGTTTCAACAACGAGACCTCTCGAACTTCTTCATATGGACTTATTTGGGCCGTCTAGGATTAAAAGTCTAGGAGGAAATTATTACGGTTTCGTAATAATGGATGATTTTTCTAGATTTCGTTGGACTATCTTTTTAGTAAGCAAGAGCGATATGTTCACCGCCTTTGAAAGATTTGTTAAGCTTTCCCAAAATAAATTAAATACAAACATAGTTTCAATTAGAAGCGACCATGGGGGTGAGTTCGAAAACCATTTATTTGAAGAATATTGCGGTAACCATGCTGTCGATCATAACTTCTCCGCTCCACGTACTCCTCAACAAAATGGGGTTGTGGAGCGTAAAAATCGAATTTTGGAAGAATTGGGAAGAACAATGATTAACGAAAGTGGTTTACCGAAATATTTTTGGGCCGACGCCATTAGTACGACGTGCTATGTTTTGAATAGGGTGCTCATTCGCCCCATTCTAAATAAAACACCGTATGAGCTTTTAAAAGGGCGAAAGCCAAATATTTCTCACTTACATGATTTCGGTTGAAAATGTTTTGTATTAAATAATGGAAAGGAAAACTTGGGCAAATTCGATTCCAAGGCCGACTAAGGTATTTTCCTTGGATACTCTCAATCGAGTAAAGCATATAGAATATATAATAAACGATTACTTGTTGTGGAAGAGTCTTTACATGTCACTTTTGACGAATCCTATCCGAGAAACGTCGGAAAAGGTAGTGTTGTTCATGGTTCAGGTACATCTACGGAAGACATACTCAAGGGTGGCGAGCCGGGGATTGATCAACCCGACAAAGTCAAAGTTGAGGAGGATAAAGATGTACACCATGAGGAAACCGAAGTAGCTCATCCGCCATCAAACGATGATCTCCCTCAAGCTTGGAAGTCTCCCAAAGACCATCCAATTGAAAACATTCTCGGAGATATATCAAAGGGTGTTACAACTCGATCGAAGCTAAGTAATTTCTGTTATCACTTCGCTTTCGTTTCACAAATGGAACCTAAAAACCCTAAAGAAGTCCTACTCGATGAACACTGGTTTTTGTCAATGCAGGAGGAACTAAATCAGTTCACTAGAAATGAGGTTTGGGACCTTGTCCCTCCTCCGCGAGGTCATCGAGTAATCGGCACCCGATGGGTGTTTAGGAACAAGTTGGACGAAAACGGGGTAATTACCCGTAACAAGGCGCGTTTAGTCACGCAAGGGTATAACCAAGAGGAAGGTATCGACTATGAGGAAACTTATGCGCCGGTGGCCCAACTCGAGGCTATACGCCTTCTCCTTGCCTTCGCTTGTGCGAAAGACTTTAAACTATTCCAAATGGATGTTAAGAGTGCGTTCCTTAACGGTCACATAAATGAAGAGGTCTACGTCGCACAACGTCCGGGTTTTGAATCTCATGAGTATCCTGATCATGTTTACAAACTAAAAAGGGCTTTATATGGTCTCAAACAAGCTCCTAGAGCTTGGTATGAGCGACTAAGTAAATTTTTGCTTGATCAAGGTTACTCAAGAGGAAAGGTTGACACAACACTCTTCATTAAACGTCAAGGAAAGCACTTGATATTAGTACAAATTTATGTTGACGACATTATATTTGGGTCTACTAACATGAATCTCGTGAGAGAGTTTTCGGATCTTATGCAGGGTGAATTCGAGATGAGTATGATGGGGGAGCTCACATACTTTCTCTGTTTGCAAATTAAACAACTCAATGAAGGAACATTCGTGAGTCAAACAAAGTATTGTTTGGACCTTATCAAGAGATTTGACATGGATAAAGCTAAGGCCATTGACACCCCCATGCCAACATGTACAAACTTGAATAAAGATGAAAACGGTAAGGACGTAGAGGTAAAACGGTATAGAGGTATGATTGGATCACTTCTCTATCTCACTGCTTCTCGTCTCGACATTATGTTTAGCGTGTGCATGTGCGCAAGATATCAATCATGTCCCAAGGAATCCCATCTAAAAGCTGTCAAACGAATACTTCGATACCTATCCGGTACTCCGAAGTATGGACTATGGTATTCCAAAGGTAATGATTGCTCATTGGTAGGTTTCTCTGATTCCGATTTTGCCGGTTGTAAATCGGATAGGAAAAGCACCAATGGCACTTGTCACTTATTTTCAAATTCTTTGGTCAGTTGGCATAGCAAGAAACAAGTTTCAGTTGCTTTGTCAACCGCCGAAGCGGAATACGTTGCCGCCGGTAGTTGTTGTGCTCAAATCCTATGGATTAAGCAACAACTATTGGATTCTAACCTCAAACTCGAACGTATTCCCATTTTCTGTGACAATACAAGTGCCATTAATCTTATCAAAAATCCTGTGTTGCATTCTCGCACCAAACATATCGAAATTCGACACCACTTTCTTCGGGATCATGTAGAGAAAGGTGATGTTGTTTTTGAACATGTTACTACTGAAAATCAACTAGCGGACATTTTCACAAAGCCGCTAGCTACTGAGCCTTTCTTTCATATTCGCCGAGAACTTGGTATTCTGGACATTTCTGAATGGGCGTTATAAATGGCCTGCTTTACCTATTTCATTTAATACTATAATCTTGTACTTCTAACAAGTTAATGTTGTTGCAAGCACAATCATATTGTTCATCAAGTCATTCCAAACAGTTAAGGCATAAGAAACAATACACATATGTACAATATTATCATTCCAAACAGTTAAGGCATAAGCACAATCATGTTTAAATGTTGTGTGGCATTCTAATTATGCATCAAACATGTGAGCATATGTGCATAAAAAGGAAAATTGCAAATTTTGCCTTTATGAGTCGACCATAACAGGGTAATGGTCGACGCACACTTCAAAATTTTCTTCTTTTTCAAAAATCATACAGTATGCGTCGACGCATGCAGAGGTATGGTCGACGCATCGCTCAAAAATTCAGTTTTTCTCTACAGAAAACTTTCAAACTTCTCATGCATCTACATTCAAAACTCTCATTAAGTGTGCATTTACATTTCGAACTTCCCACTACATTGTGAGTTGCATCTACCTAGTGTCTATTGTCTCCTGGCCTCTCCTCTCCCCAAAACCCTAAATCCTCATCTACAAAAAGGGGAAACCTCCTTCTTGCAAAATCATTCTCAAAAACCTTCACCAAGCTTCACTCTCTACCCACACACAAAGCTTCAAAATCATTTCCAATGGCTTCCTCATCCCGCAGACCTACTGGTAAGAGATCACGGGAATCATCCGCTGCATCTCTATCCATTACCGTTGTATCGCTAGTTCCACCGGCTCTCGTCGATTCCTTCAACAAAGATATTGGTAAAAGAGGAGTTGTGCGGCAGAATGCATTCTACAAACTCACTACAGAAAGCATGCATCTCGTGGAAATCATGTCTCTGCTACAGTACCACGACATTGTTAAATTCCGGGAATGCAATGCCAAATATAGAGAAGAACTGGTCCGCGTGTTCTACGCCTGCCTTCATGACAAATTTCGTGGGCACAAGTTTCACTCCAGGATCGGCACGAGAAAGGTATCGTTTAAGTCAAATGTTTGGAACAAATATTTTGATATGTCATTGGATGCTGATGAAAATCCTCTAGCTGAGGTAACTGACTCTCACCCAATAGAAGGTTATGAGTTTAAGAGCGCGTTGAACGACATGTTGAAACGACCCTACCCTGGTCACATCGTGAACAGTGATGCGTTCCCACGAACTGTAACTGCCGGCAAGCTGAAAACAGGAGAGCAGATTCTCCAGTGGATTGTCTCACGCATCCTGTGACCTAAGAAGGGTGGTCTTTCCAGAGTTGAACAGGCTGAGGTTCATCTCATATACATTCTGAAAAATCAGCGGAAAATCAACTGGCCCTACTACATTGCTAGTAGGATGTTCAGTTTACGTGACTCTGGACGAGGAACGGATCTTGCCTACGGATCTTTTATTCAAGAGGTCCTTACTGCAGCCAACGTTGATTATCTGTCCTTCCCGTATACCTCCATTTCATCAGACAAAGAATTCAGCCCAAAAACTTTGTCTATGATGGGATATTTTTGGTGTGATGAGCGGAGAATCTACAAATTTGTTCACAGAGGGTATGTTCCTACGACTGTTGAAGAAGATGATGAAAGTGATGAAAGTGAAGAAGAAGACGAAGAGGAAAATGAAGAAGAGGGAGCAGGACAAGCCTTTGATCAGCATGGTGGAGATGATAGTCCTCCACAAGTTGATACTCACGACCACACAAACTCCGCTTGGGTTCAGCATTCACATTCAACTGAAGAAGATTCCCCCAACCAGGGTGGCTGGGGTGAATGGCAACATACGAGCTGGTCAACACAACGCCAATTCTACCAGCTGTATCAATATGGTGATGAAGAATCTCCTCTGTCTCCTCCATAGCACGCAAACTCTTCCGAACTGTTGGATATGATGCGAAATATGCCGCTGGCTCAATAATCCTTCATGCAAACTCAGGATGAGCGCTATGCTCATATTAGCAGCCAAATTCAAGCACAAAATGAGAGGCTCGATAACCTCTCTACAAGCATGAATGAACAGTATGCAGCATTTACCGAAACGTTTGAACGCCAGGAGCGGTCGGTCGACGTGGGTATCAAGTATCTAGGTGGTGTTGTTGACCAAATATCGTCTCTGGCAGACCCCTACAGAAACTCGGATATCTGTTACCATCGAAGACAACACCATTAGGACATAGGACTGCATATGCATCTGAAATTTTTTGTTGTTTGACTGAATTAATTTTCTGTTGTGCTCGTTTGTGCAAATCCAATTTAATGTTATCTTCTTTTTATTTCTTCAGTAATGATATTTGGTGTGATATTGTTATCTGATTCCCTATCTCCTGTTGAATTTTATGTTACGTTGAATAATCGTTCCTTTTCCCTTTTTGATGTTGTGAAAGGGGGAGAAGAGGTACAAGCAGCAGCCAAAATATTCACCACAATTAACAGTCGGTTTTGCAGATAGCCTTAGATTACAAAAGAAAGGGGGAGTGTTCATAATGTGTGATATTGCATGTTGTTTTTCTCTTTGGCTTTACACAGGTTGTCATCATCAAAAAGGGGGAGTATGTAAGGGCAAATTGTCGTACAACATACAATCATAGGTTTCGATGATGACAAATGACCACCATGGATGAATCGGCATTGTCGATTCCACTTCTATAAAACAAATTCAACATATCACCTATCATATCCTCTTATATGCTCATCTAAAACTGCTATATTTCATACAACATATGTGGATAAAATGTGATCATGACAAAATGCATGAAAACCACAAAAATATGAATTTCTGCAGATTTGCAGGGTTTGAGTCGACCGCAAGGGTCAGCGCATGAACCACGGGTCAGCGCATAGCATAATGCAGTTGATCACTGGTCAGCGCATGGAGGCTTGAGTCGACCACAGGTCGGCGCACAGTATAGTGCAGTTGGTCACGGGTCAGCGCATGGAGATTTGAGTCGACCACAGGGTCGGCGCATGAAGCCTTCATTATCCTATGGGTCAGCGCACGCCGACCTATGGTCAACGCATACTGAAGCATTCTTCATCCTGTCCAAAATTGCAGGCCATGCATCGACGCATAGACCTGCTATGGTCGACCGCTCGTGCGCAAATTCAGTTTTTGAGCATTTCCCACTCTGTTTGAAAAGCTGTTAAGTTTGGTTGGTAAGTTGGTTACTATATATAGTAGTTAGTTACTTGTATCAACCAACATTTGTCAAATTGATTTCAAGTGTTCAAGGAAACAAGAAAAAGTGAAATAGGTGTCCAAGATTCATCATCTTCATCTTCAACATCTCATAACACATCAACTACACACAACCATTTTTGAAGTGCTTTGTGATTGGTTAAAGGTGATAAGGTTCGAAGTCGTGATTGGTGAATCCGATTCGGGTTGAAGCTTGTGATAGGTTTTTTCTTGAATAAAACCTTTAGGGTTTTGTCCTCCAAGACTGGTTTGTGTTTGGGGTTTATTGGACGAATTCTTCATCAATTTGTAGCTGAGCGAAGGTGATTGAAAAGAGGAAGTCTTTGTCAATCTAGTAGCGGATTCAGTGAAACTGAAGGGAAGATTTCGGGTTCGTTTTGTTGTGGTTGAGATCAGCCGGGCCGAGGGTTTGAAGAACTAAGGATTATTCAACAAAGGGGCTAGAATCGGAGGTCTATCAACAACAATCTAAGGACTTGATTCACCTTGAATCAAGGAACAAGGAGTGGAAGCAACATTCAACATCTTGAGAGTTCTGTTGTATATTTGCTTTGCAATCCTTGTATAAACGGTTAAATTCAACAGGTGATATCTATTAAATCATCTCAATTCTAGTTTTAGAATTGAGGGAAGACGTACCCCGAAGCGAGGACGACGGGGGAACTGCCTCATCAAATCCTTGCCTTCTTTAATTTTCTGCATAATTATTTTTAGCTTAAAAATTAAGTGATTTTAGTATAAGCACTTTTGTCAAACCTTGATATTAATTGAGTAAGAGGTTAAAACTCTGTTTTTGAATCCAAAGTACAATAGAATCTTGTACTAGATTAATTGGAAACACTTACTCAACATAAATATCACTTGGAGTGTTTTTACACACCAAGTGTTTGATAATTTTCCTAAACCAAAATTAACTTAGTTGTATATCTAGTTTTGGTTTGCTCTTTAATCATTGATTGTGTGACTAGTGTAGTGATTCTTATTCCACATTATCACTAATCCATAGGCTTGACGCATATCTGGTTTTCCAATAACAGTTCGTTTTAGACTATATTTTCCTCGGCCGCTTCCGCACTTAAAACAATTTTTCAAAACCAATTTTAATTGGTAGCGCCGACTTATTTTTTAATTGGGATCTATTCAACCCCCCCTTCTAGATTCGTGCCATAGTCTAACACCTTTTTCCTTTAGGTAGGACCTCTTGTGAGTGGTTTGAGATCACCAAGCATTCTTGAACTATATATTATTGGTTTTCTTATTTTGTTTACTAACCAAAAGCACAAAAATATGTCACTAACGTCTTTTGTTTGTAGCTTGAGTAATCACAAGGCCAAAAGCTTCAAGGAGATCTTTTGTGCAATGATATGACCAAGAGAAGAGGAAATCAAGCATGGTAATGGTTCCCAAAGCTCCCATCTATCAAATATGCCTCCCTAGCATTTCAATTTATCATTTTGATCGTAACAAGTCAAAGGGTTTGAGGTTTGTGTCCCAAGGAAACCCTAATTCATCTGATCATCCATAATGCCTTACTAATGAAGCAACCTCAGCCCATGATCAAATACAATCAAGGGAAGTTCTTTAATTCATCATTTCTTGCATATTTGAACTTATTTGAGTGCCCTCAATCATCAATTCATCAAGATATGAGTTGTGGACTTAAGAAGTTGATCAGTCAATTCATCTGACTATTTTGAAATGTACTGAGACCTAACTTTTTATGTGTTGGTCAAATGGAGATGATCCCAAAAGCAATAATGTTCTTAAGGACAATATGAACAACTTTCATGTTCATCAAAAATTTATTTGAATCTTGGAATGTCATCTCCCATTCCAAGACATTATAGGTCATTTTGACTGAAACCCTAATTTTGGGTCAACTTCCCAAGAACATAACTCATTCATTTTTTATGATTTTGAGGTGGGATCAAATGAATTGGAAATCTTAAGATGTCTACTTCAAATGTTATGTTGAATAAAATTTCAAAATATCAAAAGAAATACATGTGATAATGCAAAATATTATAGGTCACTTTGGACCAAATGCATTGAAAGTAAAAAAAGTCCAACTTCAAGTGCCCATAACTATTTCATAAAAACTACAAATGATTCAAAATTTAAGTCCATTTTGATTTTCATGAAAAGATCTACAACTTTGATGTTGGAGGTTTTTCCATTTGGAGCTTGCATCATCAAAATAGAGGGGCTTGAACATTGGCCAAATTTGGAAACCTCACCTTTGCATGTTTTGCACCTTACACTTTAAACTCAAAATTCACTAATTTCCACACTTCAAATGAATTTTTTCCCAACATAACATTTGTTCCTTACATCAAGACCTTTCCAACCATTACTCACATGCTCATGTTTGGATTTGGAAAATGGCATTTTTGAAGAGGAGGAGTTTTAGGCATAATTGTGCATAACATGTTGAAACTCATTACACAAGCCTATGCAATGCCAACTACACGTCCATTTCAGCTCAATTATACTTCAGATTGCATTTGGCATTGAATTTGGGCCTTCTACATGATCATGCAAGCCCATGCAATGAATATCCATTTGCCATGCACACGGATTTGATCACACTTGCCTTGCCTCTCCATCTATAAATAGAAGCATCATTCCATTCAATTTCCATCCATGAATCAACCTGAAATGTTGTTGAATTGAAAACCAAACCTCTCACAAAAGGAACTATTTCATTTTTCATTCAAAATTCTCAGATCTGAAATTCAACTAAATCTGGTTGAATTTCTAGATCTAAAGTTCCTAGACCTCTCTCTCATAATCCATTGTACTTCTGTTTGGCCAAAGGAAGCAAGCTCAGATCACCACAATTCAAAGGTTCTCTCCAACTGGTTTTTTCTTCGAAAACTCACTATTTATTGATCTATTTGCTTGGATTTTGTGTTGGCTGAAGTCCTTTTCATAGAGGCAATTGTTTTGAATGCTCAATTGTTGAAATCCATGAAGTTCACATGAACACCACAAAATTTCCACCTCTGATTTCTCTCAATATATAGATCTAGAGTGGAATTAAGTGGTACAGGGGTGATGTACATCACTTCCTCTTTCGATTGATGCCTAGATCGTTCATTTTGGTTTCCATTTTAAGTTCTACAAATTTTGGATGTGGCCGAAGGTTGGCCGGAGAAGACGGTGGCGCTGGCCACCGTCTGGTTCCCAGATTCAATCTGATCCGTCCATGTGAGTTTCCAGATTCAATCGCACGCGTCCATTGTCATGACTTATTTAAAGGCTTGATGTGTTTCAGTTGACCAAGGCGTATGGTGGAAGCGCGCATCTGGAGCGTTTGATCAGCCACGTCAATTAATGAGGCTTGATCAGACGCTCCTTGTTTTTTTGAATTTCCTATCTTCTGATTTAATTTCTTTTATTTCCATTATTTTCAAAAATTCATAACTTCTTCATTTTAATTCCAGAAAATATGGGATCAATTGCATTCTTCTCCAAATAATTTCTAGTTTCTAACTTTGATTTTTAATATTTTTTATTTTGTCATTTGATATTTTTTGTGAATTTTCTCTTTTCTGGTTATTTTTAATTCATTTTAAATAGTTTTTGATATTCAAAAAATACAAAAAAAAATTCCTAACCTATTTGAATAATGATGGATCTATGAAAAATATTATCATCAATTTTTTAATTTATTTGAGATTTATTTGAGATTTTAGTTCAATTAGGTTATTTTTAATCATTTTTAATTGATTAAAAATAGTTTCTGACTTTTAAAAATGCTGAAATTTTTTGTCAAACTTTGTTTGACCTTGTTGAACTTGGGATAAATCACTTGGACCTTTCAAGGTTGATTTGAAGTGATTTTGAAGTTTGACCTTTCTTTTATTTTTAATTCAAGTTTATTTTTAATATTAAAAAAATGCCAAAAAATATTTTGCTTATTATTTGACCTCCAATCTTCATCCCATTTCTGGTTTCTCATGGTTTGACTTTGACTTTCAATGTCATTTGGTCAACACACATAGATTGGTACATGTTATTTCTTATGCACTTTATTCCTTTTATTTTCATCTTTTATTTGCCATTATTCATCTCCTTCTTCTTCTTGTTCTTTTTCTTTTTGATCAATGAGTTGAAGGTTGATAAGTTAGCATTGATTAGGGAGACTTAATCTTCCTTGATTTAAATCTAATTCATCTTGATCAATTGATCAAGTGAATGACTTTGCGTTAAGGATAGGTTGTTTCCTAAATCATGCAAAAGACTTAAACCAATACAAGATCAATCCTCTTTTTCTTTTGGCATGGCAAGTTGTTGGAACTTGGTTCACTAATCAAGACTTCTAACTTGTGTTGTTGCCTACATTATTATTGACCGGGCTCAGATAGTTGTGACTTCTACATAAGTCCAATTACGATTGCTTAACATAGCGCTAAATTTTTCTTATGGCACACTACCTATTAACCACTAACCATAGGATTTACTTTTTGCACTCTACTTTTATGCAATTTATCATTCTTGTACATATTATTCATTTGCTTTTTCCTTTGCTCATTGGAGCACATGTTTATGTTAATGCCATTTGCCTTTTGCTCACTTGAGCATATAATTGTGTATATACCTTTTGTGCTTGTGTTTGTCTGTTTGTTGTGAACCAAATGCAAAGAATTGGACAAAAATGGACTTAGACTTTAGGACTTTACCCAAGCAAATGGAGTTTGAAGAGCAACTAAGCCTCATGCCTTTAGAATGCTTAAAAGTCAAAGAGCAACTAGGCCTCATGCCTTTAGAATGCTTAAAGCTTGAAGATGAACATTGAAAGGACCACATTCTAAACTCCCTCTTGTCCATTCTTTGATTGTTAATAGAACCTTTTGATGTGTGTGTCTTTGTGCTAGGGACTCCAACATTGAGCCAGTTTGAGGAACCATTACCATGAGCTCCTAAGAGAAAGAGATCCAAAGCACCTTGAGGAGCCTTCCAAGATTTCATTTGATTGTTGATTGCTTGAGTTTATGCTTGTGCGATTGCTCATTCCAAAGGATGGGAGCTACTTAGATCATCAATATGATCTCAAGAGAGGAACTCCATTGTGGTCTTATTCTTTATCCCTCACCTCTTGTACGCTTAGTACTTTAGCCTTTCTTCTTCTTCTCTCCACTCTAACCCAAGCCAAAAATTTTGTGCAAACATTTAACACTTGCTTTCAAAATTAGAAACCTAAGCCTTATGCTTTTGATTTTCAAACTTCCTTTTTCATAATACTTATTTTGAATTGAATCTTTAAGTCAACTTTGACCATTTTGTAAATACTTTTCATTGGTAAATTTAACCCATTCAAAGGTCTTTTTGTGGTTTCAATGACCACTTTCTTAATCAAAACTTTTCATAACCATTAGCTATTAGGTTTGAGTTATCCTTGTGGTAGATGTAATACTCACCTATATCCTTAGTGATGGACAATGAGTCTTCCATGCTTATTATAGGGTTAACCCCTCACTAGCATGTTGAAGCTATCCTCACATGGTGGATTTGTGGTTTTGGGTTGAGTTTTCTCCCTTTGATAACAAAAGACCTTAAGGCTTTTGGACCAATCAATTCACCAACTTGTGTTGAGATTTTTACCCCGAACTATGAGGTTTTGATCCTAATCTTTTTTTAAGATGGTATGTAGGCAATGGGTTTATCCATCCAAACACAAAATGTAAATAAACTTGAATATTATCCTCTCATCTCTTCAATCATGTTTGAACAAACAAATTTTCACAAAACAACAACCTTACAACAAATGTGAAAAGGGCTCCCTAGGAGTACCTAGGATGTTTTGGGTGCCTAACACCTTCCCATTGCATAACCAACCCCCTTACCCAGATCTCTGACTCTCTTTTACTAGTTTTTTATTCGATAAAACTTTAGGTTTTTGTTCGCTTTCTAACCATTCCTTTGGATAAATAGAAGTGCGGTGGCGACTCGACTTGTATGATTTACCTTGGATTTAGTCAATATCTCTAATGGTAACGAATACCCCGCTACAGCTGGTAGTTGGTAATCATTATGTTTTAACTTATTACCTTTGACAAGCTATCATTTGGCTAATAGTAGTTACTATTTCCTTTTAGCTTTGATCGGTTACCTTTGTTAAGTTACCACTTGGCTGATAGTTGGTAATCATTCTGTTTTGAGCTTATTACCTTTGTTAAGCTGTCACTTGGCTGATATTAGGTAATAGTCCTTCTATGTTTGAATGGTTACCTTTATTAAGCTATCACTTGGATGGTAGTTGGTAATCACCCTTTTGAGCTTATTACCTTTGTTAAGCTATCACTCGGCTGATAGTAGGTAATAAGCCTTCTACCTTTTATTAGTTACCTTTGTTAATCTATCACTTGGCTGGTAGTTAGTAATCATTATGTTTTGGCTTATTACCTTTGTTAAGCTATCACTGGGTGATAGTAGGTAATAGTCCTTTTACCCTTGATTGGTTACCTTTGTTAAGTTACCACTTGGCTGGTAGTTGGTAATCATTCTGTTTTGGCTCATTACCTTTGTTAATCTATCACTCAACTAATAGTTAGGTAATTTTCCTCTTCTATTGGGGTCGGGGTTTTTCCCTTTTTAATGTTTTATTTTCCATGAAGAAGTCTTGCTTTGATAAGTCTTCCCCCGTGGGATCTTTAGTTCGTTTTCTAACCATGCATTGGTTGTTTTAGAGCTCTTCCTTCTCCCTCGCGGAATTTTATTTGTCCTCAGCTGAGTACCTCTTTGGAATCTGGCTTTCCCCTACGAAATTTCAGTCTCCTCTTTTCTCTAGCAGTTCTTTGTCTCTCGTGGCACTATATTCCCCACAAATATTCTTGTCTGCATTCATATCATATCATAAACATCTTGCGGTATCTTAGGGCCAAAAATTGGGTCTTTAATATTTAAGTATCTCCAATCTTGTCGAGACGAAGATTTCAAGCATCATATCTCCAAATTAAAGAAACTTAAAAAGGGGCATCTGTCATACCCTAATTTTTAACCCTAATATTCCATAGGTCATTTGCATATTTGCATACAAACAAGGTCACATTTTGGTCCTTCCCCTTTATCCATCTCTGGGTTTGCTTTTGCAGGGATCACCAAGCACATCTTTGATGGTGTTTTTACCTTTGTATTCATTTGTTTCATTGACTATCTAACCACTAATCAAAATATTAAAATTATGTCTTATTTTCCTTAAGTTTATTGTGCAAGGTAGGGCTACTTAAATCAAGAGCATCTCAAAGTTTGGTGGCTTACTTCTCAAGGAAAGTCAAAGGTACATGTGTTTATTTCCATGCCTTCTTCAACAAGAAACTTCATGCTTTGAGAAATTTAATCAAGATACAATTAAGGACACCTTATCTTAAGTTGAGACGATCACTCATGTGCTTTAAAATGCAAGAAAAATCCAAGTGTACAAGCTTGTTCCAAGGGGTTTAACCAAAATGTCAACAATTTGAAGTAAAAGTTCCAAGGATCACAACTCCTTCAATTCTCAACATTTTCTATATCCCCTTTTTGCATATGAATCTACACAACATCCTCTTAAACTTGTCTTTATATGACAAGATCCAATTATGCTTGGAGGATCATCAAAAGTTTGGAAACATTATAGGTCATTTGTGGACTTAGTGAAATTTGACCTACTTTCAAGTGACTTTTCCCCAACTTTCAAGGATCATAACTTCTTCAATTTTCAACATGTGAAGCTGATTAATTTTGCACAATGTCGTTTGTGATGCTACCTACAAGTTTTCTTCAAGTACCAAGGTCAAAATATGCTTGGAAGGCCATCAAATTAATTGGGACATTATAGGTAATTTTTTCAGCAATGAAGCACTCAAATTTTCAGTTTTTCATGCCAACTTCAACATGCCATAACTTTGTGCTCAAACATACAAATGCAACCTTTCTTGGAAAATTATAATCTTGGCCATGATGTTAACACATTGCAAAAAGAATGGGATGAAAAAGCCTCTTGAGCAGGATTACCCATTGAAATGAACATGGTGACTTGGAACTGAAGAAATCACCATTACCCGAAGTTTGATCATGACTAATCTCAATTCCAAGCCAAATTAGAAAGTGTTTTGATCCTAGACATGTTTTAATAAGACTCCAAAAGTTAATTGAAACTTAAAACGCATTATTTGGCTGAGTTTTGATGAGTTTCAACTCACACTTGGATCAAATTTGTTTTGTACGAATTCTACATGATTCCATACGTATTTGGATCCAAACACATTCTCTATAAATAGAGGAAGCTATTGCATTCATTTTCAAGTTTTGGAGAGCCAAGAAATCCCTACTGTAACTTGCAATTTTTCTAGAAAATTCAACTATCGTGTTTTGAGTTTCAACTTGTTCCAATCCAATTTCTTAACTCTATTAGCTCCATCAGCATCCTCTGGAACTTTTGCAACAATTCCCAAGCTCTGAGACCTTTTGAAGTGCTATAACTAGGTCGAGATTCATCACCTTCTGATCACCATCTGGACAAGGTAGTTTTGAACATCATTTGAACTCAAACAAGTTACCACAATGTAGTCCTTCACTCTCTGATGCTTTCCCCTAACTCATCTGGTGTTAGTTGATCGTGTTCATCATTTAATTTTATTTTTTATGGCTTGCTTATTTCTGAAACATATTTAAAATTCCCTTTGCTCAGTTCACATAAATGAATTTAGAGTATGAGGTTGAATTCAGGATGTGAAGAGGATCACAATGATGGTGGTCTCGTGTCTTGAATTTACCAAACGATGAAACTGCGGTGAGACCTCATTGGAGAAGATGACCGGATTTTCCTCAGGTGGTCTGAGTTTGAACGAGACACGTTGGCAAATTGAAATGTTTTGATTGGCTGGATTTAAACTGGATCTTATGTTTGGCTTGCATCAAGTTCCACTATGCATCCTAACCTTTGGAGTCTTGGATCTGCCACGTCAATTAATGAGGCGTGATCCAATGCTCCATATTTTTTCTGATTTTAATTCTTTTTATTTTATTATTTTAAATTTAGTTTTCTTTAAAAATTCAAAGTAATTTCATTTTTCATCCAAAAAATCCCAAAATAATTTCTAAAATTCTCTTTTGTTTTTCTTCATCTGATTTTTATTTTCCCACATTTTATTTCATTGATTTCCTACTTTTCATGAATTTTCCCTTTTCTCCTTTGTTTTAATTGGTTTAAAAATACTTTTCTGCATCTTAAAATTCTGAAAATTTTATTATACATTTTTTATTTTATTTCAAACCTTGCATAATTTTCTTGACCATTTATTTGGTGTTTTGAAGGACGTCATGGATTTTCCATTTTATTTCTATTTTTTAAATCATTTAAAAATATCTTTGATACATTTTGATTTTATTTTAATTTCATTTAATATTTGTGTGACCTTGTGAACTTCTGTTGGTTTTGGATCATGATGGTTTGAACTTCAAGTGTCATCAAACTCAATGGATCTTGGGTGTTGATAGGGTGAAAACCCTAATCCACCAAAATGAATGATTTATTTTTGTGATGACTTGATCCAATTTTTGATACAATTTGGGTGTGACTTCTCTTGTATCCTTCTTCTTCATCTCCTTCTTTTCCCTTTCATCAATTGAATAGCTTGTGTCCATCTTGTTCATGATGTGTGGATTGGTATTTGATGAACTTTCATCATTTTAAATCTACCTTCTAAGTGATCATGAATCATTTAAGGTACTTTTGATTGATGCATAAGTTTGTCCTAAGTGTCATGAAGTGTGGATTGAAGTAATGGACCATCCTCCTAGCCTTTGTGCTTGATCATCTCCCTTTTTTTCTTTTTGGTGTGGTATGACTTTAGGAGAATGATTTACATATCATTTCTCTAGCATGTAATAACAAAAACATTATTATTTATCAGCCTCAGATAGTTGTGACTTCTACATAAGTCCAATTACGATTGCTTAATATAGCGCTAAATTTGTCCCAAAGGCAATGGAATTTTTATAAGTGAGATTGTAAGTCTCCTATTCCTCATGGTATTGTGTGAAAGTTTTGCTCCTTTTCCATTTGTGAGAGCTAGTGGCGAACTTGTTGATTTTATCCAAGTTGGGTCCCTTCTCATAAATGATGTATAGGTTCATATTTTCATGCTTGTGAGTGGATAGTTGTATTTTCTCCAAAAAATGACCAAAACATCTTTTGATCTTCAATAACATCTTTTAATAACTCTTCACTTGTATTAACTTTTGTTTCCAAGTCATTTACTTCATGCACATTTACTTTATTCCATTTACTTATACTTTATATTGAGCATTTCATATCATATTGTCTGTGATTATGTCATTTGTCCTCTGTCCATTTGGATTTTACTCTCATATCTTTGTAAAGAAAACATTAATAAGAAAAAAACCTAAAAAGAAACTTGTTTCTCCTCACTCATGGACTTGTGGTTACTATCCTTGGCATCATTGTGGAGTTATTAACTTAGAATTAGGGCCTTGACCCTTGCTTTGGGACTTGTGACTTAAGACCTTGGAACTCATCTGATACCTTTGACTTTGGACTTCTTTGTGAAAACTTGGCTTGATTATTTTGGTTTCATCTGATACATGGATTATTATTTGCTTATTTTGGCTTGTCTGAGGCTCAATCCAATGGACGGAATTCTTGCTTGACTTATGTCATAAAGCTTGCTATCTCTTGTTTATATCTTTTCCTCATTAGCTTTTATTTTATGCTCTAGGATAGTCTCTTCTTTTCCTACCTTTCTTAAATTTTCAAAAACCTTCTTGATTTCAAACTTGAATCATCTTTCTCAATAAACCATGACTTTTGTCAAGTGATTTTAAAAGCTTTTTCTTAATAAATGCCAATCCATCTTAAGCACAGTTGGACCAATTTCAAAAGACTAAAAATGCCTAACTCATCCAAAGCATTTTGTGCCCTTGTGAATTTTTTCTTTTAAAACTTTTTTTCAAGGCATTAGACATAAGTCGTTTCCATAGTTGAGATATAGTTTTCCTATCCACATATTATATATGATAATTCTTTTCCATCTGTGACAGTTAGTGGCATATTTGTTGATCCTTATCCAAGTTGGAGCCCTTCTCATGATGATGCAAAGTTATCAAACTTGTGGGTGACTAGTTGAGTATTCTCCTTAAAATGACAAAATGTATTTTGCATAAAAAATAAATCAAAACAAACTCCCTTTGTTATTTTTACCATAAACTATGAGGTTTTGATCCTCCATTTCACTTTGTTGGCACGTAGGCATAAGACTTCAAAAGTCTTGGCAAACATAAAGTTAAACAAAAATATATCTTTTCCCATCTCTCTAATCTTTTACAAACAACATCCTTTTCAAACTAAAATGTACATATTTTAAAAGAGGTTCCCATGGAGTACCATGTATATTTAGGGTACTAATACCTTCACTTTACATAACTAACCCCCAGACGCTTGTTCTCCTTTTATTAGTTTTGTTTTAAAACTTCTTTGGGTTTCGTTCGTACTTTTTCCATTTTCCTTTAGAAACAATAAAAGCACGGTGGCGACTCTTTCTTTGAGAGTTAAATTAATCAACAACTTAATCTCAAAGTTTTTATCACAACAGAAAAGTGGTGACTCTGTTGGGGAGTAGTCCATAGTGGGTTACGCCCATCTTTGTTTTTATGTATATATTATGTTTGTTGTTGTTTGCTATTATTTATTATCGTTTGTTTTGTCTGGTGCTTTGTGATCTATGTATGGTAAGATAAGTCATATACCTGGACTTGATAGCTCTTATGATAGGAGTGTGGTATAGTCCTGTTTGGAATACGTGGAGTTAATCCTTAATAAGCTGACTTGAGATCCCCCGCTCAGTGGAGGCTCCTTTGGGATTACTGATGTCACACGAGTAATCGTTGTTGGCATTAGTTTTTCTGACCTGGGAGCCCGAGAAGCTGGGGACCTTAGAACCCTTAACCCATCTTGGCCTTTTAGGACGTAGTGCGATGGCTATTCATGTGTAGACTTGAATTAGTTATTACGCGATACTACACTCGGACGAGTTTCTTTTGAGAATATTATTGGTTTACGAGTAGTCGTTTAAGTCGTTAATATCCAAAAGATGGAATTATGACTTTGAGAACTTTTTAGAACCTTGATATACAGGTGATTATACCCTTAGTACATACATTGTGGGTTGGTTCTTACCTTTGGCTCGATGCTCATGACTCCGAACCTTTAAACCTTGTTTGTGTGCTTTATGTGATCTTGTTTGTGGTTGTTGCATCATGCACTCATGGAATTCATGAAAAAGTTTACTCAATTTTCAAGGAACATAGAGACTCTTGTTGAAAACATCACAAATACTTTGATCATGGATATTAGAAGGAGGAACACTCCGAAATACAATTTCAGATATCCCAATCTCGTGGAATTAAGGAAGCTAGCATGTTTTGTGGATGATCCTAAGGGTTTTAGAGACCTTTTTGGAAGGATTTTATTCGTACTATCTGCTGATGTTGAGGATGGTCTTCTTTGTACTTTGGTTCAGTTCTATGATCCTATTTACCATTGTTTCACTTTCCCTAATTTACCATCTGTTTCCTACCATGGAGGAGTATGTTTATCTTTTGGGTATACCAGTTTTTGATAGAGTTCCTTTTAGTGGGGTGGAAGGAATTCTTGAATCTCGAGTTATTGCCGAAGTTACTCACCTGAGAAAGTCTGACATAGATGCCAACCTCACTGTCAAAGAAGGTATCCGAGGGTTGACTTCAAAGTTTCTGATTGAGAAAGCTTTTTCTTTTGCCAACTCTGGCAGCATGGTGGCCTTTGAAGCTATCCTTTCCATACTCATCTATGGTTTGGTCTTGTTTCCTAACATTGTCAATTTTGTTGATGTTAATGCTATGAGGATCTTCTTGATCAGGAATCCGATTCCACATTTTCTCGGTGTAAGACCCCAATTTTGTCCCTAAGATCCCTCATGGAATCATAACATTGCATTTGCATGGCCTCAAGGATCATTAGCATCTAGGTTCCCTTTGCCTTTGGGTGGGACCTCTTGAGAGTGGTTTGAGATCACCAAGCATGCTTGAATTATATATCATTGCTTTTCTTATTTTGTTTACTAACCAAAAGCACAAAAATATGTCACTAACATCTTGTGTTTGTAGCTTAAGCAATCAAAAGGTCCAAAGCTTCTAGGAGATCATTGGTACAAAGATATGGTCATGAGGAGATGATAGCCAGAATGGTAATGGTTCCCAAAGCTCTCATCCATTAAATGTGCCTCCCTAGTACCTCAATTCATCATTTTGATCAAAGCAAGTCAAAGGGTTTGAGGTTTATGTCCCAAATGAACCCTAGTTCATCTGTGCACCACAATGCCTTGCTCTTGAAGCAACCTCAGCCCATGATCAAATATAATCAAGGGAAGTTCTTTAAATCTTCATTTCATGCATATTTGAACTTATTTGAGTGTCCTCAATCATTAATTCATCAAGATATGGGTTGTGGACATGAGAAGTTGATTAGTCAATTCATCTGACTATTTTGAAATGCACTGAGACCTAACGTTTTATGTGTTGGTCAAATGGAGATGGTTACAAAAGAAAAAATGTTCTCAAGGACAATATGAACAACTTTCATGTTCATCAAAAATTTATTTGAAGCTTGGAAGGCCATCTTCCATTCCAATACATTATAGGTCATTTTGATTGAAACCTTAATTTTGGGTCAGTTTCCCAAGGACATAACTCATTCATTTTTTATGATTTTGAGGTGGGATGAAATGCATTAGAAATATTAAGATGTGTACTCCAAATGTTATGTTGAACAAAATTTCAAAATCTCAAAGGAAATACATGTGATAATGCAAGACATTATAGGTCCTTTTTGACCAAATGCATTAAAAGTCAAAAAATTCCAACTTCAAGTGCCCATAACTCCTTCATCAAAAATCCAAATGATGCAAAATTTAAGTCCATTTTGATTGTCTTGAAAACATCTACAACTTTGATGTTGGAGGTTTTTCCATTTGGGAGTTGGCCAAATTTGGATTGTCTTGCATCATGAAAACAGAAGGGCTTGAAAGTTGGCCAAATTTAGAATCCTTGCATTGACATGTTTTGCACATCACACTTTAAACTCAAAATTCATAAATTTCTACACTTCAAATGAGTTTTTGTCCAACATAACATTTGTTCCTTATACAAAGACCTTTCCAACCATTACCCATATGCCTATGTTTGGATTTTCTAAATGGCACTTTCGAAGAGATGTTTGTTTAGGTACAAATGAGGAATTCACTTGAAATCTTGGTGCATAAGCAATTGCCTTGCAAAGTCACACGTCCAATTCCATTTGGCTGATGCTCAGAATTCATTTGGCATTGTTTTTAGGCCTTTTGCATGATCATGCAAGCCCATGCAATGAAGCTTCACATGCCATGCACACGGATCATTTCACACTTTCCTTGCCATTTCCTCTATAAATAGAGACTTCATTCCACTCATTTCACACGCCTAATTCAACCTGAAATGCTGCAGAATTCTTTCCATAGCCATCACTAAAGAAGCAAGCTCATTTTTCTCCATTTTTTCAGATCTGAAATTCAACTTCATCTGGTTGAATTCTCAGATCTAGTGCTTCTAAACCTTCATCATTTATCTCATTGAACTTCTGTTTTAGCAAAACAAGCAAGGCATCATGTTCAAATCACCAGAACTCAAGCTTACATTCCAACTGGTATTTTCTTCGATTCTCCTAATCTATTGACCTTTTGGCTTAAATATTGTGTTGGCTGAAGTCCTCTCAATAGAGGCATCATGTTTATGCATTCAATTTTTGAAATCCATTAAGTTCATGATGAACACCAAATTTTTGCATCTCTGATTTCTCACACTATGGAGATCTAGAGGGGAAATGGATGGTACAGGGATGATGTACATCATCCCAGCTTTCTAAAGATGTATAGATCGTGCATTTTCATTAAGGTTTGAATTTATGCAATTTGGCAGAAAAATCCAAGCTCACCAGAGAAGACGGTGGCTTCATCATTTCCAGTTTGAATCCTGGCCACATGATCTTGTTTCCAGATCTAATCTGGACCGTTCTATGTTATGACTTTATTGAATGCATTGTACTTCTCAGTTGACTAATGACTATGGTACGCGCACGCTCCTGATCCATTGGATGTTGCCACGTCAACTAATGAAGTCATCCAGCGCTCCTTGTTTTTTCTAATTTCTTATTTTCTGATTTTTATTTTCTTTAATTCCTTTTATTTCAGAAAATCATATCTCTCTCATTTTATATCCAAAAATTATGGGACCAATTGCATTATTTCCAAAATAAATTCTAGTTTCTATTTTTGATTTTTAATATTTTTTATTTTGTCATTTGATATTTTTTGTGAATTTTCTCTTTTCTGGTTATTTTTAATTCATTTTAAATAGTTTTTGATATTCAAAAAATACAAAAATATTTTCCTAACCTATTTGAATGATGATGGATCTATGAAAAATATTCTCATCAATTTTTGAATTGATTTGAGATTTATTTGAGATTTTAATTCAAATAGGTTATTTTTATTCATTTTTAATTGATTAAAAATAGTTTCTGACTTTTAAAAATGCAGAAATTTTTTGTCAAACTTTGTTTGACCTTGTTGAACTTGGGATAAATCACTTGGACCTTTCAAGGTTGATTTGAAGTGATTTTGAAGTTTGACCTTTTATTTTATTTTAATTCAAGTTTATTCTAATATTAAAAATGCCAAAAATATTTTGATACTTTGTTTGACCATCCAATCTTCATCTCATTTCTGATTTCTCATTGTTTGACTTGGACTTTCAATGTCCTTGGTCAACATTTTTTATTGGTACATTTCTTTTCATTTTAATGCACTTTAATCTTTCCATTTTATATTCCATTATTCTCCTTCATCTCCTTCTTCTTCTTCTTCTTTCTCTTTGATCAATGAGTTGAAGATTGATAAGTTAGCATTGATTAGGGAGACTTAACCTTCTTTGATCCAAATCTAATTCATCTTGATCATTTGATCAAGTGAATGGCTTTGCATTAGAGATAGGTTGTTTCCTAAATCATGTAAAAGGCTTAAACCAATACAAGATCAATTCTCATTTTCTTTTTTTGGAATGGCAAGTTGTTGGGACTTGGTTCACTAATCAAGACTCCTAACTTGTGTTTGTTGCCTACATTATTATGGACCGGCCTCAGATAGTTGCGACTTCTACATAAGTCCAATTACAATTGCTTAACATAGCGCTAAATTTTCCTTATGGCACACTAACTACTAATACTAACTATTGACAATTAACATTTACTTTATGCAATTTACTTTATGCCATTTACTATTCTTGCACATATTATCTATTTGCTTTTCTCTTTGCTCACTTGAGCACATGTTTATGTTAATACCATTTGCCTTTTGCTCACTTGAGCACATAATTGTGTATATATTATATTGCTTGTGTTTTTGTTTTGATTGTTGTGGACCAAATACAAAGAAATGGACTTAGTTTCTAGGACTTTCCCTATGCAAACAAATGAAGAATTGGACTTAGATTCTAGGACCTTCCTTATGCAAAATTGGAATAAATGGATCTTAATGATGAAGATGGATTAGAAGGACGAAATCTCTAAACTCACTCTTGTCCATTCTTGTTTTACTTCATGAAACCTTTAATGTGTGTGCTTTTGTGCTAGGAGTTTCCATTTGAGCTCAATTGGAAGACCATTGCCATGTTCATCCAAGTGGAAGATATAAGATACTTTGAGGATCTTTTAAGAGACTTGTTTATTTGCTTATGCTTTGTGGTTGCTTATTCCAAAGGATGGGAGCTACTTGGATCATCAATATGATCTCAAGAGAGGGACTCCATTGTGGTTTTAATTCTTCATCCCTTCTCTTATTGTTTTACTTAGGACTTAGCCCTTCTTCTTCTTCTCTCCACTCTAACCCAAGCCAAAACCTTTGTGCAAACATTTAACCTTTGTTTTCAAACATTAGAAACCTAAGCCTTATGCTTTTGATTTTCAAACTCTCTTTTCATAACACTTATTTTGAATTGAATCTTTAAGTCAACTTTGACCATTTTGTATATACTTCTAATTGGTAAATGTAACCCATTCAAATGTCTTTTGTGGTTCCAATGGCCACTTTCTTAATCAAAACTTTTCATAAACATTAGCCATAGGTTTGAGTTATCATAGTGGTTGATGTAACTCTCTGTAATACCCCAAAATTTACCCTTCATTTTTCCTGAAAAAAAAAACGAAAAAAAAAAAAAAAAAAAAAGAAACAAAAAAAAGAAAAAAAAAATTTAATTAATTAATTAATTAATTAATTAAATAAATAAAATATGACAAATTATTTTGGACTCGGGTCTCCCTCATTTGAGCCCACTACCCACGAAAATCAGTCTATAAATACTGAAGTTTCAGTAGAGGAGTGACACTTGGAGTTACACTGGGAGATTCACTGGAAAAAGATAGTAAGAGAAAGAAGACAGAACAAAGGGGGATTTTGAGGAGAAACAAAACACTCCGAGGTTTCCTTGGAACAAAACCCTGAGGAAAAGATAGTGAGAGAAGACCTGACAGAGAACTCAGAGCAACCTCCAAACCCTGAAGGGAACTCAACTTGTAAACCTCACGGGTGCAACTCAATTTCAATCAAGCTCTCCGATCAGGTTTGCCCTATATCCATCATCTTTATGCCTTTAATTTGAATGCTCTAAATGTATGAGGTATTATGGGTGAATTTGATACCTTTTTTTTGTGAGCCTTTTGTGAATTTTGATGGAATTATTCATGTGGTTACATTTTGATTTAGGGGCAACTCTGGGTTACCCTATTTTGTTTCTCTAACCTGTCTTTGTGTTGCCATGGCATTGTTTTCCCTGGATTTCACCTTGTTTGTCTAACCTTTATGTTGAGTTTTCGTGAGGGCACATGACTTTTTGCAGGGATAACTTGCGTGGTTTTCCACTTTATTTGTGGGATACCCCTGGAGGTCCATTCCGATTACCTGTACTGACTCACCTTTCTTTGATGGCATTAGCTTGAGAGATCCCTGGGTTTCTTACTCCTTTAATTGCGGTTACTTAGGATCTTTATCCGTGTGGTGATTTTTTCCTTTTCTCGTACTTTATCGCTTTCTTAGCTGGAAGACCTCGATAGGAGGCAATGTTTGAGCCCCTTGGTGGCATTTTACTTTGAGATACATGTTTTGTGTTTTGTATTCATATCCCCACATGTAGCGCGGTTCCTTTGTCAAGGACTGCCTGTTTTCCCTCGAGCATCCCAAACCCTAAAACCCATAACACACGTTTACTCCTTCTACTACAGGCGAGTAAGTCTCCAAAGGTCGAGCATCCGGTAGATTGCGTAGTGACGTCGTTCGTCCAAAACCCAATCCATAACCCCGTAGTTAGCCGAACTACGGCTTGCTCTGATTCTCATTCCAGATGAGATACGTAGGCATAAGACGTGATGTCTTAGCGAGCACACATCCCCCCAACCCATAGGTCAGCCGAGCTACGAAGACTCTGATTCTCATATTCAGATGAGATACGTATGCAGTGGATGCGACATCCGCGCAAGTCATTTTCATTCAACCCCTTTTTTTAGTAAATAAACACATTAGGTAAACCCACCCCCTTTAGACAAAAAAACACAAAAGTGGATCCCGTAGAGTACTACGGATGCGTAGGGGTGCTAATACCTTCCCTTCGCATAACCGACTCCCGAACCCAAGATTTGGTTGCGAGACCCCGTCTTGTCCTTTCCTTTTTCAGGTTTACTTCGAGCGTTTCCTTTCCCTCCCTTGGGATAAATAACGCACGGTGGCGACTCTTCTGTCATTTTCTTTCGCTGGTTGTTTTTTCGCACACTGTATTTTTCAGGTTGCGACAGCTGGCGACTCTGCTGGGGACCCGGTTTCCCTAAGCGAGTCCCTCCTAGCTTTTGTAGTTTGTTTGTTTATTGGGTGTTCATGCTTTTGTACAGTTATTTATTTACCTGCTTTACCTTATTGCATTGTGTACATATCATTGTTGTATCTGTTGGCTGGATATGGCTGCTTGGTGATCTTTGTGAGATGAGTTCTATACCCGAACTCGAGTGCACTTAGGATAGGATAATGGCATAGTCCTGTCGACTTGTGTGGAGTTATTCCTTAGCGAGTTAACTTGCAAGCCCATTCACTTGGTGGAGGTCATGTTGAGATCAATAATGTCACATAAGTAAGTTGTGGTTAGACATTACTTGTTCCAATATAGACCTAAGAAGCAAAGGACCTTAGTTTACCAAACCCATCTTGGCCTATTCGTAAGACGTAGTGCGAAAGTCGTTCAAGTGTAAGATTTGATACGATTGTTACGCGATACTACACTCATAAGAGTCTCTCTTGAGAATATTGTTGGAATACGAGTAGTCGTTCCTCTGATAATATCCGAAAGATGGGATTATGACTATGGGAACCTTTTGTAGAACATGTTTGGCAGGTTTAGACCTTAGTACACTCCTTTTGGGTGGTTCTTAACCTAAACTCCATACTCGTGACTTGCAATAAACCCTTGATTCATGGTTAATCCGATCAGGTATCCTTAATATCAATGAAACTCGGGTGTTGATAAGGTGTAAACCATAATCCACCAAAATGGGTGATTGATATTAAGGATAACATGATCCACCCTATGACCTTTGTTTGGTGTACTCTTAATTTCTCTCCAGATAGTGCAACCTGACAGATGTTCAAGCAGATACAGCAATCCTGATTGACATACCACTGCATTGCATTCACATCATCACATCATTTTGCATTCATATCATTTAACACATGTTTATCCATTTCTGTGGGGTTTAAATCTTCTTCTTGATTCTAGTCGGGATTTTCTTCTTACACTGTTTATCAAAAGTGAGACTGGAATCAAGGGGGTAGAATGCCTTTTGGAATTGATAAACATGTCATTGCATTTGCATAGTCATCCGCATGTCTTGCATAACAGGTACCGCCACAGTGTTCTCAGTTGTTTGGTGTTCCACCAGCAGGATAGCTGACTCAGGCATTCACCGATACGGTACCCGAAGGAATCAACAGAGAGCGATGGAGAGCCTACAAGCAGAGCTCGCCGAGATGAAGATTCGCATGAATCAATTCATGGATTTGGTTCAAGGGGTGGCTCAAGGACAGCAGGAGCTTAGATTGTTGGTACAGAGGGATCCCCCTATTACTCAACCAGAGACGCTAGCTGATCCTCCAGCTGGAGAGGCTAATGGTCCCAATGGACCGGGGCCTATCCCAATCCTACATGTCACCTCCGGTCAACAACCCATTCAGGATGGTCAGGATGATCAGTTCCCCTTGCTTCAGGAAGACTTTGGCATGGACCCCATGTTTAGAAGATTGGAAAAGAGGTTGAAAGCTGTGGAAGGACAGAATCCTCTGGGAGTAGATGTTGCTGACCTGGGACTGGTCCCAGGTGTGAGGGTGCCACCGAAATTCAAGGTCCCGATATTTGACAAATACAATGGCAGCTCTTGCCCCAAAACTCACGTGCAAGCCTATTTCCGTAAAATGGTTGCGTACTCTGATGACGAGAAGCTACTTATGTACTTCTTCCAGGATAGCCTAGCTGGGGCATCCTTGGAATGGTATATGAGGTCGGAAAGAGCCCACATCCGTTGCTGGAGGGATTTGGCAGAGGCTTTCGTGAAGCAGTACCAGTATAATGCAGACATGGCTCCGGACAGAACTTAACTTCAGAATCTGTCTCTTAAAAGCAATGAGTGCTTTAGGGAATACGCTCAACGCTGGAGGGATACAGCTTCCCGTGTTCAGCCTCCTATGTTGGAAAAGGAAATGGCCAACATGTTCATGAATACGCTACCTGAACCTTACTTGGAGCCTCTGGTAGGTTGCAATGCTTCCAACTATGCTGATGTGGTCTCTACTGGAGAAAGGGTGGAGAATTACCTAAAGACATACAAAATCCAGAGTGGAGGTGGATCCTCATCAGGGTGAAGAAGCCGTTCATTCAGGGACAGAAGAGGAGAGAAGGGGATGCGAATGCCATATCTTCTTATCATAACAGGGATAACCGGAGGAATAATTTTCAGAGTTATCATCAGCAACCGTATGTTGCGGCTGTGACCATTCCAGCTGCAGCACCACTACAACAACAACAATCACAACGTCAACCAGCTCAGTATCAAAAGCAGCAACAACCGGGTAACAGACCCGCTTATCAACAGAGACAAAGGATGATGGATCGGCGTTTCGACACCCTTCCAATGTCGTGCGCCCAGTTACTTTCTAGTCTTCAACAACTACAACTTGTGCAATTGCGCACTCTGGCTCCTCCTGTTGGTAGACTTCCGGTGGGTTACGACGCCAACGCTAGGTGTAGCTTCCACTTTGGGGCACCTGGCCATGACATTGAGAACTGCAAAGCTTTTAAGCACGTAGTTCAGGACCTCATAGATTCAAAGGCCATCGACCTTGCACCAGCTCCGAATGTCGTCAACAATCCCATGTGTAACACCCTGATAATAATATGATAATTATTTAAATTAAGTTAATAATATAATTATTAATTTAATTAGATAATTGGATTGTTATTATTATTATTTTTGGAATTATTGAATTATTATTATTATTGGGATAATAATATAAATTGGAAAATATATAAGTGTGAAATAAGGAAAAAGATCCCATTTGGTAAAGAAAATGTTTTTACGTGAAACAGAGAGCGATTGAGAAAGGGAGAAAGGGCAAAGAGGAAGAGCACGGGAAGAAGGTTGAAGAAGGGAGAGCTTGAAGCTTAAAGATTCGCCGGATTAACTCAGGTAAGGGGGGTTTATCGTCGTTTAATGGGTATTATGGGTTAGCATGTAATGGGTAGTGATAAACCGTTGAATTGACCCTAATTGGGATGTTGAATGCTGAAAAATTGTGTTGAATAAGTTGTGTAAAAGCTGAAATTGAATCCGTAATTGTGTGAGTCGTGTTTTCCCGAACGTATAGCTTTTTACGGAATTGGAATCGGAGGTCCAGAAGTCCTCCAACGGCGGAAAATGCGGAGAATTCTGCATTCTGCTTTGTGTTAGCGCAGGAACAACTTTCTGTCTTGCGTTAACCGGTTAACCCAGGATGTTAACCGGTTAACACTGTTGTGATTTTCTGAGATATTGCTGTTTGTGCTGCGTTAACCGGTTAACCCAGGGCGTTAACCGGTTAACACTGTAGGTTTGGCCAGAAAGCGTGTTTTTGTCTGCGTTAACCGGTTAACCCAGGGCGTTAACCGGTTAACACTGTTGCAGAGTGGAAAAAATTGACTTTTTAATGTTGTGTACATAATTGAGAGTTGGCCTATGTTGGCGTATGATGTAATAGGGATTATTTCCCGCTGTTTTGAGCAGTATAGGTATTAGTAGAGTGTGCTAATACTGTGAGTAATTAATTGACATGATATGATGTTTTGATGCATGTGTTGATGATGTGTGATGGTATGCATAATGTTGTGAATGTATATATTATGCATGTGTTTGTGAATGGACTGTTCTATGGCTTAGAGTGTGAGCATAGGTCCATTGTGGATTATTGTTGTTGATATTGCATTGCTAGGTGATTAGCTTGCATACTGTGGCCTTTATGGTGGTAGCTAATTCCCATGGTGAGGAATTAGTGAGTTGGTCATTTTGGACTGTTGTTGATGTTTGCATGCTAGGTGATTAGCGTGCATAGCATGGCCCATTTGGGGTGGTAGCTAATTCCCATGGTGAGGAATTAGTGAGTGAGTCACTATGTCTCAAATGAGTGGGACTAGTGGGCTTGGTAGCCGTGCCTGGATTTGGACGGTGAGGTGAACTATATGTTCACAAATAGTCGGTACCGCATGCATGGAGTCTCATTGCATAATATATGTATGGCGTATAATATGAATGGATGTATTCCAATATTATACGTGTGGTTGTGTGTTGTTGAGTATGATTTGAGATTATACTTGTGTTTTATGTTGGTGTTGAGTATGATGTTGAGCTGATGTGCTGTTACTGAATGTATGTTGCGATTAGGGTGATTAATGTGTTAGATTACTTAACATGACATGATATCTTATAATGCTTATTATATCGATTGAGGAACTCACCCTTACAACTATTTTTCAGGTAACGAGAAATGAGTTGAGTAGAAGCGAATGCTTGGAGTCTAGTGTAGTCTCCTTAGGGGGTCGTGCTCTGATAGATGTAACATCGGGATGGGATGTTTTACCTTGTCGAATAATTTACATGTGAATGTTACATGTTTTACATGATTGATGAGATCTCTATCCGCTGCGTTTTATGCAAATGCTTATGTTTTGAATTAATAAAAGAGCATGACAGTTATAATTGGTGAATGGTGTGAATAATTGTGTGACACCCTTAACTGCATAATTACTCTGATTGATATATGTTTATTATTTTAATTAAATATTTGGGGTATTTTAGAAGGGTGTTACATTAGTGGTATCAGAGCATAGTCGGTCGAGTCGAGTCGTAATTATTTTGTTTCCCCGTACGGGATAGGTGTTGTGTAACCCTATCAGTACTTATTGTTTAGCTTGTTGGACTTTCAGATTAGAGATGTCTGGAAGAGGTAGAGATGATGCTGCGATTGCTGAGGCTCTGGGTATGCTAGCTGGAGTACTTGGAGGGAATCCGAATGTTGTGGGAATGGGAGCTGCTCGTCAACTGAGTGAGTTCCAGAAGAACAATCCTCCAATGTTCAAGGGGGCATACGATCCAGATGGCGCTCAGAAGTGGTTGAAGGAGATCGAGAGGATCTTCCGAGTGATTGAGTGTGCCGATAACCAGAAGGTCAGGTTCGGTACGCATATGCTGTCAGAGGAAGCAGATGATTGGTGGGTTGCTACCCGCACTGAGTTGGAATATGCTGGGAATGCTGAGATCACTTGGGCTGTGTTCAGAGAGAGATCCCTGAGGAAGTACTTTCCAGAGGATGTTAGAGGGAAGAAAGAGATAGAGTTCTTAGAATTGAAGCAGGGTAACAGGTCTGTTACTGAGTATGCTGCTAAGTTCACAGAGCTGTCAAAGTATTACACTCCGTATAATGAGGTTGCTGGAGAATTTTCAAAATGTGTGAAGTTTGAGAACGGGTTACGTCCCGAGATCAAGCAGGATATTGGATATCAGCGGATCAGAGTGTTTTCTGACTTGGTTGACTGTTGCAGGATTTTTGAATAGGATTCCAAGGCCAGAGCGGAGAGCTATCAGCAGAGGGTTGATAGGAAAGGCAAGAATCAGAATTATCGTGGGAAACCGTATACAGTTGGCAAAGGTTTTCAGACACAGGGTGTGATGAAGAGGCCTAGTGGGGGAGACTCTAGTGCCCCTGCTAAGTGTTACAGATGTGGTCAGGCTGGACATCGTATCCATGAGTGTACCAGTAATGAGAAGAAGTGTTTCAAATGTGGAAAAGGTGGTCATTTGGCTGCAGAGTGCCGGTTGAAGACTGTGACTTGTTTCAACTGTGGAGAGGTGGGTCATATCAGTCCACAGTGTCCTAAGCCGAAGAAAGAGAATCAGTCGGGAGGCAAGGTTTTTGCTTTATCGGGTTCCGAGACTTCTGCAGATGATCGTTTGATCCGAGGTACGTGTTATATTAATGGTTTTCCTCTTGTAGCTATTATTGACACAGGTGCAACTCATTCCTGTATATCTTTGGATTGTGCTGTGAAACTTAAGTTAGAGATATATGAGATGCATGGAAGTATGGTGATTGATACTCCTGCGAAGGGTTCAGTGACTACTACTTTAGTTTGTTTAAATTGTCCTTTGAGTATTTTTGGTAGAGACTTTGGAATGGACCTTGTGTGTCTTCCACTAGTGCAAGTTGATGTTATTCTGGGTATGAATTGGTTGGTGTTTAACCGAGTTTATATCAACTGTTTTGATAAGACTGTGATATTTCCGGAGATTGAAGAAGGGAAAAGTTTGTTTCTATCAGCCAGGCAGGTGAATGAGGAAGTAGCAGATGGGGCAGAGTTGTTTATGTTGTTAGCGACTTTGGAGGCTAAAGATAAACTGGTGATTCGCGATCTAGCAGTGGTGTGTGATTTTCCTGATGTGTTTCCTGAAGAAGTGAATGAATTACCACCAGAGCGTGAAGTTGAGTTCTCTATTGATTTAGTACCTGGCACTAGGCCGATATCGATGGCTCCGTACCGTATGTCTGCTGTTGAGTTAACTGAATTGAAGAGTCAGTTGGAAGATCTGTTGGATAAGAAATTTATTCGTCCGAGTGTGTCACCGTGGGGTGCACCAGTGTTATTGGTTAAGAAGAAAGAAGGTACTATGAGGTTGTGTGTGGACTACAGGCAACTGAATAAAGTGACAATCAAGAATCGGTATCCTTTGCCGAGGATTGATGATTTGATGGATCAGTTGGTTGGTGCGAGTGTGTTCAGTAAAATAGATTTGAGATCGGGATATCATCAGATACGTGTGAAAACTGAGGATATTCAGAAGACTGCTTTCAGAACAAGGTATGGACATTATGAGTATTCTGTAATGCCTTTTGGTGTGACAAATGCGCCTGGAGTATTTATGGAGTATATGAATAGGATTTTCCATCCGTACCTAGACAAGTTTGTTGTGGTGTTTATTGACGATATTTTGGTGTATTCGAAATCTGAAGAAGAGCATGCTGAGCATTTGAGATTGGTTTTAGGAGTTCTACGAGAAAAGAAGTTATTTGCTAAACTATCCAAGTGTGAATTTTGGTTAGAAGAGGTTAGTTTTCTTGGTCATGTGATTTCAAGAGGTGGTGTTGCTGTTGATCCTTCTAAGATAGAAGCGGTATCTAAGTGGGAAGCTCCTAAGTCTGTTGCTGAGATTCGAAGTTTCCTTGGTTTGGCTGGTTATTACAGGAAGTTCATTGAGGGATTTTCTAAGTTGGCGTTACCATTGACTATGTTGACTAGAAAGGGGCAAGCGTTTGTTTGGGACTCAAAGTGTGAAGAAGGTTTCCAAGAGTTAAAGAGAAGGTTAACTACTGCTCCTGTTCTGATATTACCGAGTCCGTCAGAATCATTTGAGGTTTACTGTGATGCTTCATTGTTGGGTTTGGGTGGTGTGTTGATGCAGAATAAGCAGGTTGTAGCTTATGCTTCGAGACAACTAAGGGTTCATGAGAGGAACTATCCGACGCACGATTTAGAGTTGGCAGCTGTGGTATTTGTTCTGAAGTTATGGAGGCATTACTTGTACAGGTCAAGATTTGAGGTTTTTAGTGACCATAAGAGTTTAAAGTATTTGTTTGATCAGAAAGAGCTGAATATGAGACAGAGGAGATGGTTAGAGTTTCTGAAGGATTATGACTTTGGTTTGAATTACCATCCGGGTAAAGCAAACGTAGTGGCTGATGCATTGAGTCGGAAATCATTGCATATGTCTATGTTAATGGTTAAGGAATTGGATTTAATTGAGCAGTTTAGAGACTTGGGTTTGGTGTGTAAGAGTACTCACAATAGTGTTAAATTGGGAATGTTGAAGTTAACGAGTGGTATTCTGGATGAGATTAGAGAGGGTCAGAAATCCGATGTGCTTTTGGTTGATAAGTTGACTTTAGTGAATCAAGGTCAAGGTGGTGAATTCAGAGTTGATGAGAATCGTGTTTTGAAATTTGGTAATCGGGTGTGTATTCCGGATGTTACCGAGCTTAAGAAGAGTATTCTGGAGGAAGGACATCGTAGCGGCCTGAGTATTCATCCTGGAGCTACGAAGATGTATCATGATTTGAAAAAGTTATTTTGGTGGTCGGGCATGAAAAGAGAAATTGCGAGTTTTGTTTATTCTTGTTTGACTTGTCAGAAGTCAAAGATTGAGCATCAGAAGTCGTCTGGGCTAATGCAACCGTTGGCTATTCCAGAGTGGAAGTGGGATAGTATCAGTATGGATTTTGTTTCTGGTTTACCGAGGACAGTCAAGAATTTTGAAGTTATTTGGGTGATTGTTGACAGATTGACGAAATCGGCTCATTTCATTCCGATCAGAATGGATTATCCGTTAGAGAGATTAGCCGAGTTGTATATTGAGAAGATTGTAAGTTTGCATGGTATTCCGTCGAGTATTGTTTCGGACAGAGATCCTAGATTTACATCGAAGTTCTGGGAAGGTTTGCAGAGGGCTTTGGGAACTAAGCTGAGATTGAGTTCTGCATATCATCCGCAGACTGATGGTCAGACTGAGAGGACGATTCAGTCACTAGAGGATCTTTTGAGGGCTTGTGTTTTGGAAAAAGGAGGTGCTTGGGATTGTTATTTACCTTTGATTGAGTTTACCTACAACAATAGTTTTCATTCGAGCATTGGTATGGCACCGTTTGAAGCTTTGTATGGTAGGAGATGTCGGACACCGGTATGTTGGTATGAGTCCGGTGAGAGTGCGGTGGTTGGACCAGAGATTGTTCAACAAACTACGGAAAAGATTAAGATGATTCAGGAGAAGATGAGAATTGCTCAGAGTCGTCAGAAGAGTTATCATGACAAGAGGAGGAAGTCACTTGAGTTTCAAGAGGGAGATCATGTGTTTCTTCGCGTTACTCCGATAACTGGGGTTGGTCGAGCTTTGAAGTCAAAGAAGTTGACACCTCGGTTTATTGGTCCTTATCAGATTTTGGAGAGGATAGGAGAAGTAGCCTATCGTATCGCTTTACCGTCGTCGCTTGCGAATTTGCATGAGGTTTTTCATGTGTCTCAGTTGAGGAGGTACATTCATGATCCGTCGCATGTAGTCCAAGTAGATGATGTACAGGTGAGAGATAACCTGACTGTTGAAACATCACCTATGAGGATCGAGGATCGAGAGTTGAAGCAGTTGCGGGGTAAAGAGATTACCTTGGTGAAGGTAGCTTGGGGAGGACCAGCAGGTGGCAATGTGACTTGGGAACTGGAGAGTCAGATGAAGGAGTCTTATCCGGAGTTATTCGCTTGAGGTATGTTTTCGAGGGCGAAAACTCTTTTAGTGGGGGAGAGTTGTAACACCCCGATAATAATATGATAATTATTTAAATTAAGTTAATAATATAATTATTAATTTAATTAGATAATTGGATTGTTATTATTATTATTTTTGGAATTATTGAATTATTATTATTATTGGGATAATAATATAAATTGGAAAATATATAAGTGTGAAATAAGGAAAAAGATCCCATTTGGTAAAGAAAAGGTTTTTACGTGAAACAGAGAGCGATTGAGAAAGGGAGAAAGGGCAAAGAGGAAGAGCACGGGAAGAAGGTTGAAGAAGGGAGAGCTTGAAGCTTAAAGATTCACCGGATTAACTCAGGTAAGGGGGGTTTATCGTCGTTTAATGGGTATTATGGGTTAGCATGTAATGGGTAGTGATAAACCGTTGAATTGACCCTAATTGGGATGTTGAATGCTGAAAAATTGTGTTGAATAAGTTGTGTAAAAGCTGAAATTGAATCCGTAATTGTGTGAGTCGTGTTTTCCCGAACGTATAGCTTTTTACGGAATTGGAATCGGAGGTCCGGAAGTCCTCCAACGGCGGAAAATGCGGAGAATTTTGCATTCTGCTTTGTGTTAGCGCAGGAACAGCTTTCTGTCTTGCGTTAACCGGTTAACCCAGGGTGTTAACCGGTTAACACTGTTGTGATTTGCTGAGATATTGCTGTTTGTGCTGCGTTAACCGGTTAACCCAGGGCGTTAACCGGTTAACACTGTAGGTTTGGCCAGAAAGCGTGTTTTTGTCTGCGTTAACCGGTTAACCCAGGGCGTTAACCGGTTAAGACTGTTGCAGAGTGGAAAAAATTGACTTTTTAATGTTGTGTACATAATTGAGAGTTGGCCTATGTTGGCGTATGATGTAATAGGGATTATTTCCCGCTGTTTTGAGCAGTATAGGTATTAGTAGAGTGTGCTAATACTGTGATTAATTAATTGACATGATATGATGTTTTGATGCATATGTTGATGATGTGTGATGGTATGCATAATGTTGTGAATGTATATATTATGCATGTGTTTGTGAATGGACTGTTCTATGGCTTAGAGTGTGAGCATAGGTCCATTGTGGATTATTGTTGTTGATATTGCATTGCTAGGTGATTAGCTTGCATACTGTGGCCTTTATGGTGGTAGCTAATTCCCATGGTGAGGAATTAGTGAGTTGGTCATTTTGGACTGTTGTTGATGTTTGCATGCTAGGTGATTAGTGTAACACCCCAAATAAAGTAAAAGAATTATTTAATTAAGTTGATAATATTATTTTATTAATTTAATTAAATAAAATGGAATTATTGGATTATTATTATTATTAATTGGAATAATAATTATTGGAAAATATATAAGTTGGGATAAGAGAAAGATTCTCATTTTGGAACAGAAGAGTTTCACGTGAAGTTGGAAAGCTGCAGAGAAGAGGAAAGAGCTGTAGAGCGAAGGTCGAAGAACGGAAAAGCTGAAGCTTGGAGAGTGCTCGGAACTTCCTTCAATCCAAAGAGGTAAGGGGTCTGAACCTTATTAAACGATAATATGCGAGCAATTTCATGATATATGTTAGATTGTTGATAAATTTGGGGATTTTAGGGAGATTGGGAAAATTGGGGTTTTTGGATGGAATCTGTCCGATCTGTGAGTTTTGTAGAGTTATACGCCTTATAATCAAAGTATGTTGTGTATATATGACTGTTGAATGTCGAGATTGGGTTGTTTGCCGGGGAGTGTGAATCGTAGCGAGTGGAGGAGCAAAGCTGCGCTGGTTTTCGTAGCAGAGGAGTTCTGTTCGCGCGCGTTCGCGGCGCGAAGCTCAGCAGAATCCAGAGGGGTTCTGTAACGCGTTATTCGCGACGCGATCCTTCGTTCGCGGCGCGTCCTGAAGTAATTGAGAAGTTCGCGGCGCGAACCTATGTTGGCGGCGCGAACTGGGAAATACAGAAGCTGATGTTGGTGAGTTCTGAGTACGTTGAGTTGCGAGACTCTTAGTAAGTCGCTGTAATTGTATTATAAACAATTAATAGTGATTATATGATTGCGTATGAAGTGTTGATGATGATGAGATGTTGAATTTACATGTTTAATTATAAATGTGTTATGTAATGATGTGAAATCGATGAAATATTGTTGTTGTTTTGTTGAGTTGTATGTCATGCTATTAATGATGATGATAACATGACTATATGATGTTGTTGTTGCTATGTTGATTTTGATGCATGTTTGAGGTGCATGCATTCATAAAGGCCGATGCCTAGTGATGAACGGACTGAGTTCCAATGATGTTGTTGACTCCGGGCTTGTTGAGAGGCTTGGTTCCTTACGGGGAACTCAGATTCTATGGTGACGAATCTGGGAGTGGTGATCCTGTAGTGGTCACAAAATGGGTATACCGAGTCGTGTTGAGTCATGCATGGGTGTGTGCATTGCATTTGATGTGTTGTTTTGTTGATGTTCATGAGTTTGTTGATTATAATGATGATTTTGATGAGCTGTGTTGACATGTGTGCAATATATTTATATTATATTCTGTCGTTATATTATTATTTAATAATGTAATTCTCACCCCTTCTGCATGTGTTTATGTTCATCTATGATGAGCAATGTGCAGATAAAGAGGAGTAGCTTTGTTGAGGTCTGAAGAATAAGTGTAGAGTTATTCTACAGAGTCGAGTCAAATGCTCTGGTCATGTGACACCGGGGTTATGGGATTCGATAGATAATTAGTTATTATTTACGTTGTTTATGATGACTAGTATGTTGAGATAATGTTGAAACATTACTATGAATTATTATATGATGAAAAATTATATTTGTGTTGTTGTCTGCTGCGAAGTTTTATTAAAATCAATAATATGTTTTATAATGAGATGTGATAAATGTTGAATTGAAAGAAATGTAAACTCTTCTACATGTTGTACTCTGATAAATTATTTAAATATGTCGTTTGGGTAGAAGGGTGTTACATTAGTGGTATCAGAGCATGGTCAGTCCAGTCGAGTCATGATGTGGTGTTTTCCCTGTTGGTCGATTAGTGTAAATGACACTGTCGATATTTACGGTTGTGGTTGTGTTGTGCAGAGTATGGCTGGAGAGAATGACCGTGCGATTGCTGAGGCTTTGACTGCTATGGCACAGGCTATGCAGGCGCAGCAGAATCCACCGGTCGACGAGTTTAGGAATTTGGGAAGGTTTCTGAAGAATAACCCTCCTACATTCAAAGGGCGCTATAATCCAGATGGTGCTCAGATTTGGCTGAAGGAAATTGAGAAGATTTTCCGGGTGATGACGTGTACTGAAGCACAGAAGGTGCAGTTTCGTACGCATATGTTATCCGAAGAGGCTGAAAACTGGTGGGATAACACTCGCCAGAGAATTGCAGTACCAGGTGCTGAGATGACTTGGGAAAGGTTCAAGACGGCCTTTCTGGAGAAATATTTTCCTGCTGATGTGCGATGTAAGAAGGAGATGGAATTTCTAGGACTGAAGCAGGGTAACATGTCTGTTGCTGAGTACGCTTCGAAGTTTGAGGAGCTGGTGCAGTATTGTCCTCATTATAATAATGCTGCTGCTGAGGAATCCAAGTGTGTTAAGTTTGAGAACGGGTTGCGTCCCGAGATCAAACAAGGCATTGGTTATCAGGAGATTCGTAGGTTTCCTACACTGGTTAATAAGTGCAGGATATTCGATGAAGATAGCAAGGCTAGGACTGCTCATTACAAGAGTTTTAGTGAGAAGAAGAATAAAGATCGTGGTAGTCCTTATGCATCTCCGAATGGTAAAGGTAAGCAGAAAGTGGTAGATGAGAAGAAGCCAAGTGGGGGAGGATCTCCCATAGCTGGTAAATGTTTCAAGTGTGGCGAGCCAGGCCACCGTGCTGATAGCTGTACCAAGAGAGTGCTGAGATGTTTCCGATGCGGTCAGGCTGGTCATAGAGTTACTGAATGTAGGGATGCTGGTCCGACATGTTTTAATTATGGCGAGAAAGGCCATATCAGTTCGCAGTGCTCGAAACCGAAGAAGGCGGCCACTGCAGCTCATACTACTGGTAGGGTGTTTGCTCTGAGTGGGGCTGAAGCTCCTAAGGAAGATAATCTGATTAAAGGTACTTGCTTGATTAATAATGTTGAATTGCTTGCTATTGTTGACACTGGTGCTACGCATTCTTTTATTTCGTATGAGTGTGCGACCAGGATTGGTGTGATTATGTCGTCCTTAGGCGGAAGTATGGTGATAGATACTCCTGCTAATGGTTCTGTGCAGACTTCTGTTGTCTGTCGAGGGTGTCATTTGACGATCTTTGAGAGAGAGTTCGTGGTTGATTTGGTGTGCTTACCCTTGCACCAAATTGATATTATCCTGGGAATGAATTGGCTAGAATTCTATGGCGTGTTTATCAACTGCTATAGGAAGACGATGCGGTTTTCTGAAGTTGGTGAGAATGATGAGGCAAGATTTCTATCTGCTAGGCAGGTGGAGGATTTTGTGAAAGAAGAAGCTCAGATATTCGCCTTATTTGCGTCTCTGCAAGCGGATAAGAAAGTGGTGAGTGTAGAATTGCCTGTTGTCTGTGAATTTCAGGATGTGTTTCCGGAGGATGTAAGTGATTTACCTCCAGAACATGAAGTCGAATTTGCCATTGACTTAGTACCAGGTACGAGTCCAGTGTCGATGTCTCCTTATAGAATGTCGGCAACTGAATTAGTCGAATTGAAGAAGCAACTCGAAGAATTGCTTGAGAAGAAGTTTGTGCGTCCAAGTGTTTCTCCTTGGGGTGCACCAGTATTATTAGTGAAGAAGAAGGAAGGTACGATGAGATTGTGTGTCGACTATCGGCAGTTGAATAAGGTGACTATCAAGAATCGGTATCCATTGCCGAGGATTGATGATTTGATGGACCAGTTGGTTGGAGCTCATGTTTTCAGTAAGATTGATTTGCGGTCGGGTTATCATCAGATCCGAGTGAAGTCAGATGATATTGCGAAGACTGCTTTCCGTACGAGGTATGGTCATTATGAATACACTGTGATGCCGTTCGGTGTGTCTAATGCTCCAGGTGTGTTTATGGAATATATGAATCGTATATTTCATCCGTACCTTGATAATTTTGTTGTAGTGTTCATAGATGATATATTGATATATTCTAAGACGGAAGAAGAGCATGCGGGACATCTGAGAATTGTTTTGCAGGTGTTAAGAGAAAAGAAATTATATGCAAAGTTATCTAAATGTGAGTTCTGGTTGAAGGAAGTGAGTTTCCTTGGCCATGTGATTTCGAGTGGTGGGATTTCTGTTGATCCTGCTAAAGTCGATGCTGTATTACAGTGGGAGACTCCGAAGTCTGCTACTGAGATACGCAGTTTTCTGGGGTTAGCTGGTTATTATCGCAGATTTATTGAGGGCTTCTCTAAGTTGGCATTGCCGTTGACGCAGTTGACTAAGAAGGGTCAAGTGTATGTGTGGGATGCAGCTTGTGAAGCGAGTTTTGTTGAGTTGAAGAGGCGGTTGACCAGTGCTCCAGTGTTGATCTTGCCTAATCCTGGTGAGTCCTTCGTTGTTTATTGTGATGCTTCTTTGATGGGTCTTGGTGGTGTTTTGATGCAGAATGGTAAAGTTGTAGCTTATGCTTCTAGACAGTTGAAAGTACATGAGAGGAATTATTCTACGCATGATCTAGAACTTGCAGCTGTCGTATTTGTGTTGAAAATGTGGAGGCATTATCTGTATGGTTCCAGATTCGAAGTGTTCAGTGATCACAAGAGTCTGAAGTATCTGTTTGATCAGAAAGAGTTAAATATGAGGCAGAGAAGATGGTTAGAATTACTGAAGGATTTTGACTTTGAATTGAATTATCATCCCGGTAAGGCTAATGTAGTTGCAGATGCGCTGAGTAGAAAGTCTCTACATATGTCTATGATGATGGTTCGGGAGCTTGAGTTAATTGAACAGTTCCGTGATATGAGTTTGGGTTGTGAAGTTTCCGCTGATAGTGTAAAGTTGGGTATGCTGAAATTGACTAGTGGAATTCTGGAAGATATTCGGAATGGTCAGCAAGTTGATGTCGCTCTAGTTGATCATATTACTATGGT
The DNA here is from genome assembly GCF_024323335.1 of Lathyrus oleraceus. Lineage (NCBI taxonomy): Eukaryota > Viridiplantae > Streptophyta > Magnoliopsida > Fabales > Fabaceae > Lathyrus > Lathyrus oleraceus. The sequence goes on along the minus strand of NC_066584.1, from coordinate 122,779,995 downwards.
TAACCAGGGTAATGGTGGTAATTTTGAAATTGATGAGAATGGCATCCTGCGATTTAAAGGTAGAGTTTGTGTTCCTGAGGTGTCTGAATTGAGAAAGAGTATTCTTGAAGAGGGCCATAGGAGTGGATTGAGTATCCATCCAGGTGCAACTAAAATGTATCAAGATTTGAAGAAGTTGTTTTGGTGGGCTGGTATGAAAAGAGATGTTGCTAAGTTTGTGCATGCCTGTCTGACTTGTCAGAAGTCAAAGATTGAACATCAGAAACCGGCAGGTATGATGCAACCTTTGAAGATTCCTGAATGGAAGTGGGATAACATTTCCATGGATTTTGTGACGGGATTGCCGAGGACGGTGAAAGGTAATGATTCTATTTGGGTGATTGTGGATCGATTGACTAAGTCGGCGCATTTCTTGCCGATGAAGATTAATCACTCTTTAGAGAAGTTGGCAGAGTTGTATATTGAGGAGATAGTGAGGCTGCATGGTATTCCATCCAGTATTGTGTCTGATAGAGATCCCAGATTTACTTCTAGATTTTGGGAAAGTTTGCAGAAAGCGTTGGGAACTAAGTTGAGGTTGAGTTCAGCTTATCATCCTCAGACTGATGGTCAGACTGAAAGAACTATCCAATCCTTGGAGGATTTGTTGAGAGCTTGCGTGTTGGAGCAGAGTGGTTCTTGGGATAGTTATTTGCCGTTGGTGGAGTTCACTTATAATAATAGTTTTCATGCTAGTATCGGTATGGCTCCATATGAAGCATTGTATGGTAGGAGGTGTAGAACTCCATTGTGTTGGTGTGAATCAGGTGAGAGTGTTGTACTCGGACCTGAGATTGTGCAGCAGACGACTGAAAAGGTTAAGATGATTCAGGAGAAAATGAAGATTTCTCAGAGTCGTCAGAAGAGTTATCACGATAAGAGAAGAAAGGCACTTGAGTTCCAAGAGGGAGATCATGTGTTCTTGAGAGTTACTCCGACGACAGGTGTGGGTAGAGCTTTAAAGTCTAAAAAGCTTACTCCGAGGTTTGTGGGTCCGTATCAGATTTTGAAGAGGGTTGGGGAAGTGGCGTATCGGATAGCTTTACCGCCGTCGCTTTCTAATCTGCATGATGTGTTTCATGTATCTCAGTTGAGAAAATATATTGCGGATCCTTCGCATGTTGTTCAGTTGGATGATATCCAGGTGAGGGATAATTTGACCGTTGATGTGTTGCCAATTCGGATAGATGACCGAGAAGAGAAGACACTGAGAGGTAAGAAGATTGCTCTAGTGAAAGTTGTTTGGGGAGGTCCAGCTGGTGAGAGCTTGACTTGGGAGCGTGAAGATCAGATGAAGGAGTCGTATCCGGCTCTATTTGCTTGAGGTATGTTTTCGAGGACGAAACTTCTAAAGTGGGGGAGAGTTGTAACACCCCAAATAAAGTAAAAGAATTATTTAATTAAGTTGATAATATTATTTATTAATTTAATTAAATAAAATGGAATTATTGGATTATTATTATTATTAATTGGAATAATAATTATTGGAAAATATATAAGTTGGGATAAGAGAAAGATTCTCATTTTGGAACAGAAGAGTTTCACGTGAAGTTGGAAAGCTGCAGAGAAGAGGAAAGAGCTGTAGAGCGAAGGTCGAAGAACGGAAAAGCTGAAGCTTGGAGAGTGCTCAGAACTTCCTTCAATCCAAAGAGGTAAGGGGTCTGAACCTTATTAAACGATAATATGCGAGCAATTTCATGATATATGTTAGATTGTTGATAAATTTGGGGATTTTAGGGAGATTGGGAAAATTGGGGTTTTTGGATGGAATCTGTCCGATCTGTGAGTTTTGTAGAGTTATACGCCTTATAATCAAAGTATGTTGTGTATATATGACTGTTGAATGTCGAGATTGGGTTGTTTGCCGGGGAGTGTGAATCGTAGCGAGTGGAGGAGCAAAGCTGCGCTGGTTTTCGTAGCAGAGGAGTTCTGTTCGCGCGCGTTCGCGGCGCGAAGCTCAGTTCGCGGCGCGAACTGAGCAGAATCCAGAGGGGTTCTGTAACGTGTTATTCGCGACGCGATCCTTCGTTCGCGGCGCGTCCTGAAGTAATTGAGAAGTTCGCGGCGCGAACCTATGTTGGTGAGTTCTGAGTACGTTGAGTTGCGAGACTCTTAGTAAGTCGCTGTAATTGTATTATAAACAATTAATAGTGATTATATGATTGCGTATGAAGTGTTGATGATGATGAGATGTTGAATTTACATGTTTAATTATAAATGTGTTATGTAATGATGTGAAATCGATGAAATATTGTTGTTGTTTTGTTGAGTTGTATGTCATGCTATTAATGATGATGATAACATGACTATATGATGTTGTTGTTGCTATGTTGATTTTGATGCATGTTTGAGGTGCATGCATTCATAAAGGCCGATGCCTAGTGATGAACGGACTGAGTTCCAATGATGTTGTTGACTCCGGGCTTGTTGAGAGGCTTGGTTCCTTACGGGGAACTCAGATTCTATGGTGACGAATCTGGGAGTGGTGATCCTGTAGTGGTCACAAAATGGGTATACCGAGTCGTGTTGAGTCATGCATGGGTGTGTGCATTGCATTTGATGTGTTGTTTTGTTGATGTTCATGAGTTTGTTGATTATAATGATGATTTTGATGAGCTGTGTGACATGTGTGCAATATATTTATATTATATTCTGTCGTTATATTATTATTTAATAATGTAATTCTCACCCCTTCTGCATGTGTTTATGTTCATCTATGATGAGCAATGTGCAGATAAAGAGGAGTAGCTTTGTTGAGGTCTGAAGAATAAGTGTAGAGTTATTCTACAGAGTCGAGTCAAATGCTCTGGTCATGTGACACCGGGGTTATGGGATTCGATAGATAATTAGTTATTATTTACGTTGTTTATGATGACTAGTATGTTGAGATAATGTTGAAACATTACTATGAATTATTATATGATGAAAAATTATATTTGTGTTGTTGTCCGCTGCGAAGTTTTATTAAAATCAATAATATGTTTTATAATGAGATGTGATAAATGTTGAATTGAAAGAAATGTAAACTCTTCTACATGTTGTACTCTGATAAATTATTTAAATATGTCGTTTGGGTAGAAGGGTGTTACAATTAGCGTGCATAGCATGGCCCATTTGGGGTGGTAGCTAATTCCCATGGTGAGGAATTAGTGAGTGAGTCACTATGTCTCAAATGAGTGGGACTAGTGGGCTTGGTAGCCGTGCCTGGATTTGGACGGTGAGGTGAACTATATGTTCACAAATAGTCGGTACCGCATGCATGGAGTCTCATTGCATAATATATGTATGGCGTATAATATGAATGGACGTATTCCAATATTATACGTGTGGTTGTGTGTTGTTGAGTATGATTTGAGATTATACTTGTGTTTTATGTTGGTGTTGAGTATGATGTTGAGCTGATGTGCTGTTACTGAATGTATGTTGCGATTAGGGTGATTAATGTGTTAGATTACTTAACATGACATGATATCTTATAATGCTTATTATATCGATTGAGGAACTCACCCTTACAACTATTTTTCAGGTAACGAGAAATGAGTTGAGTAGAAGCGAATGCTTGGAGTCTAGTGTAGTCTCCTTAGGGGGTCGTGCTCTGATAGATGTAACATCGGGATGGGATGTTTTACCTTGTCGAATAATTTACATGTGAATGTTACATGTTTTACATGATTGATGAGATCTCTATCCGCTGCGTTTTATGCAAATGCTTATGTTTTGAATTAATAAAAGAGCATGACAGTTATAATTGGTGAATGGTGTGAATAATTGTGTGACACCCTTAACTGCATAATTACTCTGATTGATATATGTTTATTATTTTAATTAAATATTTGGGGTATTTTAGAAGGGTGTTACACCATGCCCCAGCATGGTGGTGCGAACGTTAATTTGGTAGGGGGAGAAGCCAAGTCCATTAAGGATGTGTTGAAGTTGAAGACTCCATTGTTGGATATCAAAGGATGCTTGCTGAAGGCCGATGTCTTCCCCGGTTGTGGGAAGGGTTGTTTGGATTGTGCCACTCAGAGTGGAGGTTGTTTGAAACTACAGCAGGGTATTCAGGCCTTGCTCGACAAAGGTATCCTCTAGGTTGAGGGTCTGTCTGTCCAAGAGTCTGCGGAAGGGGTTGAGGAAGAAGGGTTTGAAGATGCTATTGATGAATTCGCAGATGTTGTTCCTATTGATTCTGTAATCCATGATGTAATTGAACTTGATTCCGATGTTTCGGATGTGGGTACTTCAACGCCTCAGACACTTCAGGGGCCGATCACTTTCTCCAGTGCTGGAATCATTCAATATGGTCAAGTCTCTGCAGTCAACGAAGAAGATGGGGATAGTGATTGCGACATCGATAACTAGGTGCGTCCGAGGATCCCGGGTGAAGTCGTCAACAATTGGTCTTCTGAAGAGATTATCCAAGTCACTCTTCTTGAGGAGTAATTTTCTTTGTTTATTCATGCATATCCAAGTCTTACGTTCCGCCCAGGGTGTAATGACTCATTGTAGGGCTCATCTATGTGACACTTGCATTTTTTATCATAAATAAAGGACGTCTTTTGCATTCAAATATTTCGTTCCCTGTCTTTCTATTTTTGCAGTTTTTCAAAATAAAAAAAATGGCAATGTTTTGTGTAGTTTTCACTTCTTGTTCACACTGATAAGCACATACCATCACTCATGCAGATGCACATCACCGGATCCTATTGGTAACGTTTCTGCTACGGCTCATTTCGACTTTGAAAATCCAATCTTTCAAGCTGAAGAAGAGGGTGATGAAGACTGTGAACTCCCTGAAGAGCTTACCAGGTTATTAAAACAAGAGGAAGGGGTTATTCAACCGCATCGAGAGTCTGTTGAAGTGATTAATCTCGGCACCGAGGACGCCAAGAGAGAAATCAAGATAGGGGCTGCTTTAGAAGACAATGTGAAGAAAGGGCTGATTGAATTACTGCAAGAATACGTTGACATCTTCGCCTGGTCTTATTAGGACATGCCCGGGCTGGACACAGACATCGTGGTACACCGGTTGCCTCTCAAAGAAGGTTGTCCTCCGGTCAAGCAGAAACTCAGAAGAACAAGACCAGAGATGGCTGTCAAGATAAAGGAAGAAGTACAAAAGCAGTTGGATGCAGGGTTTCTAGCAGTCACCAATTATCCGCCATGGGTTGCAAACATCGTCCCAGTACCTAAGAAGGATGGAAAGGTACGGATGTGTGTCGACTACCGGGATCTGAACAGAGCTAGCCCTAAAGATGATTTCCCATTACCTCACATCGACGTTTTGGTGGATAATACAGCTCAGTTTTCAGTATTCTCCTTCATGGATGGCTTTTCTGGCTATAACCAAATCAAGATGGCGCCAGAAGACATGGAAAAGACAACTTTCATAACCCCATGGGGCACCTTCTACTACAAGGTGATGCCGTTTGGTCTGAAAAATGCCGGAGCAACATATCAACGAGCTATGGTAACTCTGTTCCATGATATGATTCATCATGAAATCGAGGTTTATGTGGATGATATGATTGCCAAATCTCAGACAGAAGAAGAACATTTGGGGAATTTGCAGAAACTGTTTGAGCGTTTGAGGAAATTCAAACTGAGACTTAATCCGAACAAGTGCACTTTCGGGGTGAGATCGGGAAAATTGTTGGGTTTTATTGTTAGCGGAAAAGGGATTGAGGTGGATCCTGACAAAGTGAAAGCAATACAGGAAATGCCTGAGCCAAGAACAGAGAAGCAAGTCCTTAGTTTCTTAGGGAGGTTGAACTACATTGCAAGGTTCATCTCTCACCTAACAACCACGTGTGAGCCAATTTTCAAATTGCTAAGGAAAGATCAGACTATCAGGTGGAATGAAGATTGTCAAAGGGCTTTTGAGAAGATAAAAGAGTATTTGCAGAAACCTCCAATCCTTATACCTCCAGTTCCTGGGAGACCTCTGATAATGTACCTATCAGTGACTGAGAACTCGATAGGGTGTGTATTGGGACAGCATGACGAGTCTGGTCGAAAAGAGCATGCCATATACTACCTTAGCAAAAAGTTTACCGACTGTGAAGTCAAATATTCGCAGCTTGAGAAAACTTGCTGTGCTTTGGACTGGGCTGCTCGCCGACTGAGGCAGTATATGTTGAACCATACTACCTTGTTGATTTCTAATATGGATCCAGTGAAATACATATTCGAGAAGCCAGCTCTCACAGGAAGGGTCGCTCGTTGGCAAATGATTTTAACAGAGTATGATATTCAGTACACGCCATAGAAGGCCATCAAAGGGAGTATTCTGTCCGACTATCTTGCTCAGCAGCCGATTGATGATTATGAGCCGATGAAGTTTGATTTTCCAGATGAAGACATCATGTTCCTCAAGATGAAAGACTGTGAAGAGCCAGTTGTTGATGAGGGACCTGATCCAAACGAAAAGTGGACTTTGTTGTTTGATGGGGCTGTCAATGCTAGAGGAAGTGGAATTGGCGCTGTCATCACAACTCCGAAAGGTGCCCACATGCTTTTCACCGCTCGTCTGACTTTCGAGTGCACCAATAATGAAGCTGAGTACGAGGCCTGTATCTTGGGTATTGAGCAAGCCATTGACCTGAGAATCAAGACTCTGGACATCTTCGGAGATTCAACTCTGGTGATTAATCAAGTGAATGGTGATTGGAATACTCTCCAGCCCACTCTGGTCCCCTACAGAGATTACAAGAGAAGACTGTTGACTTTCTTCACAACAGTAAAATTGTATCATATACCTCGTGATGAGAACCAGATGGCAGACGCACTTGCTACTCTATCCTCCATGATCAAGGTAATTCGTTGGAACCATGCTCCCATGATCGATGTGATGCGCCTTGACAGGGCCGCGTATGTGTTTGCTACTGAACTGGTAGTCGATGACAAGCCCTGGTATCACGATATCAAGTGCTTTCTGAAGAATCAAGAGTACCCTGCAGGGGCATCCAACAATGACAGAAAGACTTTGAGAAGATTGGCAGGCAGTTTCTTCTTGAACAAAGACGATGTGCTGTATAAAAGGAACTTCGACATGGTTTTGCTCAGATGTGTGGACAGACACGAGGCGGACATATTAATACAGGAAGTTCATGAAGGTTCCTTCGGTACTCATGCCGGCGGACATGCAATGGCTAAGAAATTGTTGAGAACGGGTTATTATTGGATGACCATGGAATCAAATTGTTTCAAGTATGCTCGGAAGTGTCATAAATGCCAGATTTATGCTGATAAGGTCATGTACCGCCGAATCCTCTGAATGTGATGTCTTCGCCGCGGCCGTTTGCTATGTGGGGTATTGACATGATTGGAAAGATTGAGCCGACTGCTTCCAATGGGCATCGCTTCATCCTTGTTGCCATCGACTATTTCACCAAGTGGGTCGAAGCAGCGTCGTTCGCGAATGTCACCAGGCATGTGATTGCCCGTTTTATCAAGAAAGAAATCATTTGTCGCTATGGGATTCCCGAAAGAATCATTACTGATAATGGTTCTAATCTCAACAACAAAGTGATGAAGGAGTTGTGTCAGAACTTCAACATTCAGCATCACAATTCTTCCCCTTACCGCCCTAAGATGAACGACGCTGTTGAGGCGGCAAATAAGAACATAAAGAAGATTGTGCAGAAGATGGTCGTCACGTACAGAGATTGGCATGAGATGCTACCCTTCGCCTTGCATGGGTACCGTACTTTAGTACGTACATCGACCGGGGCAACCCCTTTCTCCCTGGTGTATGGTATGGAAGCAGTCCTACCTGTTGAAGTGGAGATTCCTTCTCTAAGAGTCCTGTTGGATGTCAAGTTAGATGAAGCTGAATGGATTCGGACAAGGTTCAATGAGTTGAGTCTTATCAAAGAGAAGCGAATGGCAGCCATTTGTCATGGGCAGTTGTATCAGAGTCGGATGAAGAGAGATTTTGATCAGAAGGTGCGTCCTCGTTGTTTCCAAGTCGGAGATTTAGTGTTGAAAAGGATCCTTCCTCCTCAGACAGATCACAGGGGCAAGTGGACTCCTAACTATGATGGACCGTATATTGTCACTAAGGTTTTTGATGGTGGGGCCTTAATGCTTGCAACTATGGATGGTGAAAACTTCACTGCCCCTGTGAACTCAGACGCAGTTAAAAAATACTTCGCATAAAATAGACCCGCTGGACAGTAAAAAAGAGTAGTCCAGGCAAAAATGGGCATTCCGGCGAACCAAGAAAATGAAAAGGTTCGGGCAAAAATTAGGAACAAAAAATAAAAAAGATTGTACACCTGGTAAGTTGAAAACCTGAAAAGGCAACTTAGGCAAAAATGGGTATCCCGGTGGATTGAAAAGCCGAAAAGGGCGATCCAGGCAAAAGTTAGGGATTAAGCGAATGACTGTGTTCTGAGTTAGTTATGAATCTCATCTCGTGCCAATGACTGGAAATTTTTGAAGGATAGGAAACAGTCCAATCACTCTTTCAGAAAGCTGATCATCTGGAGGATCTTGAAGACGGGCAAGTCATAGCAGAATTGGAACCCAATAGAAATCCATTTCACATTGCCATTAGATTAATTTCTGTTTTTATCTATTGTGCGATTACCTCTTTCCAGGGATTGCTTCTTAATGTAAATGCTTATTCATAGGCCATTCAATCAATAAAATCATGTTATTCAGTATATCTCTGTTTTCATTTTCATTTTACTATTTTGTTTGCAAAAATGACGTCCAAATTTTTGATAAACATTGCATCATGACACATAAGGGCTTTACAGGTACATGCTTAATAAACATTTAAAATTGCTGTAAATTTTAAGTGCTTTGGATCGTCTATTCAGAACAGATACCCTCGGGGCATTTCCTTAAAATTCCCTGCAGATGATCGTGAATATCTTCCTCAGTGAAGTCACCAACAGACAAATTCGGTGTCTTATCCCTGCAGAGCTGATCAGAGCGTTGGATTCTTCAATCCCCAGCAGTTTCTCACCACCGCACTTCCCCAAGCGGTTGTTTCAGGACATACACTCCCCAGCGGAGTTGACAGTGCCAGACTGTATCTTCCCAGCAGAAGTGGCTGCTCCTTAGAGTTCGATGCCAGATCGATAATTCCAATGCCAGATCCATGGTTTCTTTTCTTGAAGCAGAACCTCGGTACCGTATCAGTGTTTGCTCCCCCTGCTGAGTCATCTCTCGCAAATCGTGGTTGCCAGAACCATTGTAGCTTTCCGCAGCAGCAGGCTTCCAATGCCATTCTTTCCCCGATCAGAGTCTCGGTATGGCCAGAACACCGCATGGCTAGTCATCTCCCCACAAAGTTCATTGTGGTGTGTATCTCCAGCAGCCTGGCCAGAGCCTAGAGGATGGTAATCATTTCCCCAGCAGATCCCCTTGCCTCGGCTTGGCATTCTACCCAGCATTTCGCATCCCTGCATGTAGAATCATATTGCATTGCATCCTTCCAAATCGCGTAGCATTTCCATTTTCATGGAGCATTACGCCATTGAAAAATTCAAACATATGCATGTAAGCATAAAACATTCTCGGTATCCCAAGTGATAAGCCAGAAGTTGTTTCCAGTACTCAGACTGAAGATTGTTCATGACTTACCTTTGTTATCCCCAGCAAGTGTCATTGGCCCATGCGCCGCCTCTATTATCATTCCCTATTTCTGCCAATGCTGACAGGCATGAAGTTTCCCGATATTCAGATCGAAGTGGCATTCAGGCCAGTTTTCCGGTATCCAGACCGAAGTGGCATTCAGGCCAGTTTTCCGGTATCCAGACCGAAGTGGCATTCAGGCCAATTTTCCGGTATCCAGACCGAAGTAGCATTCAGGCCAATTTTCCGATATTCAGATCGAAGTGGCATTCAGGCCAGTTTTCCGGTATCCAGACCGAAGTGGCATTCATGCCAGTTTTCCGGTATCCAGACCGAAGTGGCATCCAGGCCAATTTTCCGATATTCAGATCGAAGTGGCATTCAGGCCGGTTTTCCCGATATTCAGATCGAAGTGGCATTCAGGCCAGTTTTCCGGTATCCAGACCGAAGTGGCATTCAGGCCAGTGTTCCGGTATCCAGACCGAAGTGGCATTCAGGCCAATTTTCCGATATTCAGATCGAAGTGGCATTCAGGCCGGTTTTCCCGGTATTCAGATCGAAGTGGCATTCAGACCAAGTCTTTCCGATGTTCAGATCGAAGAAGTTTCCGACGTTCAGGTCGATGCGACTTGTGGCATTCAGGCCAATTTTTCGATGTTTAGATCAAAATCCTTTCCATTATTCAGACTGATGAGCGGCATTCAGGCCATGGTTATTTCTGTGTTACCATTTATTTTGGTATCCAGTTTAACTTTCTTTTTCGATATTCAGACTGACTTTCAACGTACCAGACGGATTCTTCTTTCAAGACCACCTCTTTGCCGATTCTGACAGACATTGTTACTTCACTTCAGTGCAAATTTTTGGGCTTTTATTTTATTCAATCCCTTGATACCTCGAAAGCACGAAAGCAACTGCCATCTTCTTTCTGGGTCTCCAGTTGATTGAATAGGGGCAGCTGTAATACCCCAAAATTTACCCTTCATTTTTCCTGGAAAAAAAAAGAAAAAAAAAAGAAAAAAAAATTAATTATTTAGTTAGTTAATTAATTAAATAAATAAATAAAATAAATAAATAAAATATGACAAATTATTTTGGACTTGGGTCTCCCTCATTTGAGCCCACTACCCACGAAAATCAGTCTATAAATACTGAAGTTTCAGTAGAGGAGTGACACTTGGAGTTACATTGGGAGATTCACTGGAAAAAGATAGTGAGAGAAAGAAGACAGAACAAAGGGGGATTTTGAGGAGAAACAAAACACTCCGAGGTTTCCTTGGAACAAAACCCTGAGGAAAAGATAGTGAGAGAAGACCTGACAGAGAACTCAGAGCAGCCTCCAAACCCTGAAGGGAACTCAACTTGTAAACCTCACGGGTGCAACTCAATTTCAATCAAGCTCTCCGATCAGGTTTGCCCTATATCCATCATCTTTATGCCTTTAATTTGAATGCTCTAAATGTATGACGTATTATGGGTGAATTTGATACCTTTTTTTTGTGAGCCTTTTGTGAATTTTGATGGAATTATTCATGTGGTTACATTTTGATTTAGGGGCAACTCTGGGTTACCCTATTTTGTTTCTCTAACCTGTCTTTGTGTTGCCATGACATTGTTTTCCCTGGATTTCACCTTGTTTGTCTAACCTTTCTGTTGAGTTTTCGTGAGGGCACATGACTTTTTGCAGGGATAACTTGCGTGGTTTTCCACTTTATTTGTGGGATACCCCTAGAGGTCCATTCCGATTACCTGTACTGACTCACCTTTCTTTGATGGCATTAGCTTGGGAGATCCCTGGGTTTCTTACTCCTTTAATTGCGGTTACTTTGGATCTTTATCAGTGTGGTAAGTTTTTCCTTTTCTCGTACTTCATCGCTTTCTTAGCTGGAAGACCTCGATAGGAGGCAATGTTTGAGCCCCTTGGTGGCATTTTACTTTGAGATACATGTTTTGTGTTTTGTATTCATATCCCCACATGTAGCGCGGTTCCTTCGTCAAGAACTGCCTGTTTGCCCTCGAGCATCCCAAACCCTAAAACCCATAACACACGTTTACTCCTTCTACTACAGGCGAGTAAGTCTCCAAAGGTCGAGCATCCGGTAGATTGCGTAGTGACGTCTTTCATCCAAAACCCAATCCATAACCCCGTAGTTAGCCGAACTACGGCTTGCTCTGATTCTCATTCCAGATGAGATACGTAGGCATAAGACGCGATGTCTTAGCGAGCACACATCCCCCCAACCCATAGGTCAGCCGAGCTACGAAGACTCTGATTCTCATATTCAGATGAGATACGTATGCAGTGGATGCGACATCCGCGCGAGTCATTTTCATTCAACCCCTTTTTTTAGTAAATAAACACATTAGGTAAACCCACCCCCTTTAGACAAAAAAACACAAAAGTGGATCCCGTAGAGTACTACGGATGCGTAGGGGTGCTAATACCTTCCCTTCGCATAACCGACTCCCGAACCCAAGATTTGGTTGCGAGACCCCGTCTTGTCCTTTCCTTTTTCAGGTTTACTTCGAGCGTTTCCTTTCCCTCCCTTGGGATAAATAACGCACGGTGGAGACTCTTCTGTCATTTTCTTTCGCCGGTTGTTTTTGCGCACACTGTATTTTTCAGGTTGCGACAGATAACAAAGATTGTTTAAGGTGGTCTCAAATACTCATGTCTCTCACCAACGACGACATTACTTGGTACTCTTCTATTTACGACGATGTCGAGATTGTTGATAGTTGCGGGGAGTTCTTTAATGTGCCTCTTCTTGGTACACAAGGAGGAATCAATTAGAATATGGCTTTGGCAAGACGTCAACGTAGGTTGTCTATGAAGAACAAACCTAATAACACTTTGTTAAAGGGTTTATTTTTCCAAGAAGGGAAAGAAACTCAAGGGTTGAAAGCTAGGATGGTATGTTCTTGGCACAATATTTATTGTAAAGGAAAAGGTGAACTTGGATTGAGGAATTGTGTAGCTTTGGAGCCTTACACTAGTTGGGGGAAGAAGAGAGCATAGGAATTCAAAATGTCGTACGCTTATGAAAGACATATATCCTTAGTAATGGTCAAATCTCCCACCATTAAAGTTATAGAGGAGTTGCAAGAGGCTTTGGATAGGATGAAGCAAGAGAGGGATGATCGTGAAGACAAATTTCAAACCTCACACCTTGAGAAAGCAGAATTGTAGAAACAGCTAAAGGAAAAGGACGACTTGATAGAATTTCTCAAGCAACATGCTGTGAAGAGATCTAGAGGCCAAGAGGATTTATTTCCTCTAATAGTTCATCGTCTACTCGTCTTCCTACTTCTGGCGTTTGGAAAGGCATTGTAGACCAGCTCGTGATATATAAGGATGCTATGAAAAGCATCTACAAGAAAGAGATCAAAATACTTTGCAAGAAGAGTCATATTGGAGTTGGGTCGTCATCGGACATGATTCCATAGATCTAGCTTCTCTACATTTATGATCATTGAAATTGTATTTCTGATTGTTATCCCTTATATTATTAATAAAATGAGATTTTTAGTACACTGAAATGTGTTGTTATTATGTTTGCAACTTATGTCTTAAAAGTTCCTTGGAAAATAAAAACAATAACATTTACATTTGCATATCATGCATCATGTTGCATCTTGGTCTTGCTTTGAGAAAGTTCGCTAGGGGCCTTATTTCTTTCTTGGTCTTCATCAAGACAAGTTGTCTCACCAGTACACTACTCGAGCTAATTAGTTGAAAAATATGGACCTCCTAGAGTAAGAGAATTGTGAACTTCGTGAAGAGGTGATAACTTTGAGGGACGGTTATGAGAGGCTTACTTCTATGATAGAAGCTTTGGCGACTGCTCAGAATCAGCCTCTACCTCCTCCTCAGACCCCGCTTCAGAGGACCGTGATTTCTGAGATATTCTATACGCCCATCTCTGTGGCTCCCGTCAATGCTCTGCAACACCATATGCCTTTAGGTTTCCCTTGGGGGATGCCTCACAACTTTGTGCCTGAGGGGTACCAACCTGAAGTTCCAGTGGATTTACCTGTGATGTCAGTACCACCTCCTATGGATCATGTTGTTCCTTATGTTGAAGAACCTGTTTTTCACGCTGACCAAAGTGAGTTGTTAATGCTTAAGAAATAATGGACGAGTTCCAAGACCGATTCCAGGAAATGCAGAAAGAGATTCAGGCTTTGAGGGTGAAATATCTGTTTGGTAAGAATGCTCCTGATTTGTGCTTGGTTCTTAATGTGAATATTCCGCACAAGTTCAAGGTTCCGGATTTTGAAAAAAATAAACGTAACTCATGTCCTCTAAGTCATATGGTGATGTACGCTCGTAAGATGTCGACTCAGAGTGACAACCATCAATTGTTGAACCACTACTTGTAAGACAGTCTAACTAATGCTGCTCTGAAATGGTATATGGGGCTCGACAGTACTCAGATCTGAACATTCAATGACCCAGGTGATGCTTTTGTTTTCCAGTACAAATATAATATCGACATGGCACCAGACATGGATTAACTTCGTGCTATGTTTGAGGAAAAGGAAATGACAAATTTGTTTTTTAAAGACGTTGAGTCTATTCTATTACGACCGAGTGGTTGCAAGAAGGTAGTTGATCTGATGGGTCCAAAAGGTATGGAAATGGGATACCCAAGAAGAAAGAACCAAATGAAAACTTGTCGCATCCTGCGAAAAAACAACCGGCGAGCTAAAAACAAAACACACAGAGCCGCCACTGCGCGTTATTTATCCTAAAATAGGGAAAGGAAACGCTCAGAGAAACCTGGAAAGGAAATGGTCTCGCGACCAAAGAGAAAGGGTAAGGGAGTCGGTTACGCAAGGGGAAGGTATTAGCACCCCTCACGTCCGTCGTACTCGACGGGATCCACGTTCTAAAATAAAGAATAGGTTGCTAAACATCACACACACACACGGGGAACGCAGGTGGGGTTAAGAGAAGGGAGCTCGATAGGACATCGCATCCTATGCCTACATATCTCGTCTGGAACAAGAATTAGAGCCACTGTAGTTCGGCTTACGCACGCCAAACAACACAAAACACCAAACAGGCAAACATGGAGCCCGACTACCACTTGATGGAATTACGTCGGCATCCGAACCAAACAAGCACAAACAAACAACAACATGCTAAGGAGTCGGGGACTCGAGCCTAGCAATTGTCAAACAACACACACAAAAAAGAAAAAGGCGCCCGGAGAGATCTCGCACGACCTCCTGCCTACATACCTCGTCTGGAACAAGGATCAGGGCGATGTAGTTCCCCTTAACAGGGGAGAAACTCTCCTAACCAGAAACAAAGGGGGACACACTACCAGGGAGTTGTACTCGAGCCTAGTGTTATCATGCATCATTGCCCTAAGTTCAGGTTTCTATCCTACTTGCATAAGCGAGCTAATCCTATCCAGGAAAGAAGCAAGCATACAAGCATACAAGCATATATCAATCAACACAAGCATCTAAAACAGATATCCACATAGCACACACTATAACCAAACAAGTGGGCTCACACAATGGGTTTGACTGCCTCAGCAAGTCATCTGTATAGGCTGTGTTTGCTCTTAACCTTGCCATTACGAGGCTAAGGTGAAGCAGATGAAAGGATGAAGTGAGGACAAGACCTCACAGCTCTTATCCCTGACCAGGGAGAGCTTCTGACAAATGAGCATGGGTCCAGAATGGGGGAACCCTTCTATACTCAAAGACTCTGACACAACAGATCTTGGGCTTGTGTCCCAATGCATCAACACACAGCAGTGTGAGCAAAGGGATGACTCAACTGAATAGTGGGGGATAGATTACATATCCCTACCTTCCACCAATTGCCTTAATCAAGGACTTCACCTGCTTGGGCACAAACATAAACAATCACAAGCATTGCCTCTTAAGGAGGACTTCAGACAATTGCCCGGCCCGGTAACAGGCCCGGTCTCCCAGACTACATGAAGTCAAGATGACCTACCTCAATTGGTTTTCACAACCAAGCAACAGCAAAAGCAAGTTCAATATGAACTATGAGCAACTAAATGTACCTGAAAACAATCAAGTATCATCAGTACTCAAGCAGACAAACATAAACAACAAGTTTTAATCAGTCAGATTATACAACTCAATGCACAACAAAGCAAGCTCAAGGCTCAAGCCCAAGCTTCACCACCTACAAAACAAAGTTATGTTGGTGTACAAACATCAAACAACATTAATTCAATTAACTTGGATCATCCTCCATGAGCATTGTGCTATTGTTCCTGAAAAATCAAGCAAATGTTAGCAACAAGACCACTAGGCCAAGCCTAGGGTCCAAAAGCAAGAAAAATTCCTAAACAGCAAGGTATATTCAACCAAACTCAAGTTAATGTCAAACAAGAACCAACACAATTAGTCCCATGTTCATATCATTCATCATGTTCATTTTATGCACAAAACAAGGCAAACTAGTTCAAATGAAGCACCAAACATCCAAACAGAACTATTGCATTCAATTCCATACCAAAACAATTCCAAAAATCCTCAAATAATTTACACCTAAACAGGACATATTCAAGGTCTAGCATGTCAAATTTTAGCTCAATTGGGCAAAAGGAACCATGTCAATGAAAATCAACAAAAACAGACACAATTACATGAGCCAAATCACAACATCAACACATGCATTCACTTCAAAAATTCATAACTCAATGAAAACAATAAAGAAATGAATGGGACGAAAAGCAACATGTCCTATCATGTGTCTATATCAAGCATATCAAATTTCATGATCATCCAATACCATATGAGCATTTCACAAAAGATCTACCAACCTATGTCACATGAACTTGCAAATTTGACCACCAGAGATGAAAAATAGCAATCAATTTTAAAATGCCACATAAAATTCCACAAAAATTCACATAGCTTCTTAACATGTTAATGAACATCCATGCAAAATTTCACATCATTCTAACAAGTCTAAGCCATGAAAATAAATCCAGCAAGTTGACATAATGAGGTGTGACACAAATTGTCACACCTAGGTTCGAAAATTCATAACTCAATCACCAGGTATCAAAAATTCATGAAATCTACATGTAAATCACCATTAGCCAGTCCACAATCATCACAAAAATTTTCAAGTATTTCTTTGCAACCATGAGGACTTCACAATCAAAATGGCACAATGTATCAAAATGTCACACATGTGAAACAATCCTAAGTCAAACACAAATATTACCATGCACAACTTCAATCAATAGGTCAATAAAATTCTATAGTCAAAAAGGAAGTCAACACAAAAATCCCCATATTTTTCTGATTTTTTATGAATTTTTGGTGAATTTTCTAAAGTGTTTATGATTTTTTATGAATTAAATTAATTAAATTGGATTAACCAATGGCATAGTTGTAAATAAGGGGAACAGTACCGCGGGAAACACCACTTTTAAAAGTTCAAACGCAAATTCGGATCAAAAGCCTGTTCATCATCGTTTTCATTCCAGAAATTCTCAGAAACGCATGAACATGAAGAACAATGAATCAACACCAAAATCCACAAATGAACATCCGTTGGAACCGTCTCTTAACGTAGAATCCAAATATCAACCTAATTTTGTCCAATTCTTCCTATGTTTTCCAAATCGATGGAGTTAGGGTTTGGTATCGTATCTTAAATTCCAGATTACGTGAGCTATAGTTATCAATTTCACAAACCAATCACATCATCACAATCTACGTTCTTCAGTCTACACAACGCATACCAGCAATCAAAGGATCATGACATTCGAGTTTTCGATTACCTGGAATGGCAGTGGAGATGTTGATGTTCTTCGCGCGTTTTAGCTTCAAACAGATGGAGTAGAAGCTCGTGGAAGGTGAGTAGAGTGCTTGAATTCAGTTGATGTTGCTCCTAGTGCTCGAAACTTTGATTCACCATTGATGCATTCAAACTGGACAGTCGTGTATTAGAGCTTGATTGATGATGAAAACCAAAAACAGATGGAATAGATGATGAGAGGAAGTGGCAGCAAGAAGAACTTCGAAAATTGAGCAAGAATTGGGGAAGATCTTGTCAATTTTTGGTTTTGGTGTTCTTGAGAATTTTCAGAATTTGGAGAGTTTTTGGATCTGATTTTGATGAATGTGATTTCTGTTATGATTAGATGATGATTAGGAATATATATGATTGCTTAAACCATGATTAACCACAATCATTAGCCAAATGGAATGTGTTAGTGAAATGGCTAATTTTCAAGTTAGGGACAAAATGGTACTTTCACATATAAGCCAATGCCAGCTCATTGACAGCTCACACACTCTCAAAATGACATGTGTGGGCTGTTGCAACTTGTTTCACTCTCATTGGATGCATATTTCTCATTTTCACCATGTGGTTGCACTTTGTCCATTTTTGCAATTTCATTTTACAAGCCAATTTCCAAACCATGAAGCTTAGGCATGTTATGATGATTCCAACAAGTTTCAAATACCATTTGTGAGGTGTTGCAAAAATCCCCACTCAAAAATTCCAATTATTTCACAAGTTGGACAATTTTGCCCCTGGTCCATTTTAACTATCCAGTTGAAATATGACTTTTTGCATTGGCCACTTTTGAGAGAATCCAATTATGCACCATGAAAATACATGTCAAATGGAGTTTGTGCATATAAAGAACTTCCAATTTGGACAATCCATGTGGAAATTATGGCCTCCTGATTATGGGTCATTTTTGAGTTTCACTGAGCCATAATTTTCCAACCATACATGGGATTTTCAAGTTCTTGGACTTTTTGGAAAGGTGAGAACAAGATCTACAACTTTCATGTTGAACAAATTTTCATTTGAAGCTTCCTTGGACATTTTATTTTGAGGTCAAAAACTTTCCATTTTTGGAAACTTCAATTACAGGTCACTTTCTATTTTTGGCAGTTTTTGTCCTGACTTGATTTTCTTCATTCTTAAGCTTTGAGATGTCAAATCACACTTGTTCCAACATGAATGAAGTGTATCCAACTCATTTCCACCTCCAAACCCATCAGATCATGTACAGTTGACCACAGTTGACTTTTCAACTGACAGATGAATCTGGCAATGCACTGATCAATTTAAACACCAATCTCCAACTGAAATGGCTCAAGCATGAAACCCTAGCTTCAATTAGCTCAAAATAATCAAAGAATGAACCCCATAACCATCATAAACCCCATCTCCTGATTAAACCCTGATTGGCCCAATGCAACTGATTAGGGTTGACCAGTGGTCAAAACCCTAATCTCAAGGAATCTTCTTCAATCTTCTGATGACATCCAACCATGATGATGATGATGTATCATTGCAATCAAGATGAAGACCAACATCCTTTGAGAATCACAACACCCTAATTCACAGCCCAATCCTCAGATGGCCCATGATCAGTCAATAAACCCTAGGCTTGCACTTTGACTTCCTCATCTTCTGATCAAGACTTGGGAGGATGACTTGCACAATGTAACCACATGATATGCAATATGCAATGCCTAATGACCTAAAAATGATATGTAATATGTTAATGCTAGTCCCAAGAGAAGAGGGCAAATTTTGAGGTGTTACAGCTGCCCCTATTCAATCCACTGTGAACCTGTCGATATGAACAGCCTCGACTTTCAGATGATCAGGATGAAGAGTGATTGAATACCAAGAACAGACGAACAATTTGCACTCTGATGGGGTATAATCAACAACGCCTGTCAGCATCGGCGAAGAAACAATCTTGAAACAATCCGTCTGGAACGGAGAAAGTCGGCCTGATCACCGAAACGATCAACATTAACCTGACTACCTAAATAAATGGTAACACAGGGAGTATCATGGTCTGAACACCACATCCGCTAGGAATTATCATCTTTCTTCTTCTTTTTTTTCTCTTCCTTCCCCTTTTTTTTTCTTTCTCTTTTTTTTCTTTTCTTGAACCCCGAAAAATTTTTCTTGGTCTGAAAACCACCTCGGTCTGATTACCGGAACATCGGCCTGATCGCCACTTCGGTCTGAACACCGGAACATCGGCCTGAATACCGCAAGTACATCAACCTGATTGTCGGAAACTTCTTCGATCTGAGAATCGGAAATTGGGCCTGAACGCCACGTCGGTCTGGATACCGCCTCGGTCTGAACACCGGAAAACTGGTCTGAACACCACTTCGGTCTGATCACCGGGAAAATTGGCCTGAATGCCACTTCGGTCTGAACACCGGAAAATTGGCCTGAATGCCACTTCGGTCTGAACACCGGAAAATGGGCCTGAATGCCACCTCGGTCTGAATACCGGAAACTGGTCGGACTGCCACAAGCTGCATCGATCTACATGTCGGAAGCTTCTTCGATCTGAAAATCGGAACATTGGCCTGAACGCCACTTCGGTCTGAACACCGGAAAAATTTTGGTCTATCATTCCCATCTTCGCTCGACAGAAACTTTGATGCAACATCACCTCCCAAACGGTAACCACAGCTTGAGACTAGCATATGCTTTTAATGATGCATGATTGATTTTTCTACGTAATGCTATGGAAATGCTACGCGACTATTTATTTTTCTATGCAATATGCCATGCTATTTTTTCATGATGAATGCAATAAAAAGGAATCTCCCCCTCGAGGGACTCTTCTGGGGAATACGAGACACTCTGCTGAGGAACTCGTCACCGCTCTGATTCCACCCTGCTGGGGAATAGCACTGCTGCTGGGAATAAGGCAACCCTTGCTGGGAAGAACCTCCTTTGCACCCAATCCACTCGAGAAACGGATGGGGATAAGCACCACCAACACTCTGTGGGGATACAACAGTCTTTGACTTGCTGGGGATATCAATCCCGACTCTGCTTCGGGAAACCCTCACAGATACCTGTTGACTTCACTGGGGAAACACTCACAGAGACTCTGCTAGGGGAATAGCAATCTCCAGGCTCAACTGGGGAAACATCAATATATCACCTGCTGGAGATAACCATCTTGACCCTGCTAGGGAACCGCATACTACTCCGCTGGGGACAACCCATGCAATCCATAGGTAGAATCAGCTCAGCTGGGTATGCAAAATCTGTCCACTACGGGAACTTGTTCAATCCTCTGGTAGGATGAACACTGTTGGAGATATATTTCTTTGAAAAAAAACCCGCTCCACTCGGGGAACACTGTTGATCTGCCGGGGATAACCATCCTGACTCGGCTGGGGAAGTCACAGATCTGGAATCTGCTGGGGAGTTGGCTCCCTAAACTCTGCTTGGGGACCTAGCTGGGAAACGAGAAAAGTCGGCACAGAACACCCGTCGACTCGTCGAACCACGGTATCCATCTCCAATACTCGTATCAGCTTTCCACTTTTGAGAATTCCCAGACTCATCTGGACCTTTTCTGCTCCATCATCTTGTATTCCAAATCGCTCCGTGTTCGACGGAAACGTACTCCTGGATTTATACAGAAATTCCAATCTTCCTACTTTGAAGAGTCTTCTTGATTAATTCCAAAGGTCGTCGGACACCCCTCGTCGCCTCTCCGTCCTTTCCAACTTGCTTGTCCCTGATCAGACTCTGCGGGGAATTACATACTTTCAAGTCTTCCGACTTTGAAGAGTCTTCTTGATTACCATCAAGAATCGTCGTACGTCTCAACGTCTTCGTCATTTCTTCGTTCCTGAGCGAACTCTCTGGGGATTTGTCTTATCAAAGCTTCCACATCACAACCTGCAAGTGAGTGAACAGATCTAACAGTTCCTGCAAAACAGACCGTCAGATAAAACCGTGCCCCAGGCGTGTCAAGATTTCAACACTTGGGTCACTCAACCTTCCAAATAAGATTTCAAATTTTCAATCTTATAAACATGCATCGGAAGGAACCTGTATGCATTAAAATGCAAAATTCTTTATCAAAAATAATCAGATGTTTTTGCAATCAAAGCGGTAATGAAAAACAAAAACAAAATTATTTGACTGAATATGCATTTATTGATTGGAAAAGTGTGGCTCAAATGAGCAATACACAAGGAAGCAATTCCTGAAAAGAGGTAATTGCGCTCAAAAGGAAAAATCTATCCTAATGGCAATGTGAAACCCGTGATCTCATCGAGTTCCAACTCGGTTACACCCCATATGTCCTCAGACTCTCCATGCTTTCTGCCTTCTGAACAAGACGTTTCTGAATGATCCCCACCGGGTATTATCCATGATGCTTTAATCAAAGCGCAAACGATCATGCTAGACGCAGTTGTTCGTTTCAATCCCTCTTTTGCCTGGACCGCCCTCTCGGGTTTTCAGTCCACCGGGATACCCTTTTTTGCCCAAGTCGCCTTTCCAGGTTTTCGACTTGCCGGTTGTACATTTTTCCATTTTTGTCCCTAATTTTTGCCCGAACCTTTCTTCTGTTTTTGGTTCGCCGGGATGCCCATTTTTGCCTGGACTATTTTATTCTTTTCGTCCAGCGGGTCAATTACACGAAGTATTTTTTAACTGCGTCCGCATTCACAGGGGATGGAAAATCCTCGCCATCCATGGTCGTTAACAACAAGGCTCCACCAGAGAAAACCTTCTTGACCACGAATGGACCTTCATAATTCGGTGTCCATTTGCCCCTTCGATCGTTTTGAGGAGGAAGGATCCTTTTCAACACCATATCACCTACGTGATATACCCGAGGTCGCACCTTCTTGTCAAAAGCACGCTTCATCCTTTGTTGGTACAACTGCCCATGACAGATGGCTGCTAGCCTCTTTTCTTCAATCAGGCTCAACTCTTCATACCGGGTCCTTACCCATTCAGCCTCTTGCAATTTCACGTCCATCAGGACTCTCAAAGAGGGAATCTGAACCTCAACAGGTAATACCGCCTCCATCCCATATACCAATGAGAAAGGAGTTGCCCCAGTAGATGTGCGCACCGACGTTCTGTACCCATGCAACGCAAACGGCAACATCTCATGCCAATCTTTGTAGGTTACCACCATTTTCTGCACAATCTTCTTTATGTTCTTGTTGGCTGCTTCAACCGCCCCATTCATCTTCGGACGATAGGGAGAAGAATTGTGATGCTCGATCTTGAATTCCCGGCACAACTCTGTCATCATCTTATTATTCAAATTAGAACCATTATCAGTAATGATTCTCTCGGGAACCCCATATCGGCAAATGATGTCTCTCTTGAGGAATCTGGCTACTACCTGCTTCGTCACATTCGTATAAGAGGCTGCTTCTACCCACTTGGTGAAGTAATCAATAGCCACTAATATGAATCTGTGCCCATTCGAATCTGTAGGCTCTATCTTTCCGATCATATCAATGCCCCACATAGCAAACGGCCACGGAGACGACATTAAGCTCAACGGATTTGGAGGCACGTGCACCTTATCAGCATAAATCTGGCATTTATGACACTTCCGCACGAAATTAAAACATTGGGCCTCCATTGTCATCCAGTAATAACCTGCTCTCAGCAGCTTCTTCACCATCGCATTCCCACTGGCATGGGTACCAAACGATCCCTCATGAACCTCCTTCATCAATTGGCTTGCTTCTGCATCATCAACACATCTGAGCAAGACCCAATCAAAATTCCGTTTATACAGAACCCCATCCTTATTCAGGTAAAACACCATGGCTAACCTCCGCAGAGTCTTTCTATCTTTCTTTGATGCTCCCTCAGGATACTCTTGCGTCTCAAGATAGCGCTTGATATCGTAATACCATGGCTTCTCATCATCAGGCGCTGTATCAACAGCAAACACATAAGCCGGTCTATCCAGACATCCAACTTCAACACTGGGGAACTGATTCCACCACTGGACCTCAATCAAGGCAGCTAGTGTAGCCAAAGCATCTGCTAGAGGATTCTCCTCTCTGGGCACATGATGCATCTTCACCTTGGTGAAAAACGTCAACAATCTCCTCGTATAATCTCGATACGGAACCAAATGAGACTGATGCGTATACCATTTCCCGTTAACCTGATTTATCACCAAAGCTGAATCTCCATATATGACAAGGTTCTTGATTCTCAAATCAATCGCCTCCTCAATTCCCAATATGCACGCTTCATATTCAGCTACGTTGTTGGTGCACTCAAATGTTAGCCGGGCAGCAAAAGGAATATGGGATCCTTTCGGCGTAACCAAAACAGCACCAACACCGCTTCCATTCACGTTAACGGCCCCATCAAACATCAGAATCCATTCGGATTCAGGGTCAGGCCCCTCCTCCGGGATCGGTTCCTCACAATCTTTCGATTTGAGAAACATGATGTCCTCATCAGGGAATTCAAACTTCATCGGTTGATAATCATCAATGGGTTGCTGGGCGAGGTAATCAGACAATACACTCCCCTTAATTGCTTTCTGAGAGGTATACTGTATATCATATTCAGTCAAAATCATTTGCCACCTCGCAACCCTTCCGGTTAATGCTGGCTTTTCGAAAATGTACTTGATTGGATCCATCTTGGAAATCAACAAAGTGGTATGAACCAGCATG
Source organism: Lathyrus oleraceus (assembly GCF_024323335.1). NCBI lineage: Eukaryota > Viridiplantae > Streptophyta > Magnoliopsida > Fabales > Fabaceae > Lathyrus > Lathyrus oleraceus. The sequence continues at coordinate 122,755,890 of NC_066584.1, read as the reverse complement.
TACTGCCTTAGTCGGCGAGCAGCCCAGACCAAAGCACAACAAGTTTTCTCGAGCAGTGAATATCTTGTTTCACAGTCGGTAAACTTTTTGCTAAGATAGTATATGGCATGCTCTTTTCGACCAGACTCGTCATGCTGCCCCAATACACACCCCATAGACCCCTCGAGGACTGTCAGGTACAGAATTAACGGTCTTCCCTCCACAGGAGGCATCAGAATCGGAGGCTCCTGTAAATACTCTTTTATCTTTTCAAATGCCGCTTGGCAATCATCATTCCACTTGACCGTTTGATCTTTTCTCAACAATTTGAATATCGGTTCACACGTGGCCGTTAGATGAGATATGAACCGTGAAATGTAGTTCAATCTACCTAAGAAACCACGAACCTCCTTCTCTGTTCTCGGTTCAGGCATTTCTTTTATCGCTTTTACTTTAGCAGGATCGACCTCGATTCCTTTCTCACTTACAATGAACCCCAGCAATTTACCGGACCGTACTCCGAACGTGCACTTATTCGGATTCAACCTCAGTCTGAACTGTCTCAGCCGGTCAAACAACTTAGCCAAATCAACCAAATGCCCCTCTTCTGTTTGGGACTTTGCTATCATGTCATCAACATAGCATTCAATTTCATGATGAATCATATCATGAAACAAAGTCACCATGGCTCTCTGATAAGTAGCACCGGCGTTCTTGAGACCGAATGGCATCACCTTGTAACAAAAAGTGCCCCACGGTGTAATGAACGTTGTTTTCTCCATATCATCTGGCGACATTTTGATTTGATTATAGCCAGAAAAGCCATCCATGAAGGAAAACACCGAGAATTGAGCTGTATTATCTACCAACACATCGATGTGAGGTAACGGAAAATCATCCTTCGGACTAGCTCTATTCAGATCTCAGTAGTCCACACACATTCTCACCTTTCCATCTTTCTTCGGGACTGGCACGATATTCGCGACCCATGGCGGATAATTAGTGACAGCAAGGAAACCAGTATCCCACTGCTTCTGCACTTCTTCCTTAATCTTCATTGCCATGTCGGGTCGAGTTCTGCGCAACTTCTGCTTCACTGGAGGACAATCTGCTCTCAACGGTAGCTTGTGCACAACGATATCGGTATCCAACCCTGGCATATCTTGATAAGACCAGGCAAAGATGTCGACATACTCTTTCAACAATGCCACCATTCTGCTCTTCACACTTTCCTCCAAAGCAGCCCCGATTTTCACTTCTCTTTTGACCTCGTCGGTGCCCAGGTTCACGACCTCAATCTGCTCTTCATGCGGCTGAATCACCTTCTCCTCTTGTTTTAACAACCTGGCTAACTCCCCGGGCAGTTCACAATCTTCTTCGTCTTCTTCTTCAGCGAGATAGATCGGATTGTCGAAGTCATACAAGGGTGTAACAGGATTGTTATCAATGAGATCCGGAGAGGAATCGCATCTGCATGAATGTTGATTCATGCATTGCTTTAGAACCGGTGTGAGAAATTAAAAAAGAAAAACGAAAAACATCGCCATTTTTATTTGTTTTTATTTTTAAACTGCAAAAATAAATGAAAAACAGGGAACACCGCTTTTTGATAGAAAAACATCCTTTTATTTATGATGCAAAATTTGCAAATTTAAACATGAGGAGGCCCTTACAATGAACCATTACGTGTCGGGCAACACATATGGTTTGCATGCATATAAAAATGAAAACAAGAAAAATATTACTCTTCGAGGAGAGTGACCCGGATGATCTCTTCGGCCTTCCAGTTCTGGATTTCCATCCCTGGTGCGCACGGCTTTATCCACTGGTCAATATTGCAGTCGCTATCAATGTCTTCACTCATCATACAGATGCGATCTGGATCCAGCATTCCAGCACTTGTGAAGGTGACCGACGTACTACGTCCTCTTCCTCGCCCTGAGCCTCGGCCCGGCTGATATCCAACCCCAAAACGGTCCTTCTTCTCGGGGACTTCCATTATCTTGCCCCAACCGGGAGCTTCTCCACCTTTCACCACCTCAGCGGCCTGTTTATAGGATGCAATGGACGGTTTCTCTTCTTCTTGCTTAGCGAACAGAGCATTCTCCACCTTGATGGTTTCGAATGCCTGGCTAGGCGTCTCCCATATTTCTCCATCCATCTCCACATATTTGAACGAAGACAGGTGGCTGACAAAAATGTCCTCCTCTCCGCACACGGTGACGACCTGACCTCCCCAGACATATTTCAATTTCTGGTGCAAAGTCGAAGTGATTGCTCCCGCAGCATGGATCCATGGCCTACCCAACAGGCAACTGTATGCCGGCTGAATATCCATGACATAGAATGTTGACTTAAACACCTCGGGGCCAATCTTCATCGGCAATTCAACCTCCCCGATCACGGCCCGCTTTGACCCATCAAATGCCCGCACAATCAAATCAGTCGGGGTCAAAATCAGCCCATCACAGTTCAGCTTTGCCAGAGCCTTCTTGGGCAACACATTCAATGAGGAGCCGGTATCAACCAGCACATGCGAAAACACGGCTCCTTTGCATTCCATCGCAATGTGTAGTGCCCTATTGTGGTTCCTTCCATCCACTGTCAGGTCCATATCCGTAAAACCCAGCCCATGGCTAGCATGCACGTTGGATACGACCGTCTCCAGCTGATTGATGGTGATCTCTTGAGGAACATACGCCTTCTTCAGAATTTTCAATAAGGCCTCCCTATGCCCCTCTGAGCTCAGCAACAATGAAAGAATTGAGATCTTGGACGGAGTTTGCTGCAAGTGATCAACCAGTTTATACTCCGACTTCTTGATGATCCTCAAGAACTCTTCCGCATCATCATCAAATTTAGTTTCCGACCCCGCAGGCGCCGGTGTCACCACAGGAGTATTACCGTAATCCGCCACAGCCTTCCCTTTCGCCCTGGCTAAAGCCTCAGCCTTTTCTTTTTTATCTTTTCCTTCCTCACCTCTTCTCAATGCATCAGGAGCAAACAGCCTACCGCTGCGAGTGAAACCGCTGGGACCGGCATTATCCACCTTTAGCACGGTGGTTTCACTTGCAGTCTGCTCCTCCAACCTCTCACCGTTACAATACACCTCCCCACCATAATGCCACGACACGGCATCATCTTTGTCATAGGGAATTGGCCCAGGTACCGTGATGGTAACTGGAGCCTCCTCGCTAAGGTTCGACAAATCCACCGGGTCGTAATAAATTGTTATGGTGGAGACCTCCTCTCTTCCTTCATCAGCCCTCTCAATTACAATGCTCCCCTCGTCCATCAGCCCTTGGACACACTTCCTCAGAAGCTCGCAACCGTTGACAGAATTAGTGCACTCAGCACACACGTGACCGCAACCCGGATAAACCCCATTCTTTAACAACTGCCTCTTGACCTCAGCCAGAGGCGTCTTCAACTGACTTGTATCAGACAACCCAACTCTATTTTCCGCAGAAATAGCATTCACCCCCCTCTGACCATGCGCAGGCATGGGATTTGCATTGACATTGGGAGATGGCGCGAAATTGATGGCCTTCGAATCCACCAAGTCTTGGACTACATGCTTTAAAGCTTTGCAGTCCTCTACGTTGTGTCCGGGAGCACCCGAATGGAATTCGCACTTTGCATTTTCATTATAACTGGCTGGCCTTTGATCAGGTCTCAAAGGTGCCAGCGTCCTCAATTGTAGTAGCCCAAGGTCCAGCAATTTCTTCAACAGAAAGGAATATGTCACGGGAGGCCTATCAAATTGTCGATCATTCATCCTGCCCCTGACTTGGTATCCAGCCCTCTGCGGCCTTTGTTGGAAAGGTTGTCTCTGTTGTTGCTGTTGCTGCTGTTGCGGTTGTGCTGACTGAGACTCAGTAGGAATTGTTACCGCAGCATTGTGCTGGAAGTAACGGTCCCTACTGGGTCCACGTTGAGCATAAACAGCGCTGGTGTCTCCTTCCTTCTTCCTCTGCCCACCATTACCGAATGGCTTCTTCGATCCCGAAGAAGAAGAAGATGCATTACCCTGAATCTTGCCCAGCTTCAGCCAACTTTCAATTCTTTCTCCTGCCACCACAATGTCAGAGAAATTGGTGACAGGACAACCCACCATCCTTTCCGCAAACGGCCCCTGCAGGGTCCCCATAAACAAATCGGACATTTCTCGATCAACGAGAGGAGGTTGAACTCTCGCAGCCAGTTCTCTCCACCTTTGGGCATACTCCTTGAAGCCCTCATTATGTTTCTGAGACATACCCTGCAGCTGGGTACGACTCGGAGCCATGTCAGCGTTAAACTGGTACTGTTTGAAGAAAGCATCTCCAAGATCCTGCCAACTCTTTATATCAGAAGATTTCAGTTTGGTATACCACTCCAGGGAGCCTCCGGACAGGCTGTCCTGGAAGAAGTACATCCACAACTTCTGGTCCATTGTGTATGTAGATATCTTGCGGACGAATGCTTGAAGGTGAGTCTCTAGGCAAGAACTCCCGTTGTATCTGTCAAAAGTAGGTGCTTTGAATTTCTGCGGAATAACGATCCCCTCTACCAGCCCCATGTTTGACATGTTCACCACCCCGGGAGTGGCATAGCTCTCCAACACCTTGATTTTCTCAGCCAGCAGCTGAATCTCCTTATTCTGAGGTGGAGCGTTGTAAGGAACAAACGGTTCGTTCTGCATAGAGAACTGATCAGCCTCTCTGTCTTCCTCCTGATCTTCGTCGAACCCATAGAATGGAGGCACAAAATTGTCTTTCAGATTCTGACCCGGTTGGCCACCAACACCACCAGCATTATTCACAATACCAACGGTTGTCCTCTTTCCGCCATCCCTGGAACATCCAATACCCTGGTTGGAGACTCCATCCAGGTTAACCCCACTGTTCGCTGCAGAAGCCCGCTCGAGCTTTTCAACCTTATCTGCCAGAGCCTTCTGACCAACTGCAAAGCCTTGCATGATGTTGATCAGCTCATTCATTTTGTCCTTCAACTCGAGAATATCAGCACTGGGAAGCTCCATGAGTCTGGGAGTATTGCGTCTGGTATAATATCTGTGAGGGCGTGTTGAGTGCAAAGGTACAGTTCTTCGAGCGCGAGCAATGATTCCTGTCACAAACAAGCACGTTAGCAACAGATACCTGCAAAATAAAACACAGTTATTATGACCAATGCATGGATGCAGCGTCTATCCATATGAAGGACACTTCGTCTCTCGATCCTGGCATCATTGAGACAAATAATAATCCGGCATCAATATTCAGATATTCAGCATTTGATTTCATCGTGCAGATCAGAGATATGGGATTTAGCATGAATACCCCCAACCATGTGTGTGCTTGTGTGAGTGCATACGGTAAAGCAAATAAAGCTCGAAAACCAATCACTGACTGAAAACCACCATCACATAGCAAAAGTGTGCACCAACAGTGCCATAGTCATACATCAAAACAAATACCAATCTCCAGAATCGGAAAAGAAATACAGACAAGCGAATTCCGTCAACAAGCCTGACGGTAATCCAAAACAAATGAAAGATCTAACTGGATGAGGGTCCCACAGATGGCCCTATCTCATCTTCCATCCTTGCGAACTCTGCGGCGAACCTGAGCTCGGTGTTCTCCTGTTGTAGTCTCCCAACTTCCTTCTGATGAATCTTCATCTGTCTGAAGTAGTGGTCTCTCTCTGCCATGTAGTGATCCCTCTCAGCGGTGATCTTCAGCTTCTCTGACTCTTTGACTTTCAGCTTTGCCTCCCACTCGGCAATGAGACTTCTGACTCTGTCGTCTCTCTGATCCCTGACAAGGATTTGCCTCCTCTTCTCATCTTCAATGACCTTCGATGCTCTGAACAGCTTATCCTTAGTGATGTCGTGCTCCCTGATAGATGACGCTAAAGCTTGGCTAATCTTCCCATAGTAGGCCGTATCCATCTCAAAGCGTTTGGCTTCCAAGGCATGTCGTTTGTCTTGATCTTCCATCTTTACCTTGATCTCCTGATTAGCTGCCTGAAACCGAGCAACACTTCTCTCCAATTCAGCTTTCTCTGCAAGTAACTGATCTCTGGCCCTCTTCATCTCAAGGAATTCCTCCATACTGACAGAAGAACTTGGACCCTCAATCATAGGACACCCCAAATCACCTCCAGGAAATGGTAGAAATGTAACTTCAATTCTCTTCCGCAACCAATCTTCAAACAAAGGAAAATATCGACTGTTGACTTTGCCGAACGGAACCTTACCCTTCCTCTGAATGTTGCGCCATGCCCCAGACACCTGTATCAGCTTAGCCTGATTGCCCTCCACAGGAAAATAAAAGGACTCCTGAGTCTCACACTCAAGAGGAGGAACCTCCATAGCGAACCCCATCTGTCTCCTAAGAAGCATCGGGTTGTAATTAATGCAACCCTGAACTCCTATAAGAGGCACATTGGGAAAACCCCCACAACTGTATATGAAATCCCTTCCGGCCAAACCATTGTGAGTCCAAGCAATATCATCAGCCCGCAAACCCATCAACCGGAAGGACCACTTGACACTGGGATCAATCTGAACGAAAGCACCTCGAGAAGGCAAATACCCCTTGAACCACTTGAAGAGCAACTGAGAACAGCACCTGATCAACCCCCCACGCAGCTTCTCATTCCGATTATGGACCGAGTAGTAGACATCTCCAATCAGAGTAGGGATAGGGTTCTTCTGTACGAACAACCTGATAGCATTATGGTCAACAAAGTTCTTCTGATTAGGGAACAGAACAATCCCATAAATGCTCACAGCCACCAAAGCACAAATCGTCTTCCAGTCACCCACAGCGGCATGTTCCTTGGCTTTAGATTCCAAGAAACCCAAGTGAAAACCCGACAATCTTCCTTTCTCTTTCAAACCTTCCTTGACCATTTCCGGACTCAAATAAAGAGCACGGGAAATCCCAAGGACGTCAGGCTCTCCCCTAATAGCACAAAAAGGAATCTGATCTCGGATCTGAATACCCAGGATGCTAACATAATCCTCCATCAGAGGTCCCAACAGATAGTCTGGAAACACAAAGCACCTCAGCCCAGGGTCATAGAACTGGAGAAGGGTATGGATGGCGCTTCTGTCACTGTCACCGAGTCTGAAAACCATCTTCAGGATACTACCGTATGCCTCCCGGAACATCCCCACATGGTCGGGAGTAATCAATGCTATCATCTCCTTCAGCGCACCAATCTCTGGATCGAAGAAACTGTAAGCAATGTTGTTTTTCAGGCCGGTCCTCATATCTGAACAGAAAGTCTCTCAACCAGGATATCAATCCAAAATGTCCCTGCATATGGATAAACATGTGTTAGATGCAAATAATGCGAGATGTAATGATGCTGATGAATGAATGCAATGTGTTGCCATCCTCCAAGCCATCTGATCATCTGTTGCACTGAATCTGGTCTCTGAACCGATCATAACCATCTGAGGAACAAACAACCACCAATCTGACCCACGGGTTCCGAAATAAACGGAAGAAAGATACATCATCATCATCATCACCGGTCTCTGAGCATACACCCCACCACCATCTGAATCGGCCCAGGGAATCCTGAAATAAACGGATCCCCACTGATAAATATCTCGGCCCGGGGAATCCTGAAAGAAACGGATCCCCACTGATAATTCACGGACAGCACTCCGGCGTCTCGGCAATAAATGACCATAAATCCGACTTATAAATAGGTCTCTGATCCACAGAACCAAAAGTCACCATCTGAATCTGCATCTGAACGAATCACCCTCCCCTCACAGGTAAATTCTAAACAGGTCATCCTAAGGCGGATAATAGTCTCGACAATCGGGCGGAGATACTCAATGGGTTTGCCCTTTCGGGTGTGCCATTGTAACCCTCTTAAAACCGTCTAAACCAAAGATCCGGGAAATGATCGGTCACCAGAGTCAATAGTCCAGATGGAGTAACTCCACCAAAGTGGAATGTCCACAGAGGAGAGCACTGTCAAATGAACCTCGTCCGGCTTGTGGCATATCACGTTACAACAATATGCTGATTTAGCAAATGAGGAACGTGAGACCACACTAATCCTAGGTGTATACTCGGGCCTGGGTTTTAGCCCCACTCAGAACACCCACCCCAAACAGAGGAACCACCTGCATAGAGGACGGCAACAACATGATAGTATGATGCATGCAAATATTTAATGCAAATATAGAGGGTTAGAATAATAAATGCAATAAATAACACATACAAGCAACCTAAACTAATCCTAGAACGCTAGGAGAGACTCGCTTAGGGACGATGGACCAGCATAGGTCAACATCCTTGTAGCGTCCCCAGCAGAGTCGCCAGCTGTCGCATCCTGCAAAAAAACAACCGGCGAGCTAAAAACAAAACACACAGAGCCGCCACTGCGCGTTATTTATCCCAAAATAGGGAAAGGAAACGCTCAGAGAAACCTGGAAAGGAAATGGTCTCGCGAACAAAGAGAAAGGGTAAGGGAGTCGGTTACGCAAGGGGAAGGTATTAGCACCCCTCACGTCCGTCGTACTCGACGGGATCCACGTTCTAAAATAAAGAATAGGTTGCTAAACATCACACACACACGGGGAACGCAGGTGGGGTTAAGAGAAGGGAGCTCGATAGGACATCGCATCCTATGCCTACATATCTCGTCTGGAACGAGAATCAGAGCCACTGTAGTTCGGCTTACGCACGCCAAACAACACAAAACACCAAACAGGCAAACATGGAGCCCGACTACCACTTGATGGAATTACGTCGGCATCCGAACCAAACAAGCACAAACAAACAACAACATGCTAAGGAGTCGGGGACTCGAGCCTAGCAATTGTCAAACAACACACACAAAAAAGAAAAAGGCGCCCGGAGAGATCTCGCACGACCTCCTGCCTACATACCTCGTCTGGAACAAGGATCAGGGCGATGTAGTTCCCCTTAACAGGGGAGAAACTCTCCTAACCAGAAACAAAGGGGGACACACTACCAGGGAGCTGTACTCGAGCCTAGTGTTATCATGCATCATTGCCCTAAGTTCAGGTTTCTATCCTACTTGCATAAGCGAGCTAATCCTATCCAGGAAAGAAGCAAGCATACAAGCATACAAGCATATATCAATCAACACAAGCATCTAAAACAGATATCCACATAGCACACACTATAACCAAACAAGTGGGCTCACACAATGGGTTTGACTGCCTCAGCAAGTCATCTGTATAGGCTGTGTTTGCTCTTAACCTTGCCATTACGAGGCTAAGGTGAAGCAGATGAAAGGATGAAGTGAGGACAAGACCTCACAGCTCTTATCCCTGACCAGGGAGAGCTTCTGACAAATGAGCATGGGTCCAGAATGGGGGAACCCTTCTATACTCAAAGACTCTGACACAACAGATCTTGGGCTTGTGTCCCAATGCATCAACACACAGCAGTGTGAGCAAAGGGATGACTCAACTGAATAGTGGGGGATAGATTACATATCCCTACCTTCCACCAATTGCCTTAATCAAGGACTTCACCTGCTTGGGCACAAACATAAACAATCACAAGCATTGCCTCTTAAGGAGGACTTCAGACAATTGCCCGACCCGGTAACAGGCCCGGTCTCCCAGACTACATGAAGTCAAGATGACCTACCTCAATTGGTTTTCACAACCAAGCAACAGCAAAAGCAAGTTCAATATGAACTATGAGCAACTAAATGTACCTGAAAACAATCAAGTATCATCAGTACTCAAGCAGACAAACATAAACAGCAAGTTTTAATCAGTCAGATTATACAACTCAATGCACAACAAAGCAAGCTCAAGGCTCAAGCCCAAGCTTCACCACCTACAAAACAAAGTTATGTTAGTGTACAAACATCAAACAACATTAATTCAATTAACTTGGATCATCCTCCATGAGCATTGTGCTATTGTTCCTGAAAAATCAAGCAAATGTTAGCAACAAGACCACTAGGCCAAGCCTAGGGTCCAAAAGCAAGAAAAATTCCTAAACAGCAAGGTATATTCAACCAAACTCAAGTTAATGTCAAACAAGAACCAACACAATTAGTTCCATGTTCATATCATTCATCATGTTCATTTTATGCACAAAACAAGGCAAACTAGTTCAAATGAAGCACCAAACATCCAAACAGAACTATTGCATTCAATTCCATACCAAAACAATTCCAAAAATCCTCAAATAATTTACACCTAAACAGGACATATTCAAGGTCTAGCATGTCAAATTTTAGCTCAATTGGGCAAAAGGAACCATGTCAATGAAAATCAACAAAAACAGACACAATTACATGAGCCAAATCACAACATCAACACATGCATTCACTTCAAAAATTCATAACTCAATGAAAACAATAAAGAAATGAATGGGACGAAAAGCAACATGTCCTATCATGTGTCTATATCAAGCATATCAAATTTCATGATCATCCAATACCATATGAGCATTTCACAAAAGATCTACCAACCTATGTCACATGAACTTGCAAATTTGACCACCAGAGATGAAAAATAGCAATCAATTTGAAAATGCCACATAAAATTCCACAAAAATTCACATAGCTTCTTAACATGTTAATGAACATCCATGCAAAATTTCACATCATTCTAACAAGTCTAAGCCATGAAAATAAATCCAGCAAGTTGACATAATGAGGGGTGACACAAATTGTCACACCTAGGTTCGAAAATTCATAACTCAATCACCAGGTATCAAAAATTCATGAAATCTACATGTAAATCACCATTAGCCAGTCCACAATCATCACAAAAATTTTCAAGTATTTCTTTGCAACCATGAGGACTTCACAATCAAAATGGCACAATGTATCAAAATGTCACACATGTGAAACAATCCTAAGTCAAACACAAATATTACCATGCACAACTTCAATCAATAGGTCAATAAAATTCTACAGTCAAAAAGGAAGTCAACACAAAAATCCCCATATTTTTCTGATTTTTTATGAATTTTTGGTGAATTTTCTAAAGTGTTTATGATTTTTTATGAATTAAATTAATTAAATTGGATTAACCAATGGCATAGTTGTAAATAAGGGGAACAGTACCGCGGGAAACACCACTTTTAAAAGTTCAAACGCAAATTCGGATCAAAAGCCTGTTCATCATCGTTTTCATTCCAGAAATTCTCAGAAACGCGTGAACATGAAGAACAATGAATCAACACCAAAATCCACAAATGAACATCCGTTGGAACCGTCTCTTAACGTAGAATCCAAATATCAACCTAATTTTGTCCAATTCTTCCTATGTTTTCCAAATCGATGGAGTTAGGGTTTGGTATCGTATCTTAAATTCCAGATTACGTGAGCTATAGTTATCAATTTCACAAACCAATCACATCATCACAATCTACGTTCTTCAGTCTACACAACGCATACCAGCAATCAAAGGATCATGACATTCGAATTTTCGATTACCTGGAATGGCAGTGGAGATGTTGATGTTCTTCGCGCGTTTTAGCTTCAAACAGATGGAGTAGAAGCTCGTGGAAGGTGAGTAGAGTGCTTGAATTCAGTTGATGTTGCTCCTAGTGCTCGAAACTTTGATTCACCATTGATGCATTCAAACTGGACAGTCGTGTATTAGAGCTTGATTGATGATGAAAACCAAAAACAGATGGAATAGATGATGAGAGGAAGTGGCAGCAAGAAGAACTTCGAAAATTGAGCAAGAATTGGGGAAGATCTTGTCAATTTTTGGTTTTGGTGTTCTTGAGAATTTTCAGAATTTGGAGAGTTTTTGGATCTGATTTTGATGAATGTGATTTCTGTTATGATTAGATGATGATTAGGAATATATATGATTGCTTAAACCATGATTAACCACAATCATTAGCCAAATGGAATGTGTTAGTGAAATGGCTAATTTTCAAGTTAGGGACAAAATGGTACTTTCACATATAAGCCAATGCCAGCTCATTGACAGCTCACACACTCTCAAAATGACATGTGTGGGCTGTTGCAACTTGTTTCACTCTCATTGGATGCATATTTCTCATTTTCACCATGTGGTTGCACTTTGTCCATTTTTGCAATTTCATTTTACAAGCCAATTTCCAAACCATGAAGCTTAGGCATGTTATGATGATTCCAACAAGTTTCAAATACCATTTGTGAGGTGTTGCAAAAATCCCCACTCAAAAATTCCAATTATTTCACAAGTTGGACAATTTTGCCCCTGGTCCATTTTAACTGTCCAGTTGAAATATGACTTTTTGCATTGACCACTTTTGAGAGAATCCAATTATGCACCATGAAAGTACATGTCAAATGGAGTTTGTGCATATAAAGAACTTCCAATTTGGACAATCCATGTGGAAATTATGGCCTCCTGATTATGGGTCATTTTTGAGTTTCACTGAGCCATAATTTTCCAACCATACATGGGATTTTCAAGTTCTTGGACTTTTTGGAAAGGTGAGAACAAGATCTACAACTTTCATGTTGAACAAATTTTCATTTGAAGCTTCCTTGGACATTTTATTTTGAGGTCAAAAACTTTCCATTTTTGGAAACTTCAATTACAGGTCACTTTCTATTTTTGGCAGTTTTTGTCCTGACTTGATTTTCTTCATTCTTAAGCTTTGAGATGTCAAATCACACTTGTTCCAACATGAATGAAGTGTATCCAACTCATTTCCACCTCCAAACCCATCAGATCATGTACAGTTGACCACAGTTGACTTTTCAACTGACAGATGAATCTGGCAATGCACTGATCAATTTAAACACCAATCTCCAACTGAAATGGCTCAAGCATGAAACCCTAGCTTCAATTAGCTCAAAATAATCAAAGAATGAACCCCATAACCATCATAAACCCCATCTCCTGATTAAACCCTGATTGGCCCAATGCAACTGATTAGGGTTGACCAGTGGTCAAAACCCTAATCTCAAGGAATCTTCTTCAATCTTCTGATGACATCCAACCATGATGATGATGATGTATCATTGCAATCAAGATGAAGACCAACATCCTTTGAGAATCACAACACCCTAATTCACAGCCCAATCCTCAGATGGCCCATGATCAGTCAATAAACCCTAGGCTTGCACTTTGACTTCCTCATCTTCTGATCAAGACTTGGGAGGATGACTTGCACAATGTAACCACATGATATGCAATATGCAATGCCTAATGACCTAAAAATGATATGTAATATGTTAATGCTAGTCCCAAGAGAAGAGGGCAAATTTTGAGGTGTTACAAAACTCTATCTCGCAAGAGAGACGTAAAAGGCTTCTGAGGAACAGTCAATGTCATCAGCATGTGGCATCTATAACTTCAGTTATTAATTCTACTCCAGTTGTGCAAGTAGCACCGATGTATCAACCGCATTTCCACCAACGCATAAATCAACATAATCAATAGAATCGTGCCTAGAGGCCTATACAATTTGACCCAATTCCAATGACTTATAAATAGTTGTTTCTTGCTTTAATTCAGAAGAATTTCGTGCAAACAAGAACTCCATCGGCTGTTTCGAAAGAGCTTCCATGAGGGTATAAAGCTGACCAACATTGTGCATTCCACCAAGGAGAACATGGCCATGATATTGAAAATCGTTTCGCTTTGAAGGCTGAGGTAAGAAGGTTAATTCAAAATGGTATCTTGTTATTTGAAGATTCCAATCCCAATGTACAAGCTAATTTGCTGCCCAAACATGGCAATGCAACTGTGAATATGGTCGAAGGATGTCCTGGATAGTACTGAGTTTTTGATGTCAATCTCACCATAAGATCTTTGATTGAAATGCATGATACTTTATATGAATTGAGATATTATGAGCATGACTAGGCTTCTTGTCAAGTTTGTTTCAGAGATCCCCGAGGATGTGCTGTAGTGAAAAGATACTTGTAAGAGATGTTGAATCAGAACCTTATTCAAGTTATGAGGGATAGAAATGAAGATGAGAATGAGGTGAACGTCACAGTTCCCCATTCTAATCCTCCATAATCGGTTTTGATTGCATATGATGGTCAGAAGACTATTGTTTCTCTGTTGTTTATTCATTTGGCGGGTCCTACGCCTTCCGAATCTGATAAACATATGCCTTACAAGTATAAAGCTATTATGGTAGAAGACGACAAAGAAGTGCATATTCCTGCTTTTCCATCTGTTATGTACATTGTCGATGTAAGTGGTGTGACCCGAAGTGGTCGAGTATTTGTTGCTGTAACTCCTAAGAGGACCGTGTAGCGGTAAATTCATGATCATCAAGCTATGGATAAGCTAGAGATCAAGTAACAAGAGTCGCCACCGCGATTTTATTATTTCCAAGGGAAAAAGGGAAAAAGTACGAACAAAACCCAAAAGTAAGAAGTTTTCAAATCAAAACTAATAAAATGTCAGAGATTACAGGTAAGGGGGTTGGTTACACAGAGGAAAGGTGTTAGCACCCAAAGTGTCCTAGGTACTCATAGGGAGCCCTTTTTGTGTGTATATCTATTTGGTACAAAGTGATGTTTACAAACAAATAGAATGGGGGGATGAGAAAAGAATTCATTAATTATATTTTTGTGTTTGGAAATACCTTTGGTCTTGTGCTTACGTACCAACATAAAAATGAGGGATCAAAACCTCGTACTTCGTGATACTAATTTCAAAGCGGATGCATTGCTTTTAACAAAAAATAACTTTGAAAGGCACAAAGGCCTAAAAATGGTTTGAATGAGTTAGTTTTTTTTGCTTTTTGGAAGTTTAAGTCAAGTATAGTTAAGTTTAGTTACAAATTTGATTTAAGAAAAGAAGTTTGAAAATGCAATGGCATAAGGCCAAAGTTTCTATCTTTTTTGCAAAAGTGGTCAAAGTTTAGAACAAAATAAGTTCAATCAAAGAAGGTTTTGAAAAAGGAGGGAGGTATTTTGAAATTAAAGAAATGGGGAGAAGATGAAGAGACTAATCCTATGTGCAAAATTAAAAGTTTAGAATTGAAAAGATCTGACCAAGTGGATAGCAATCCAATAGACAAGAATGTCAATAGAAACCCATAATTCCCTTGGAATTTTAGAATCAAGCAACACACAAATGCACAAATATATTATCTTGAAGAGCAAGGCATCAAATAAAGATGGCCACATCCAAGCTTATCCATTCCATGATCTTCTTCCAGGTAACCCATGTAATAGATGAATTTCACAAGTCACGGGTTCAAAATAACAGCTTCACAATGATCAAGTTGCAGATGAACTCAGAGAGATCTTGAATGATGTATCAGATGAAGTTCAAATTGCATGCACTTAGTCTCTTAATAAGTTGGCATTGTCCAAGTCCTTTAGCATAGGAATGTTGCCTAAATTCTAAGTCCATTTGTCCAAGATCAAGCCAACAGTCCACACAAAAGATTTTTAGGGTTTTTGTTTTTATTATGTACATTAATGGTCAAAGACCACACAAACAAGCAAAGTATACATAAACAAAAAATATCACACAATATGGTCCAAGTGGACAAAGTGAAAATTGCATTAACATAAACAATTAGAATGACATGAACAATGGCAAATGTATAAAATCTAGAATTAAATGACATTAAAGTAAATGGCTTGAAATTAAAAGTTAGTAGTTAATAAGTTAGAAGTTAGTATTGTTTTGTTTTTGCTTTTCATTCCTAGACATTCTTTGGAGAACACTCAACCCACTTATTACAAGCATGGATCCTTGAACCAAGAAATCTTCCAAAGGAAGGAAAAAAGCCAAGTTTTAACACAATACCATGAAAGAGGGGAGACTTATAATCTCACTAACTAGAATGCTATGCCTTTTATGTCACAAATTTAGCGCTATGTTAAGCAATCGTAATTGGACTTATGTAGAAGTCACAACTATTTGAGGTCGGGCTATAGAATTTTGGTGTTAAGGCATGTGAGAGACATAGTATTATTAACTATGCTCATGAAACATACCACACACAAAAAGAATATGCAAAAGGTGTGGCCTAATCTCATCCATACTCATGTTAATTTTTCAATCAACTAGCTTTAGGACTTTGAGATATCATAGGCCAAATGAGATGAATGCATAAATAAGGGGAATGAGATGAAGAGGGAAGGGAATAGATGAAATCTCAAATTGATCAAAGGAGGACTTTTACCAAATTAATATCATTCATTCATTTTGGGAGATGGAATGTACATTCCATCAATCCCCTAAATCCAATGATATTAATTTGACAAAGTCAAGTCAACCTTGACCAAGGCCCAATAACAAGAGTCAAACACCAACTAGTCATCACAATTGGTCAACAAAATTATTTGGCATTTATTCCAATTAAAAATACTAAAATCATATATTTAAATTAAATATGGTTTGTCAAATTCCTAAAACCTCATCAAAACACCAAATAAATGACCATGAGATTTATCATAGGTCAAACAAGGTCAAAGGACCTTGGAGAAAATTTTTCATAATTTTAGAAGACTTAAAAGCATTTTTAAACAATTAAAAATAAATGAAAAAAATCAATTAAATCATGAAAAATATTAATAATGATCCAAAAAATAATTTTAATTCAGAATATGAAAGAGGAAAATATTTGAAATTTTTGGTGAAACTCTCATATTTTTTGGATCAATATTAAAATTAATATGAATTAATGAAAATAAAAGGAATAAAAATTAAAATAAAAAAAAAACGTGGACCACTTGATCTGCCTCCTTAATTGAGGTGGCAAATCAAGTGGTGAGAAACGCTCGTTCCATGGTACACGCTAGTCAACGCGCCACACACTTGGTCATTATAAGCAACGTCCATGATTAAAACATTTTGAATCAATCCAATGGCTCTGGACCGTGCCACATCATTGTCGGAGCAAAGCGCCAGTCGTCTTCTCAGGCGACCTTGGTCGGACTGGTCCATTCATCACCACATCATAAATGAAAAATAAGGACATGATCTCAAAGGAAAAATGGTGTAGATCACGAATATCACCTTAATTTTAACTAACTCCTCACATATAGAAAGATATTATGAGTTGAATTTTGAGGTATGTTATCTGACTTGCTTCGATTTGACCTCTAAGCAACTCAATCTTCTTGCCTACATTGGTAGGACTTCAGACAACCAAAGAATCAAGAGAATTGAGCAAGATTGAAAGAGAATCAAAGAGATGAAATGTTTTGGAAATTACCTTCAATGTAAGTCTGGATTCAACTGTTCTTGCCCTTGGCTCGTGCTTGATCTCACTCAGAATGCTTGCAGAAGTAGAATGAAATGCACAAAAGGCCTTGGATCCATGGAGTTTAAAATCTCAAAACAGTGAGATTCAAACTCAATTTCAAGATGAAATTCTCAGAATTATCCTCATAAATGGAAGGGTTAGGGGATTAGGATCAAAGCTCGCGCTAAAGTGTGTTGAATTCTGATGCTAGAGGTCTCTATTTATAGTTGTAGCTCATGATATTTGCACATTCCAAATCACTTTCCAAAATTGGAAATTGATGATACATGGGTGCATGGGCGTGTACAGGCCTATGAGATCATTGCTTTAGGTCCACAAATGGGTGTAAGAGAGTAAGAAATCAACTTGGATTGCAAGGCATGTGTGTGTGAAGATTTGGAGTTTGATCTTTGCCAAATGATGATACCATGTTCATACCATGCGCAGCCCTAGCAGTTCTTGTCCAAAATGGATAAACTTGGACTTTTTGGAAAGGTTAGATCAAGAGGAACAACTTTCATGTTCAACACTTTTCCATTTGAAACTTGTATCATGATGAATTTTGAGGTGGAAGTATGGAAATTTCAACATGTAGAAATTTTTTCTAAGTGTCAAGTCATATATCTCAATATTCCACCTTGCTTAACTTTTTATGTGAGCTTCAAATGAGAAACATGTCTTCATAAAAGTTGTACCTTATTGAAATACCTTCAAAATGGTCACCAATGTCATGTCATTTGGATTTGAAATGATAGAGTTATGCATTTTTGAAGTTTGAAAAAATCACTTGTTTAATGGCATAGGTCAAAAGTGACCTATAATGTAGCCTCATATCACATGCTCATAAAAGTTGAATTAGATCTCACTCTAAACATCAAACTTGAATTATACATCTTGAATTTGATTTTGAAACTTGGGAATCTTTCATCTGATAAAAATTGAGTAAGTTATGGCCTTGGGAAGTTGACTTTCAAATTAGGGTTTAGACAAAAGGACCTATAATGTTTCAACATAGAAAATGATTTTCAAAGAAAAACTAGCTCTAGGTCTCAACATGAAAGTTGTTTTGAATGTCATTTAGAGTAAGTTTTATCTTAGAATCATTTTTATATGGTGAAAATTGTAGGAGATAGGGTCTAGGGAGACCCAACTTTGATCAGATGAATTCATCTGGTCAACCACCATCAACCAACTTGTTAACCTTCAATTCTCTTGACTTTCTTGGCTCATGGTAGCTCATATATGCATAAGATGATGAATTTTGAAGTGTACCTTGAGAAATTTGACCAATTGGTGAGATAGCTTGTTGGAGAAGTTACTCAAGATACCTAGTCAAACTAGGGTTTCCAAGGCAAATCACCCTCAAACTCTTGAAGAAAACTTGATCAATATAACATGTAGTAATCCATGGAAATCATATATCATTCCCATAAATATTCTTGTATCAATTCATGGTTGTGCTCTTTGTTATGAGGGTCTCAAACCCTAGATATGAACTTGATAGATCAATGGAGACCATGCCCTACCTACAAAAGAGTTAGGAAAATGCAAAGGCATATTATTGGTATTTTGTTTAGTAAAATGATAAAATACAAGTATGATACAATCACAAAGTGCTTGGTGATCTCTCCCAAAACAAATCGAATGAAGGAGGGGTAAGGAGGATGCCAAGGTATGATCCCAATGTTAATGCTTATGATGAAAGTGCGTGAGGGATCTTAGGGTCAAAATTATGGTCTTACAACTGCCCCTATTTAAGGACATTCTAACTGAGGAGGCGAAGGTTAAATTCTTCATGTCGACTCAGTAGAATGGGCTTAAATAACAACATATATAAACAAATTTTGGTCCCTAAGAGACCTCATGACGCATATGAGATGAATGTAAAAGTTAATGCTCTGTGGGGAAATATTGCCACAAAGGAAAAGGAATCAGAGAGACCGAAAATCCGCAGGAGTATAATATATTTCTTAAGGAAAAATCACTGGGGAGACAAAGGCTCTGAGGGATAAAGGAGTTATGCGTAGGCCAGGCTACGACTCAAAACTACTTGGTGGACTCGAGGGATTCCATGAAAACATGGAAAAGACTCAGCTGGGGAAACAACAACATCTGCAGGTGATACGAGTAAATCAGGATAAAACTGAAGTTCTTGAATCATGCAGGAAAAGCGATTTCACTAAGGAAATACGCACTCAACTCGACTAGGGAAGAAATAAACTTCAACACAGGAGGAGCAGAAATATATTATCTACTACCTGTTACTGGGTAAGGAGATAATAAAGATCTGACAGAGAGGATATCCGTCATCAGTTAGGATGAACATATCAAGGATTAACTCTCTAGGAACCAACCGAAGGGAATATTCATTATCGATTACTGGGTAAGAATAACCTTACTGGGGAAAACTGCAAAAAATAGGATTTACAAGTACCAGTTACTGGGCAGAAGATCAAGGGTGAGAGTATCCGTCATCGGTTAAGATGAACATATCAAGGATAAACTCAACAGGGAAGAAAATACGTCATCGATTAGGATGAACATATCAAGGATAAACTTGCCCGGGGGTGTCAAGCAGGATACCCGTCATCGGTTAAGATGAACATATCAAGGATAAACTAACTGAACAAAAAGTAGGAATTACATCTATCGAATGCTGGATAAAATACCGTCAAAGAGAAAATTCGTCACCGGTTAAGATGAACATATCAAGGATAGACTCTGTGAGGCGATAAAATAGGAATTACATCTATCAATTACAGGATAGAATACCAAAAAGAGAATATCCGCCATCGGTTAGGATGAACATATCAAGGATAGACTCAAGCAGGGGAGGGAAAGATATCTGTCATCGGTTAGGGTGATCATATCAAGGATATACTTCCTGGGGAATCAGATCCACTAGGGACTCTACTACCGCAAACTAAGAAGAATATTACCAGTTACTGGGTAATAGACTCTTAGGGAAATCAAAGTATCTATCTAGGTAGGAGCTAGAAAGAAATAGTCAATCAAAACTCAACCCAATAAGGACATAACTCAAGGGGAGTGGTTCCATCCAGATAAACAACTGGGGAGGAAACTGAAGTAATAATCATCCACGAGGAAACAACTCAGTGGGGAAGAGGAGAAAGGTTAAAGTCTTTATGCCTAAGGGGATAACACTCTACAATTGAGGAAGGACAAACACCGAAATTTGTATGGGGATAAAGTACCGCCATACAGGGAATGAGAATTTCAAAACAAGCAATTTAAACAGATATGTGAATATGCAATTATGAAATTATATGAATGTATATATATACATGATGATTATGCTGACAAAGATGATCACAAAGGATACAAAGGTGTCACAAAGAAATTGAATCTTCGGTACAATCCCCGGTCAATCCACAAAATATGGAAACAACTGCCTCAGAACAGAGAGATCAACAATCCAAAAAGGCTCAACCCTAACCGGGGAAGGAGGAGATCTGCTGAGGAGAGAGAAATAACTGAAACTATGGAGAATTTTAGGTCAACACCATAAAAATGGGAGACAACCCTACAGGGAAACAAACTGCTCAAGAACCAGGAGGAAACTCTGACTAGGGAGCAAGTTGACTGGCGATTGGCGGGGAAACCAATGCGATCAGTTGGGGAGATCAACCATTTCTGTTGAAGGAAACCAAACTCCACTTGCGAAGGCAGAAACTATGTCGAGGAAGACAAGTCGCAGGGTACCTGAATCAACCAACTCAGCTAAGGAAAAGGAACAAAGCTCTACTGGGGAATTAAAAATTCCGCGGAGGAATTGAATCAACACAATCGTCTAGGGATACCCGAAGGGTTAACTGCTTGGGGAACCTCTGATGTTTCGCACTCAAGGACTTGTTATCCATCAGAATGTTGTTGATATTTCTTTTAATTGCTTTGGAAAATTCTCGCTTTTATATGTTTTTTAAGAAAAAAAGATTTTGATTAAAATTTTTAAATTTTCAAAAATGATCATAATGAAATTTAAACTATTGGCTGAAATAAACAAGAGTAGAAACAATTGGATAAAAGCTCAACTTTATTTGATAGAATGGTGGTCTGTAAATGACAAGACCCCATGGATTTTTACAAAGCTGAAAATGGTAATTTACATGGAAAAGGGTTACATTGAATACAAATGATCCTTAATCCTTCTACGAACTCTTGACATCCACTGTACTCTTGACCACTGCCGGGGTGATGAATTGATTTTAACCCTTATGCTCAATCAAGGTTTCGAAACACTGAAGATCAGCAGAATGCAGTTACTTGCCATAATCCCTAATTTTGCATAAGTTGCCTTGGGGTGGTGTACTCAACCTATCGGGAACTTCTTTCTGTTGTTATGTCTCTAATTTTTGCCTAGATCGCCCTTTTGGGTTTTCAATCCACCGAGACACTCATTTTTTCCTAATCCGCGCTTTCGGGTTTTCAACTTAGCGAGTTGTTCTTTTCTTTTTTAGGCGAAGTATTTCTTTACTGCATATGCGTTCACAGGACGAGTGAAGTCTTCACCATCCATAGTTGTAAGTATCAATGCACCTCCTGAAAAGGCTCTCTGTACAACATATGGGCCTTCATAATTAGGAGTCCACTTTCCTCTAGAATCTGGTTTGAAGGTCTTTGAGATAGCTACAACTTTGATGAAGACACTTGTCACATTTGAAGCTCCTATAAAAAGTTAAGCAAGGTGGAATATTGAGACATATGGCTTGACACTTAGAAAAATTTTGATATGTCAAAAACTTCCAAACTTCCACCTCAAATTTCTCCAAGTTACAAACTCCAAATGAAAAAGTGTTCAACATCAAACTTGTTCCTCTTGATCTCACCTTTCCAAAGAGCTCAAATTCATTCATTTTGGACTTGAAATTCATAGGCTGCACATGGCTTAAACAGGCTGATATCATTTGGCATGGATCAATCTTCAAACATCAATATGCATTTGCCTTGCAATCCTAGCTTACTTTAGAGCATCTGTTATGCAATCTTGTACCTCAAGCTATCATTTCATGGGCCTATGCACGCCCATGCACCATTGCATCATCATTTTCCAAATTTGGGAAGTGAAAGAGAGTGTGCAATTATCAACCAATTCAGCTATAAATAGAGCTTCAATTGCTCAGAATTTGATAGACATTGGCGCCAGCTTTGATCCCCCACTTCAAACCCTCAATTCTCAAAGGATAAACCTGATAAATTCTTTTGAATTTGAGCTTGAATCTCCACTGTGTTGGAATTCAATTCTCCAGGAATCCATTGCTTCTAAACCACTCAATCCTTCTCCTGCAAGCAAGTGGAGTGAGTCCAAGCATAAGCAAGATCAAGATCCATCGAATCCAGACCTTCATTGAAGGTATTTTCTAGAAATTTTAAACTCTTCGATTCTCTTAAATTCTTGCTCAATTCTATCGATTCTTTGGTTGTCTGAAGTCCTACCAATGTAGGCAAGAAGATTGAGTTGCTTTGAGGTTAAATCGAAGCAACTCAGTTTATGTACCTCAAATTTCAATTCCACATATCTCTCAATATATTTGGAATTGGAGTGAATGAAGGTCAGATTCGAGCTCAGTGCCATTTTTTCTTTAAGATCATGTCCTTGTTTTTAATTATGGTGATGGTTCATGGTGGACCAATCCAGTGAGGTCCATCGGAGAACATGACCGGAGCTCTGGCTTCGGCGATGTGTTGGCAAGGCTTGAACCACATGATCCGTCCCTCACATTTTAATCTTGATCGTTGGTTTTAAATACCATCTTTGCAGCGCAGTTGACTTAAGTCCATGTGGAACACACTTTAGGGACCACCAGATCTACCACCTCAATTAATGAGGGAGATCTGATGGTCCACATATTTTTGATTTTTCTGAATTTTTGTTTTATTTGCATTTTCTTCAATAATTCATATTAAATTTAAAATTGATCCAAAAAATATGGGACTTTCACCCAAAATTTTCAAATATTTTTCTCTTTCATATTTTGAATTAAAATTATTTTTTGGATCGTTATTAATATTTTCCATGAATTAATTGATTTTGCATTTGTTTGTAACTGTTTAAAAATATTTTTAAATGTCCAAAAATTATGAAATTTTTTCTCCAAGGTCTTTTGACCTTGTTTGACCTATGATAAATCTCATGACCATTTATTTGGTGTTTTGATGAGATTTTAGGAATTGGACAAAACATATTTGATTTTAATGCACTATTTTATTATTTTTAATTGAATAAATGCCATTAAAATTTTGTTGACCACTTGTATTGACTTGTTTGAATTTGCTTGTTTGTTGTTGAGCCTTGGTCAAGGTTGATTTGACTTTGTCAAATTAATATCATTGGATTTAGGGGATTGATGGAATGTACATTCCATCTCCCAAAATGAATGAATGATATTAATTTGGTAAAAGTCTTCCTTTGACCAATTTGTGATCTCATTCATCCCCTTACCACTTCATCTCATTCCTCTTATTCATTCATTCATTTCCATTTGGCCTATGACATCTCATAGTCATAATACTAGTTGATTGAAAGACTAACATGAGTATGGATGAGATTATGCCACACCTTCTGCATATTTTTTGTGTGTGGTATGTTTTATGAGCATAGTTCATAATACTATGTATCCAACATGCATTAACACCAAAATTCTATTGCCCGGCCTTAAATAGTTGTGACTTCTACATAAGTCCAATTATGATTGCTTAACATAGTGCTAAATTTGTGACATAAAATGCATAAACATTCTAGTTAGTGAGATTGTAAGTCTCCCCTCTTTCATGGTATTGTATGGAAACTTGGCCTTCTTTCCTTCCTTTGGAAGATGTTTTGGTTCAAGGATCCATGTTTGTGATAAGTGGATTGAGTGTTCTCCAAAGAATGTCTTGAAATGAGAAAGCAAAACAAAACTAACTTCTAACTTACTAACTATTAACTTTTAATCTCAAGATTTTACTTTAATGCAATTTACTTTTAGCACTCTATTTCATTTGTCGTTGTTCATATCATTCTAATTGTTTATGTTAATGCAATTTTCACTTTGTCCATTTGGACCATATTGTGTGATATTGTTTTGTTTGTGTATACTTTGCTTGTTTGTGTTGTCTTTGACCATTAATGTACATAATAACAACAAAAACCCTAAAAAACTTTTGTGTGGACTGTTGGCTTGATCTTGGACAAATGGACTTAGAACTTAGGAAAAATTCATATGCTAATGGACTTGGCAAATGCCAATTTGTTGAAGAACCAAGTGCTTGCAATCTGAAATTCATCTGATACATCTTTGAAGATCTCTCTAAGTTTCATCTGCAGCATGATCATTGTGAAGTTGTTATTTTGAACCTGTGACTTATGGAGTTCATCTGCTACATGGGTTATTTTGAAGAAGATCATGGAGTGGCTAAAGCTTGGATGTGGCTATCTTTATTTGATGCCTTGCTCTTAAAGATAATATAATTGTGCATTTGTGTGTTGTTTGATTCTAAAAGTCCAAGGGAATTCTGGGTTTCTATTGACATACTTGTCTATTGGATTGCTACCCATTTGGTCAGATATTTTCAACTCTAAACTTTTAATTTTTATGCATAGGATAGTCTCTTCATCTTCTCCATGTAATACCCCAAAATTTACCCTTCATTTTTCCTGGAAGCATGGGATTATGTTTTACACTTCATTAGCATCATATTAGGTCATACTCATTGCATACTACATTAGTGACATGGAGATCAGGTTTTGATCGATCACTCCTTAACAGAAGGAGCCCACACAAAGCAAGATTGAGAATTGGACTTTATTTTCTAAGTATACAAGTCTCAAGGGTCTCAGGGGGGTCCAAGTATCTTATTATGGTCCTCAGTTCATCAGTGAAGGATTCAAAGCTATCAGAGTGTTCATCTGGATTTAATCAGAAATTAGGGTTTCATGGCTACCTGCAACAGGCAATGTTTGGTTGGAAGTAGAGGAGCTCATCCATGTCATGATTAGAGAGGTATCTTGGCCTATGAATATTCACAATTATCTCAGAAAGATCCATTGGCAATCAGTGTAATCAGTTCCTAATCATTTTGCCCTAAAACTAGGGTTTGGTATAAAATCAGTTTATTTCTGATTCTTTGGGTGAAACTCTTTTCCATGACCCTCCATATGTCCACAAGGGTCTACATACAAAAAATCAGCTCTTTATTTGAGCTAGAAGTGCTTCAATTGATCAATGGAATCGAGAATCAGACAGTTTAGGGAAAGTCAACTGTGGGGCCAAAAAAGTCAACTC
This sequence comes from Lathyrus oleraceus, assembly GCF_024323335.1. Classification (NCBI taxonomy): domain Eukaryota; kingdom Viridiplantae; phylum Streptophyta; class Magnoliopsida; order Fabales; family Fabaceae; genus Lathyrus; species Lathyrus oleraceus. Next base: position 122,730,446 of record NC_066584.1, on the reverse strand, counting down.
CTGACATTTTGAGAGTGGAATCTCAAAATCCATGCCTAGGGGATCCTACATGTGAAATTGTATCAAGCTTGGATCATGGATTCATCATTTAATCAGGAATTGGAAAAGTTACTTAATTTGGAAATGATTGACTTTCCATTTAGGGCAAGTTTTCATGATCGTTGCACTCACTTTAAGCCCATTTTGCATCACGATAAATGCTCCATATGAAAATTTCTCCAACATAAAAGTTGTTCCTCTTGTTCCAAGATTTTTAGAGATATAATGTTTGCTCCATTTGGATTAGAATTGAGAAAGTTATGCTTAGTCAAAGTGAGATATTTTTTTAGGACACTTAGAAAAATTTCTAAGTCCAAAATCTTCAAAATTTGTCAAGACGTCTTGGCCAGTTTTCTTGCACTTCAAGGCATTATTTGAAAATACTTTCTTCACAACAATTGTACCTTGCCATGTCCTCTTTCACATACTTTTGGAATCATATCATTTGGATCCATGGTTTGAGAGATCCTATCATTTAAAGTGGGGATCATGACTTGATTTTCTAGGCAGATTTTGGGTCTGGCTGGCCCGATCAGATTTTCTAAGCATGCTGCACAAACCAGTCATGTTTTTTTTACCTCTTTTGGCCATGCATTGGACATACATTCACTTAAGTTTGGCCCAAAATAACAACATTTTACACCTCACTTCACACTTTTATTCTTATGGATAAATCACTTATTAAAAAGCCCATGAGAACACCTAATCCACCCTATTTAAGAAGCTGAAACCCTAACCCTAAAGGAGCATTGGAATTTCGTGGCAAGGAGGCAAAGCTTCATCACATATCAGATTCCATTCCACTTCTATTTTCCATTAGGTAATCATCTCTTCCATGGCCATGTTTTGATATATCTACGCTTGCTTACCATGTTCATCACCATTAATCCTTCCATTTTCATATTTCTTTTTCTTATTTAAAATATTTTCTTCGTCCATAAAATTACCCAAAAATATTTTTCACTTTTTTTAACGTTTTATTTAATTTTATATAATTTTTATTTTCGTATTTTTTTAATATTAATATTTTATTTTAATTATTTATTCTAAACGGTCCATTTTAACACACCTTTTTTATTGATTTTATTTTTATGACTTAAAATTATTGTTAGCATTTGATTTTTGGGATGAAGGTTGACCACTGTCTGATGGTCAACCTGACCTTTTCTAGGAATTTTATTTCACGTTTTCAATTTATTTTGGATTTATTTTCGACCTAGTTTGGTTGGTGGACTTTTAATTTGACTTCTGTTTTATTTTAATTAATTCACGTACCAATTTTCATTATTTTTAAAATCTTTTTGGGGGATATGATGTCCTGACCCCACCTTGTTTAGTTTAATTTTTCATAATTTTTTTGATTAATTTACTATTTATTCTTGATTTATTTCTAACCTAGTTTTTTAATTGACTTTTGGTTTGACCTATGTTTTGTTTTAATTAATTCACGTGCCAATTTTTATTATTTTTAAAATATTTTTGGGAGATGATGATGTCGTGACCCCACCTTATTTAGTTTAATTTTTCATAATTTTTTTGATTAATTTGCTATTTATTTGTTATTTTTTAAGTTGACTTGAATTTTCAGTTGACTTCTTTATGATCGATGTTTGACTTAGGGATTGCTTATGGCAATTGAAGAGATCTTTTGATCCTCCCTCATTCATCTCATATGCCAACACACATTCATCCATCCTCTTGTAAGTCGATTGCCTCAGGCATCGCCATTTACTTGTAAGTCGATTGCCTCAGGCATCGCCATCTACCCTTATCCGAAACTCATCTCCGCGCTCCATCTGTCGACTCTTGTTCCGTTTAGGTAGCACCCATTAGGTAGAACCCTTTGTATGATAACATAGGTAGAATTCCCTTATTCTTTGCATGCTAACATCAGGTAGATGTTCCCCTTTGAATATCCTAACACATAGGTCCCTATTGCATGACAACTCTAGAGCAGAGCTTCCCCACTTTTAGACCTTCCGTGCGTCTCCGATCTTGTGGCATGTCAGTCCTTTCTATTGCAAAGAGGTAACTGCCTAAGACTCGATTCAGCGAGCTGCGACACCTACTGCTAGGACGTTGAGCACACTGCCCACCCTCCTTTGACACAGCTGGTGTCCTCTTTTGTAAGTCCATGTTCAGATGGCAATCCTTAACCCCTAGTTAGCCGAACTACGTTTTGCTCTGATTCTCATTCCAGATGAGATACGTAGGCATAAGACGTGACGTCTTACTGAGCACACTTCTCTTTAACCCATAGGTAGCTGAGCTACGAAGACTCTGATTCTCATACTCAGATGAGATACGTAGGCAGTGGATGTGACATCCTTGCGAGTCATTTTCTTTTAACCTTCCTTTTAGTAAATAGTACTTTAGATATACCTACACCCTTTAGACTAGAACAACACTTATGGAAAGGGCTCCCTAGGAGTACCTAGGATGTTTTGGGTTCTTAAAACCTTCCCATTGCATAACCAACCCCCTTACCCAGATCTCTGACATTTTTACTAGTTTTTGATTCGATAAAAATTTTAGGTTTTTGTTCGCTTTCTAACCCTTCCTTTGGTTAAATAGAAGTGCGGTGGCGACTCGACTTGTATGGTTTACCTTGGATTTAGTCAATATCTCTAATGGTAACCAATACCCCGCTACACTCCCCATTTCTTTAATTTCAAAATCTCTCCCTCCACTTTTAAAAATCTTCTTTGTTTGTGAACTACTTTTGTTCTAAACTTTGACCACTTTTGCAAAAAAGATAGAAACTTTGGCCTTATGCCATTGCATTTTCAAACTTCTTTTTCTTAAATCAAACTTGTAAATAAACTTAACTATACTTGACTTAAACTTTCAAAAAGATAAAAAACAAACTAACTCATTCAAACCACTTTTAGGCCTTTGTGCCTTTTAAACTTAAATTTTATTAAAATCAATGCATCCACTTAAAAATTTGTAGCACGAACTACGAGGTTTTGATCCCTCATTTTATGTTGGTACGTAGGCACAAGACTGAAGGTCTTGTCAAACACAAAAATATAATTAATGAATTCTTTTCTCTTTCCTCCATTCTATTTGCTTGTAAACATCACTTTGTACAAAATACATATGCACACAAAAAGGGCTCCCTAGGAGTACCTAGGACACTTTGGGTGCTAACACCTTCCCTCTGTGTAACCAACCCCCTTACCTGTGATCTCTGACTTTTATTAGTTTTTATTTGAAAACTTCTTACCTTTTGGGTTTTGTTCGTACTTTTTCCCTTTTCCCTTGGAAATAATAAAAGCGCGGTGGCGACTCTTGTTATTTGATCTCTAGCTTGTCAATAGCTTGATGATCATGAATTTCCCGCTACATATAGTATATCACCATTCAAGTAGAAATTGTTGGCTAATCTTCTCAAAGTCTTCTTATCTTTCAAAGATGCCCCAGGCGGGTAAATATGACTTTGGAGGAAACATTTGATGTCATAATACCACTGCTTCTCGTCTTTAATCTCTTCAACAGCAAATACATGAGCTGGCCTATCAAGATGCATCACAGACAAATTGGGAACTTAATTCCAATACTTTACCACAATCATTGATGCCAACATTGCAAGAGTGTCTGCCATCCGGTTTTCATCTCGAGGGATATGATGAAACTCAACCTTTGTAAAGAAAGTTGAAATCCTCCTCGCATAATCTCTATATGGTATTAAACTGGGTTGACTTGTCTCCCATTCTCCTTTGATTTGATTCACAACCCAAGCCGAATCACCGAAGATATCCAAATACTTGATTCTGGGATTCATGGCCTCTTTAAGCCCCATAATGCAAGCTTCATATTCTGCCATTTTGTTTGTATACTTGAAAGTCAATCTAGTTGTAAATGGTAGATGCGTGCCTTGAGAAGTAATAATCACTGCACCAATGTCATTTCCATATTGATTAGCAGCTCCATCAAATACCATGCCCCAACAGGAACCAGGGTTTGGCCCTTCTTCAAGCAATGGTTCATCACAATCTTTCATTTTCAAGTACAAAATCTCTTCATCAGGAAAGTCATACTGCACTGACTGATAATCTTCAATCGGTTGGTGAGCCAAATGGTCAGCCAAGATACTACCTTTGATTGCTTTCTGAGATCGGTATTCGACATCATACTCTGATAACAACATATGCCAATGGGAAATTCTCCCAGTTAAAGCAGGCTTCTCAAATATATACTTGATCGGATCCATTTTGGATATCAACCAAGTGGTATGATTCAACATATATTGGCGCAGACGCTTAGCAGCCCAAGCCAATGCGCAACAAGTTTTCTCAAGCATAAAATACCGAGTCTCACAGTCGGTGAACTTCTTACTAAGGTAGTAATTAGTAAATTCTTTCTTTCCAGTCTCATCTTGCTGACCAAGAACACAATCCATACTCTCGTCAAGCACAGTCAGATACATGATCAACGGTCTTCCTTCAACAGGTGGAGACAAAATCGGAGGCTCAAACAAATATTCCTTGACAATGTCAAAAACTTTCTGAAAATCTTCGGTCCAATCACAAGACTGATCCTTCCGAAGAAGCTTGAATATAGGCGCACATGTGGCAGTCATGTGGGAAATGAATATGGAAATATAATTCAAGCGGCCGAGAAAACCTCTGACTTTCTTCTCAGTTTTGGGCGCAGGCATCTCTTGTATTGCTTTGACCTTAGTAGGATCAACTTCAATACCCTTCTCGCTGATAATAAAGCCCAACAACTTACCAGAGAGAACACCAAAATGACACTTATTGGGATTCAAGCGGAGTTTATATTACCTCAAATGCTGGAATAGCCTCAACAAATGCTCAACATGTTCCTCTTCATCAATTGATTTAGCAATCATTTCATCGACATAAACTTCAATCTCTTTATGCATCATATCATGAAAAAGAGTAGTCATTACTCTCTAGTAAGTCGCACCAGTATTCTTTAGACCGAAAGGCATCACTCTATAACAGAATGTTCCCCAAGGTGTAATGAATATGGTTTTCTCCATATCTTCGGGTGCCATCTTGATCTGATTATATCCAGAAAATCCACCCATAAACGAAAAGACTTTGAATTTAACAGTATTGTCTACCAACATATGAATGTGTGGCAGAGGGAAATCATCTTTCGGAATGGCTTTATTCAAATCTCTATAGTCAACACACATACAGACTTTTCCATCTTTCTTCGACACAGACACAATATTGGCCACCCATTGCGAATACTCAGCGGTTACAAGGAAATCAGCATCAATCTGCTTCTACACTTCCACATTGATCTTCACAGCCATATCAGGATGCATTCTTCTCAACTTCTGCTTGATTGGCAGGCATTCTGGCTTCAACGGAAATCTATGCTCCACAATCTCAGAATCCAACCCAGGCATGTCTTGATAGGACCAAGCAAACACATCTGAATACTCTAGAAGAAGATCAATCAACCCCTTCTTGACTTCTGGACACAGTCGAGACCCAATCTTGACTTCCTTCACATCATCCTTAGAATCCAAATTGACTAACTCGACTTGCTCTTCGAACGGTTGAATGGTCTTTTCATCTTGCTCAAGAAGACGAGATAATTCATCACTCACTTCTACGTTACTTTCCTCCTCGGCCTCAAACACAAGGAATTCAAAACTTGGAGAAGGAAAATGATCATTGTATTCAATGGGGTTAGGAATCAATCTGCATAATGATTTGATATTTTGATTTTATAGAAGTGAATTTGTGACCAAATATTATGCAGATGGACAATTATATTGTTTATTTATGTTTTTTGTGATTACCATTTTCAGAATAAAGCAAAAAGTAAAAACAAACATCATAGATGTGGATGAATATAATTAATTTTATTGATGATCAATTTGAAAATGCCCAAACAATGTTCACTTCTCCCTTAGGCATAATAGAAGGATTTTAAAACATATAAAAGCAATTACTTAGATTGATGCAAAATAACAGGAATATCAACAGCAGTCCAATTGTTGCAAGCCTTTCCATGCGTCACAAAATTGGTGCAGTCTTCCTCTTCGTCATCCTCTAGCACAACAGCTAAGTGTTATTCATTTCCATGAATGAACCCTCCGCTACGGAAGCTAAGTTGCATATCTTTAGACCTTGCAGTTGATGAACCTTTTTGGAACCCCAAACCGGTTCTGCCTTTGTTGTCAGAGACCTCTACCATACACCCCCACTGATCGACATTTCCTTCTTCCACAATCTTTTGAGCATCTTTCAATGAGGACATAGGTGCCCCAACTCTCTTCTCATAAGCAATAGATAAGGCTTGGAACGGAGTTCCAACCTCATCCTCATCTCCCACATAAGATAAAGATGACAAATGGCTAACCAACAACGCCTTCTCTCCACCAACAATCACTAGCTTGCCATTATTCACAAATTTGAGCCTCTGGTGCAAAGTTGAGGTCAGAACTCCTGCCTCATGGATCCATGGCCTTCCCAATAAGAAACTGTAGGCCAGGTGGATATCCATTACTTGAAAAGTAATTTGAAAATCACTCGGACCTATTTTAACTCGAAGGTCTACTTCCCCAATAACCGTTTTGCGCGAACCATCAAAAGCTTTGACAATTACACCACTATACCTCATGGGCGCTCCTTGGTAAGATAGCTTCGAAAAAGTTGACTTCGGAAGCACATTTAGTGATGAACCGGTGTCAACAAGCACATTTGACAAAGCATCCTCTTTGCAATTCATCGAGATGTGCAAAGCCAAATTATGATTCCTTCCCTCCTCAGGGAGCTCTTCATCACAAAAGCTAAGATCATTGCGAGAAGTGATGTTAGCCACAATATGATTGAATTGATCCACTGTAACATCATGTTCTACAAAAGCTTGTTCTAGAACTCTCTGCATTGCTTCTCTTTGCGCTTCGGAATGCATGAGCAGAGACAACACTGAGATCTTTGAGGGGGTTTGGAGAATTTGCTCTACCACATTAAACTCGCTTCTTTTAATTAACCGAAGTACCTCATCATCATCATCATTGGGTTTCAAGTTACTGGATTCACCAGACGTATCTTTAGAACATCTAACTGGGCTTTCAATAGGCACTTCCACTTTCTTACTTACAACTGGTTCTTCTTTATCCTTTGGGAACACCGGCCCAAACACTCGACCACTACGGGTCACCTTAGTAACATCAGTAATGCTTACTACTGAACTAGTCGTAGGTAACGAGACCTATTGACCATCCTTCATCATTGTAGCATTATACTGATACAACACAGCTTTATCAGATGAATACTGGATTGGGCCCGCTAACTGTATTACCAACGAAGATACTGATCTTTGATTGTTGCTGTTACTGGAGTCATACTGGATTACCAACTTCTCAGGCTGCTTGAAAACAGGCACTATGACATTAACATTATCATCTGCATGATGGGATTGAAAAATTCGGATCATGCCTTCGTCCATCAGTCGTTGGATGTCCTTTTTCACAACTTCGCAACCCCTCGGGTTAACACTACAAACAGCACAACCATCATGGTCGTGCTCACACTCACTTACCAAACAAACATCCTTATGCATCTGCACTAAGGACCTCCTGATAAAACGGACATTAAAAACTTTAAATTCCCTAGGACAACCATCCACCATATTCACAGAAGAGTTCCCATGAGCGGGCAACGGGTTTGCTTTCACATTTGGCGCACGGTCCTTGAAGGACACCATACCACTCTTCATCAGCTTCTGAACCTCATACATAAGCAGATAACAATTTTCATTATCATGTCCGGGTGCTCCTTGATGAAAAGCACAACGGAGCTCAGGTTTATACCACCAAGGAAGGGGTTCTGGAATCTGTGGCGGGTTTCTTGGTTGAATCGTGTTCTTGAGAACCAAGGATGGATAAAGCTCTACATAAGACATAAGAATCAGGTCGAAAGAGACCTTCTTCATTTCAAAGTTTTGTTGTTGATGATTGTTGTTGGTATTGTTGTTGTTGTAGGTGATCGTTTGTTGTTGCGGTTGTTATTGTTGACGTTGTTATTGTTGAACTGGTGTTGTTTGTTGATTAGAAAATACTGGGATAACGGAAGATACTTGATGATGATGATGTTGACGGGATGTTGGATTCCTTATGATCTGAGGCATCCTCTGCCTTTCACTGCTTATTGCATTCGTCTCACTGTCTTTCTTCTTACCGAAATTGCTACCATACCTCTTGCTTGTTGATGCCTCATCTCTTGACAAACGTCCCACTCGGACTCCTTCTTCAAGCCACATCCCCATGTTACCATTTCAGTAAAGTCACTGGGGGCACTAGGAATCATTCGTTCATAGTAAAATGAACTCAGAGTTTTCAAGAAGATCTTTGTCATCTCTTTTTCCTCCAAAGGAGGAGTGATTTGGGAAACCAATTCCCTCCACCGCTGCGCATACTCTTTGAATGTATCTTTGTCCTTCTAAGACATAGACCTTAACTGGTCTCTATCTGGCGCCATGTCCACGTTATACTTATACTGCTTGACAAAAGCCTCCCCCAAGTCATTGAAAGTGTGAATGCTGGCACTGTCTAATCCCATGTACCAACGAAGCGCGGCGCTGGTCAGACTATCTTGGAAGTAGTGAATAAGCAATTGATCATTGTCGTTCTGAGTAGACATCTTGCGAGCATACATCACAAGATGACTGAGAGGACAAGAGTTCCCCTTATACTTTTCAAAGTCAGGCACTTTGAACTTCACCGGGATCTTGACATTGGGCACCAAACACAACTCGGCAGCATTCTTCCCAAACAGATCTTTACCTCTCAGTGTCTTCAATTCCTTGCGCAATTCAAGAAACTAATATTTCATTTCATCCATTTTCTCATAGACATTCAGACCCTCATACGGCACGGAGTGATAGATGGTGTCCTCTACGTAAGGCAAGATGTGCACAACGAGAGGTGGCACAGACATGACCGGGCTAGATGCCGACATGGAAGCAAAGGTAGGCACGAAGCCTTCAGGCACAAAGTTAGACGGCATTCCCCACGGGAATCCGGCAGGCATAGTTGGTGCGAAATTGGCGACAACAGTAGGCGCGGTAGAGGTAACCACCTCTGAAATAACAGTCATCGTAGGAGGAGTTGCAGGCATTGGAGAAGATTGACTTTGAGCGACAAGAACTGACTCCATCATGGCAGTCAGGCAGGCGATCTCGTTCTTCAGCTCTCTGTTCTCTTGCTCTATGTGCTCCATGATTCTCAAATGATTAGCTCGGGTATTGTACTGGTGAGTCAGCTTGGCTAACGCACAGAAGAAATACCAATCAGACATCTGACGAAAACCTGCTTATGCAAATTATGCATGAGATGCAATGCTTGATTGTTTTTATTTTCAAGGAATTTTTTATATCATTTCCAAATATATATATATATATTTAAATGGCAATTGCAACAATTTGATATGACCGAAAATCTCTTTTTATTTATATAAATTGGAAGGATTACACTGAGTACAATTTCAGAAACCAGATGAAAAATACAAGAGAGAAGGAGACTAGTCATCCTAAGGATCCCTAACAATAATGTCAGAAGATCTGGCTGAAGGCGCATACTTCCTTCGAATGCGACGAATCTCAGTCTCAAAAGAAGCCTTCATTTGAGTCTTCTCGAGGACAAGCTGATCAACAATCTTCTTCCAAGAAACAGAAGGCTGAGGCATGCTAGAATATGAAACCTCTGGCTCTCTTTGTCTCTTCGTCACTCGGTCTTCAAGTAGCTCAATAAGTGCATCTTTGTCCTAAGACTCCAACTGCAACTCTTCATGCTTCTTGCTCAAAGCACGAAAACGCTCTTCCCACATGTCCTTCTCTTGCTTCATCTTGATGAGCGCGTCTTCCAACTCCTCTATATCTTGGTTAGGGAGAGTTAATGGCTCAACCACAACCATAAACATAGATCTTTCACAAGGATAAGGCATCTTCAACTCCAAAGCTCTCTTCTTCATCAAAAGAGTGTAAGCTTCCAAAGCTACACAATTGCGCGAACCAATCTCGGATCTTCCTTTCCTATGCACATTATGCCAAGCATGCACAATCTTCTGCTTCAAATGTTGGGGATCTTTACCCTCTTGATAGAAAAGACCTTCTAACAAATGTTATTAGGTTTGTCTCTCAAGGGGAACCCAAGTTGACGACGAGCCAAAGCAGGGTTGTAGTTAATTCCTCCTTGTGTACCAATGAGAGGCACATTAGAGAATTCAGCACAACTTAGACATTATTTGTTCTCCACAAAAGCAGGTGTATGAGGCAAGTGCAAAATAAACCACTTGTACAGAAGAGGAATGCAACAGACAATCGTTCCCCCACCCTTAGAATTCCTTAGATGCAAAGACAAATACGTATCACCCAACAAAGTAGGAACAGGATTCCCAATCAAGAAAAGTCTAATGGCGTTAACATCAACAAAACCGTCAATGTTAGGGAACAAAGCTAATCCATAAATGAGCAACACAAAGATAGCTTCAAAAGCATCCACACTACCGGCTTGAGCAAAAGCAATAGCTATCTTGATGAGGAAAACAGATGGCAACCCAAATAATCCTCCTTTCTTCACCCAATGAGCCTCTATCTCAGACTTCTTTAAGTGAAGAGCTTCAGCAATAATATTATATCGGGGAATCTCCTCCAATCCATTAAAAGGCACTATACTAGAAACAAGTATCCCCACAAGATGAGAATACTCCTCCAAGGTAGGCACAAGCTGAAAATCTGGGAAAGCGAAACAACGGTAGAGAGGATCATAGAACTGCACTAGCACACTTAAGAGTCCTTCAACCACATCAGCAGACAAGATGGACAAAAGCTTCCCATGATGTGGTTTGAAGTCCAAGGGATCTGATACAAAAGATGCTAGCTTCTTTAACTCTTTCAAGTCGGGACATCTGAAATTGTACTTCTTAGTGTTCCTTCGTCCTGAGTCCATGGTATGAAAATATTTGCAAATAATACCTCAGTTCCTTGAAATTTTCATGTGATGAATGTTATGATGTGCATGAATGCCTGAATGCAACAATCACAAATAAGGGATCACACACAAGGAAAACAAAGGTCAAGGGATGAATCAAGTCATTGTCAAGATCAATTATCCATTTTGGTGGATTGTGGTTTACACCTTATCAACACCCAAGTTCCATTGATATTGACAAGACTTGATTGGATCAACCAAGAATCAAGGGTTTGTTGTAAGTCGTGAGCATGGAGTCTGGGTAAGAACCATCCCAAAGGAGTGAACTAAGGATAAAAACCTGTAGATCATGTTCTGAAAAGTTCCCAGAGTCTTAATTCCATCTATCGGATATTACAAGTTAAGATGTCTGACTCATCGACCCATAATATTCTCAAGAGAAACTCGTCTGAGTGTAGTATCGCGTAACAACTGTTATCAAGTCTACACTTGAACAGTTTCCACACTACGTCCTAAATAGGCTAAGAGGGGGTAAATGTTATATGGTCCTCAGCTTCTCAGACCCAAATTAGAAATAGTAATGCCTAACCACAAATACTCTTGTGACATTTCCAAATCCAAAAGAGTCTCCACTGAGCGAATGGATTTCAAACCAACTTGTTAAGGACTACTCCACACAAGCCGAACATGACTATACCATCCTCCTATCTTAATTTCACTCAAGTTCGGGTTAGAACTTATCTCACCACTCAGAGATCACCAAGCACAACAAGCAGATTATATCACACATACATATATACAAACATCACATATATACAAATATATACACCCAAAAAGTAGGCTAAACCCACTGGAGACTACTCCCCAACAGAGTCGCCACTTAATTTCTGTAGCGATAAATTCATGATCATCAAGCTATGGATAAGCTAGAGATCAAATATCAAGAGTCGCCACCGCGCTTTTATTGTTTCCAAGGGAAAAAGGGAAAAAGTACGAACAAAACCCAAAAGTAAGAAGTTTTCAAATCAAAACTAATAAAATGTCAGAGATTATAGGTAAGGGGGTTGGTTACACAGAGGGAAGGTGTTAGCACCCAAAGTGTCATAGGTACTCCTAGGGAGCCCTTTTTGTGTGCATATGTATTTGGTACAAAGTGATGTTTACAAACAAATAGAATGGGGGATGAGAAAAGAATTCATTAATTATATTTTTGTGTTTGGCAAGACCTTTGGTCTTGTGCCTACGTACCAACATAAAAATGAGGGATCAAAACCTCGTAGTTCGTGATACAGATTTCAAAGCGGATGCATTGCTTTTAACAAAAATTAAGTTTGAAAGGCACAAAGGCCTAAAAATGGTTTGAATGAGTTAGTTTTTTTTTTCTTTTTGGAAGTTTAAGTCAAGTATAGTTAAGTTTATTTACAAATTTAATTTAAGAAAAGAAGTTTGAAAATGCAATGACATAAGGCCAAAGTTTCTATCTTTTTTGCAAAAGTGGTCAAAGTTTAGAACAAAATAAGTTCAATCAAAGAAGGTTTTGAAAAATGAGGGAGGTATTTTGAAATTAAAGAAATGGGGAGAAGATGAAGAGACTAACCCTATGTACAAAATTAAAAGTTTAGAGTTGAAAAGATCTGACCAAGTGGGTAGCAATCGAATAAACAAGAATGTCAATAGAAACTCAGAATTCCCTTGGACTTTTAGAATCAAGCAACACACAAATGCACAAATATATTATCTTGAAGAGCAAGGCATAAAATAAAGATGGCCACATCCAATCTTATCCATTCCATGATCTTCTTCCAGGTAGCCTATGTAACAGATGAATTTCACAAGTCACAGGTTCAAAATAATAGCTTCACAATGATCAAGTTGCAGATGAACTAAGAGAGATCTTGAATGATGTATCAGATGAAGTTCAAATTGCAAGCACTTAGTTTCTCAATAAGTTGGCATTGGCCAAGTCCTTTAGCATAGGAATGTTGCCTAAATTCTAAGTCCATTGGCCAAGTTTTTTAGGGTTTTTGTTGTTATTATGTACATTAATGGTCAAAGACCATACAAACAAGCAAAGTATACACAAACAAAAAATATCACACAATATGGTCCAAGTGGACAAAGTGAAAATTGCATTAAAATAAACAATTAGAATGATATGAATAATGACAAATGTATAAAATCTAGAATTAAATGACATTAAAGTAAATGGCTTGAAATTAAAAGTTAGTAGTTAATAAGTTAGAAGTTAGTATTGTTTTGTTTTTGCTTTTCATTCCTAGACATTCTTTGGAGAACACTCAACCTACTTATCACAAGCATGGATCCTTGAACCAAGACATCTTCCAAAGGAAGGAAAAAAGGCCAAGTTTCCACGCAATACCATGTATGAGGGGAGACTTACAATCTCACTAACTAGAATGTTATGCCCTTTATGTCACAAATTTAGCATTATGTTAAGCAATCGTAATTGGACTTATGTAGAAGTCACAACTATTTGAGGTCGGGCAATAGAATTTTGGTGTTAATGCATGTTAGACACATAGTATTATGAACTATGCTAATGAAACATACCACACACAAAAAGAATATGCAAAAGGTGTGGCATAATCTTATCCATACTCATGTTAATTTTTTAATCAACTAGCTTTAGTACTTTAAGATATCATAGGTCAAATGAGGTGAATGCATAAAGAAGGGGAATGAGATGAAGAGGGAAGGGAATAGATGAAATCTCAAATTGATCAAAGGAGGACTTTTACCCAATTAATATCATTCATTCATTTTGGGAGATGGAATGTACACTCCATCAATCCCCTAAATTCAATGTTATTAATTTAACAAAGTCAAATCAACCTTGACCAAGGCCCAACAACAAGAGTCAAACACCAACAAGTCATCACAATTGGTCAACAAAATTATTTGGCATTTATTTCAATTAAAAATACTAAAATAATACATTTAAATTAAATATGGTTTGTCAAATTCCTAAAGCCTCATCAAAACACTAAATAAATGGCCATGAGATTTATCATAGGTTAAACAAGGTCAAAGGACCTTGGAGAAAAAATGTCAGAATTTTAGAAGACTTAAAAGTATTTTTAAACAATTAAAAATAAATGAAAAAAATCATGAAAATCATGAAAAATATTAATAATGATCCAAAAAATAATTTTAATTCAGAATATGAAAGAGGAAAATTTTTGAATTTTTTTGGTGAAACTCTCATATTTTTTTGGATCGATATTAAAATTAATATGAATTAATGAAAATCAAAGGAATAAAAATTAAAATCAAAAAATCAAAAAAACGTGGACCACTTGATCTGCCTCATTAATTGAGGTGGCAGATCAAGTGGTGAGAAACGCGCGTTCCATGGTACACGCTAGTCAGCGCGCCACACACTTGGTCATTACAAGCAACGTCCCTGATTAAAACATTTTGAATCAATCCAATGGCTCTGGACCGTGCCACATCATTGCCGGAGCAAAGTGTCGGTCGTCTTCTCAGGCGACCTTGGCCAGAATGGTCCATTCATCACCACATCATATATGAAAAAGAAGGACATGATCTGAAAGGAAAAATGGTGTAGATCACGAATATCACCTCAATTTTAACTAACTCCTCACATATAGAAAGATATGAGGAGTTGAATTTTGAGGTATGTCAACTGAGTTGCTTCAATTTGACCTCTAAGCAACTCAATCTTCTTGTCTACATTGGTAGGACTTCAGACAACCAAAGAATCAAGAGAATTGAGAAAGATTGAGAGAGAATCGAAAAGATGAAACTTTTTGGAAAATACCTTCAATGTAGGTCTGGATTCAACTGTTCTTGCCTTGCCTTGTGCTTGATCTCACTCAGAATGCTTGCAGAAGTATAATGAAATGCACAAAAGGCCTTGGATCCCTGGAGTTTTGAATCTCAAAACTGTGAGATTCAAACTCAATTTCAAGATGAAATTCTCAGGATTATCCTCTCACATGGAAGGGTTAGGGGTTTAGGATCAAAGCTGGCGCGAAAGTGTGTTGAATTCTGATGCTAGAGGTCTCTATTTATAATTGTAGCTCATGATATTTGCACCTTCCAAATCACTTTCCAAAATTGGTAGTTGATGATGCATGGGTGCATGGGCATGTACAGGCCCATGAGATCATTGGTTTAGGTTAACAAATGAGTGTAAGAGAGTATGAAATCAACTTGGATTGCAAGGCAAGTGTGTGTGAAGATTTGAAGTTTGATCTTTGCCAAATGATGATACCATGTGCATGCCATACAAAGCCCTAGCAATTCTTGTCCAAAATAGATAAATTTGGACTTTTTGAAAGGTTAGATCAAGAGGAACAACTTTCATGTCCAACAATTTTCCATTTGAAGCTTGTATCATGATGAATTTTGAGGTGGAAGTTTGGAAATTTCAACATGTTGAAATTTTTTCTAAGTGTCAAGTCATATATCTCAATATTCCACCTTGCTTAACTTTTTATGTGAGATTAAAATGAGAAACATGTATTCATAAAAGTTGTAGCTCTTTGAAATACCTTCAAAATTGTCACCAATTTCATGTCATTTGGATTTGAAATGATAGAGTTATGCATTTTTGAAGTTTGGAAAACTCACTTGTTCAATGGCATAGGTCAAAAGTGACCTATAATGTAGCCTCATATCACATGCTCATAAAAGTTGAATTAGATATCACTCTAAACATAAAACTTGAATTAGACATCTTGAATTTGATTTTTCAACTTGGAAATCTTTCATCTGATAAAATTGAGTAAGTTATGGGCTTGGAAGTTGACTTTCAAATTAGGGTTTAGACAAATTGACCTATAATGTTTCAACATAGAAAATGATTTTAAAAGAAAAACTAGCTAGAGGTCTCAACATGAAAGTTGTTTGGAATGTCATTTAGAGTAAGTTTTATCTTGGAATCATTTTTATATGGTGAAAGTTGTAGGAGATAGGGTCTAGGGAGACCCAATTTTGATTAGATGAATTCATCTGGTCAACCACCATCAACCAACTTGCTAACCTTCAATTCTCTTGACTTTCTTGGCTCATGGTAGCTCATATATGCATAAGATGATGAACTTTGAAGTGTCCCTTGAGAAATTTGACGAATTGGTGAGATAGCTTGTTGGAGAAGTTACTCAAGATACCCAGTCAAACTAGGGTTTCCAAGGCAAATCACCCTTAAACTCTTGAAGAAAACTTGATCAATATAACATGTAGTAATCAATGGAACTCATATATGATGCCCATAACTATTCTTGTATCAATTCATGGGTGTGCTCTTTGTCATGAGGGTCTCAAACCCTATATATGAACTTGATAGATCAATGGAGATCATGCCCTACCTACAAAAGGGTTAGGCAAATGCAAAGGCATATTTTTGGTATTTTGGTTAGTAAAATGATAAAATACAAGTATGATACAATCACAAAGTGCTTGGTGATCTCTCCCAAAATGATCTTGAGTATTTCTAGTAATCAGAGAAACCCGAGATTCTTCCTTTTATCCTGACGAACACGACGTATGAATGATCTTGAGTATTTGTATTCCTTTGCGAAAAACATGGCAAAATTTCATGCATTTGCATATCATCAACATGCATTGCATATCATCGTCCAGAAAAAAAACTTACACCATATTCTACCCTTTGTTCAGTAACGCTGACTACTCGACACCGGTACTAGACACACCGTAACTACAAGATAACACTCGAACAACTTCAGGCAAACCATGTTTCAATCAGGACAGACATTGACTTTATGCAGGCGAAAGATGGAGCGTTTGCTTGAGACTATGTTACTCTTAGCCCAGAAGGAAAAGGATGTTGAGACTAGCGCCGAAGCCAGAAAAGTTGCTGCTCAGTTTGGATCACCATCGCTTAGCATCCCTGGAGTAACTAATCTTGATGGTAACCCTACCCATCCTAGAGGAGGACCAATCCCTATTCCTATCCCAATGGACAATGTGAGCCCTCATGAACATTCTGCTGCATCTGCTCGACATGGATCCGTGATGGATGATGAAGATCAGTATGATGCTTTCTTCATGCCACAACCTACCAAACCTGTTGTTGGAGGTCTCCTAGACCCAGCGGTTGAGAGACTCCATGCTCTGGAAGAAAAATTCAAGTCCTTGGGGGTTCACACTACTCCTGGTTTGGATGCCGTCGATATGTGCTTGGTGCCAGGATTGGTGATTCCGCAAAAATTCAAAGTCCCGGACTTTGACAAGTACAAAGGGATTAGCTGCCCTATAACTCATCTCAGAGCTCACTGTTGCAAGATGGCTGCCCATATCAGCAATTATCAACTCTTGATTCATTACTTCCAAGATAGCCTCAATTGGGCATCCTTGGAGTGGTATATGGAGCTAGAGAGAGGACATGTCCAGTCATGGAGAGACCTCGCTGAAGCCTTTCTTAGACATTATCAGTATAATACTGATCTAGCACCCAATCGCACCTAGCTGCAGGACATGACTCAATGTGACAATGAATCATTCAAGGAGTACGCCCAGCGTTGGAGAGAGCTTGCAGCTCGTGTCCAACCTCCTCTCCGTGATAAAGAACTGATTGATATGTTTATGGGAACTCTTCATACCCAATACATGGAGAAGATGGTAGGATCCAGCTTCCCAACCTTCGTCGAGGTTGTTTCTGTTGGAGAACGAATTGAGAGCCAAATCAGAAAAGGAAAGCTACCTTGCGCCATCAATGCTTCAAGTGGAGTGAATAAGCCATATCCCAATCTCCCGAAGAAGCCAGAAGGTCATGCCAATGCCATAATGGGAGGAGGAGGATATAGGGAACATCCACATGTTCCAATGCCTTACCATCATATTGCTGCTGTCATACCAGCACCATATCAGCCACCATATCAGCAACCATATCAACAGCCACATCAACAACAATATCAACAGCCAGCTTACCAGTAGCAAAATCAAAATCAACAGCAACGCACTCCACAAAAACGTCAACCTAACCAGCAGAGGGAAATGAGGCCAGAAAGAGATTTCGATCCTTTTCCAATACCGTTAAACAATCCCCTTCCCTACCTGCTAAAGGATGGATCAATTGTTTTGAAGGAGCTAACGCCTACAACTCCACCATATTCGCCAGGTTATGACGCCAATGCTCACTGCGAGTATCACATGGGTGCCCCAAGGCATATAGTGGAGAACTATAAGGCCTTCAAACACAAAGTTCAAGACTTGATTGATAGCAAAGCAGTTTCTTTCACGCCAGTTAGGCGAAATGTTGCGACAAATCTAATGCCGGGGCATGCGGAGTAGAGTGAAGTTCGAAGATAAAGCTTCACACCAGCCTAAACAAGCAGAGCAATTCCTAACGAAGAATTAAGATATGAAGGCCCGTTTCTTTCAATGAAGGCGATCATTATGCCATTTTTAACGTTTCACATTCTTGTAATTTGTTCTTGTTTGTCTAAGTAATGTATGCTTTAAACATTGTTATTTGTATTTGGTATTATTAATGGGATGATTATGCATGTTCTGAATCAATCTTTCATATTCACTCATATTATTGCATTTGAAAAACACAAACACATACTTTTCCGCTTCACCTTCTTTATCACACTATTGTTAGTAAATGTTGGAAGGAGGATGACGAAAACAAAACACTCATAATTGTTGATTGTATTCTTTCGGATAAAATCCTGCTAATGATGTACAGGAATTGTTTCAAATCCCCAAACACCAGAGAGATAAGGAGTTAATCCCTAGTCAACCACTTCAAGCCTAGAAGTAGGAGTTTCTTTCGGATCTACAAACCCTTACGCTTAACCTGGGGTAGGGTAGTGTTCAGTCGATCTGACTACGCGGTCCAATTACAAGATGAGATATCCCATATACGGATCAACCACATAATATTCTTCGCACAACATCCTAAAGTGTCTAAGAAACCATACAAAATCCAAAATTTACGTTGGTTGTTCTTCAATGACCAATGACTTGGCAGTCACAGTTTTCAAAAAAACATCAAAGAAACAGCCCGCTAAGTCAAACACCCAAAGTGGAGACTTAGGCAAAAACTGGGGCAATCCCGATGGATTAAAGCTTCAAAAGGCACTCCATGCAAAAATTAGGGATAAAAACAAAAATCGAGAGTGACAATGAAAGTCATCAATAAAACAAAAATCGGTGGCCACCATACCCAAATTGAAGAGTCACCGTCATCCATGAAGAGCAAAATAAGATGATTGTCACTTCAAGAGATTTACACTGCTGAACTCTTGTAAAGGTAAAGTGTGCGTTGAATCAACTAAACATAGGATTGGATATAATCATGAAGAAGGGATGGGTTAAAATAAACTTTGAGCCTTATATCCTTTTTGTTTCAATAACCATGGACCAAGCCACGTTACAACCTTCAAAAGACCTAATTGAAGTAAGGTTTATTCTGAAAGCATACTACAACAAGGTTGAGTAAACTGACTCCTAAAAATTTGCTTATTTTCTATTCTCACTATATCACTCACACGCTAGCTAAAGTCTACACCATGTTTGGACTCCTGGTCCACTCATCACACACTACCACAATACTCCAAATGAATGATTGTTTTTCAAAACTTGCATAACTATTGTATTAAAATCACCATTTCTTGAATGAACAATTCTTAGACTGCAAGTCAGTATTTGACATCGAGGAAACGCCAACAGAGGGCAATCCAAGAGGTACTTGATCGTTGGTGCTGACACGAATCAAGACCATCTCATGATCTTATGGATCAGGGACATGTCATCTTACGATTATGTTAACCTAAGAGTTTACTAGCGTAAGAAAAGTCTCCAGGCAACAGTTGACCATGAAAAAACACTTCAATACTCAGCCCGTCTGGGGCAAGCCCCTCAAAGGCTAATCAGTGGCAAGACAAGTGGCAAGGGGCAAATTCACTTCATATCTTCAAAGTCGGTCAAGCAGACTGTGTCAGACACTGGAAATTATCTGAGATCACAACCAAAACATCGAAAGTTCACGCTAGTACAATATCATATGGTGGAAAGATTCCTTAGGGCATATCAAAAGCTAATCATCATGTGTTGATCACGTCACTATGCTCAGCTACAGGCTTGCCAGACATCTCAAAAGAAGAAGTCGAGATCGCCTCG
The DNA here is from genome assembly GCF_024323335.1 of Lathyrus oleraceus. Taxonomy (NCBI): domain Eukaryota; kingdom Viridiplantae; phylum Streptophyta; class Magnoliopsida; order Fabales; family Fabaceae; genus Lathyrus; species Lathyrus oleraceus. The sequence continues at coordinate 122,710,348 of NC_066584.1, read as the reverse complement.
GGGGCAAAGATGCAACGTATTAGCAAGAGATCAAACTCGGGGCGCCGAGAGTATCCACACCCGTTTGTTTGATCATCACATCATCAATTACCGAGTGCCGAGAAGTCAGATCCCTCCATCAACCAATAGTCTAACCCATATTGACAGTTACCAGAAAAACCAAAGTCCACCGTGCTGGCATTTTATTATAAAAAACAAATACAACCAACATTGTTATCCAGAAAAGACATCACCTTTGAAAAGGGAGACCAATCCCAAACAAACCAATCGCTCTTTGCATTCAAACATGCATCGCATGCATCATCTCATACATAACGCATACATGACCTTTATGCATATAGCATGAATCAAGATCCAAGGTTTAGTCGTAGGTATCCAGGCCAACCCTCAGTTGACTCATTGGTACTGTCTCTGAGTGGGTTCATGCCCTACTATCGGGCATTCCCCATTAAGTTACATCCTTCAACCTTTTGTTGATAAGATGTTATCCTCAGCTAAGTTAAACATTGTTTCTTTAAATACCTACCTTGTTTCACGTTGAGCGTCCCTCAATGAGTTGTTTCCTGTAACCTTTTGTTGATGGAAATTGCATCTTTCCAGAGAATATTTTTTCTGCAACCTTTTGTTATTGATACCCCCAAGCAGTCTCACCCAGTGATATTTGTAGCGGTGTATTCGTCGCTATATGATCTATTGGTTAAATCATAAGCAAAGCATATATTTGAAATTAGAGTCGCCACCGCACTTTTATTTATCCAAAGGACTGGCTAAAAAGCGAACAAAAGCCTAAGAAGTTTTACACGTAGAAAACTAATGAAAAAGATCAGAGAGTCTGGGTAAGGGGTAAATTACGCAATGGGAAGGTGTTAGGCACCCACTACGTCCTAGGTACTCCTAGGGAGCCCTTTTCACACTTGTTGTAAAAGATTGTTATTTGTTATGACATAAGCATTGTGCAAACATGATCGGGATGGTGAGAAAAAGAATATACAAGTTTTAATGGGTTTGAACGGATGAACCCGTTGCCTACGTACCTTCCATCAAAGGTAAGGATCAAAACGCCGTAGTTCGGCTAAAAGATTTCAAAAAGTTGGTGGATTCAATTTTAAACACAAACCCTAGGTCTTACGTTATCCACGGGAGAAAACTCAACCTTATATAACCACGAGTCCACCATGGGAGAACTGCTTCAACTTGTCAGGGAGGGGTTAACCCTATAATAGACAAGGAAGACTTACAATTCAATCAACTAAGGACAAAAGGTGAGATTAACATCAACCACTAAGATAAATCAAACCTATAGCTCATGTATGAAAAGATTAACAATGGACAAAGCCAAAACAAGTGAATGGGTGAAATTAACTGATTATGATTATGAAAATGGAGGTCAAAGTATGATTAAGATTAATTCAAAGAAGTATTATGAAATGAAGTTTGAAAAAGAAGTCAAGGACTTGGGTCCAGGTTTTCAGTTAGAAAAAGCATGAAGATGTTTGCACAACACTTATCTCAACTTGAAAAGCAAAAGTGTGAAAAGGTTTAGGACATAATGGGGATGAATGGATGAAGATGGATTGTAAAAACTTCTTAGAAGGTTCACTTCTTGAGATCATATAGAAGATGATTCAAGTGTGTCCTTTGGAATGGACAATGGATAATAGCAAACAAACAAAGAAGCAATTTAAAAAAAGCGGATACCGGATGCCAATCACTGGGCTTACACCAATTTCCTAAAACAGAACTGGATATCAGAGGCCACTCTATGGTCTTACACTAATCTCCACAAAAGAAACAAAGATGGAATATGAAAGTCAACTGCCAATCTATCTGGACTTAGGTCAACTGCACATATGCTCATAGGAATACCAATGCCACATTACAGGGACTTACAATGGATCCTCACGTACAAGAACAAAAGCAACAATATGATCATAGGAAAGCAACTGCCAACTTACAGGGACTTATAATTGCAACCTCACATACAAATTAAACAGATCAAATTATGATCACAGGAAAACAGATGCCAACTTACAGGGACTTATAACTGTATCCTCACATACAAACAAACAACAGAAGATATGAGTGACCCATGAGGTCTTACACTCTATCCTTCCATATCACAGGAACAAAGGCCAGAGAAATGGACTTACAATTGTCCTCAATGGGTACACAACAATGATAGCATCACAAAGACAAATGAGATGATCATGCATTAATGGCAATTGATGATGATAGATGCATAAAGCAATACAGGCATACACGTGCATATGAAGCAATCAATCAATCAATGAGAATCAAACAGCACATTCTATAACCAAACAAGGAGGCTCATACAAGAGGGTGAGGCACTGAGGCCAACTGGAGTAGGGTCAAAGATTTGCTCTTAACCTTGCCATTGAGAGGCTAAGGTGAAGCAGATGAAAGGATATGAGGGGTGTGCCTCATTGCTCTTATCCCTGATCAGGGAGAGCATCAAATAATAGAAAGTGTGGGAGCTCAGAAAGATGGAGCTCTTTCCACATTATTGACTCAATAGATCTTGGGTTTTGATCTCAATGCTACAACCATGTAATGGGAGCAAGGAGAAGACTCACTGAATAGTAGGGGATAGGTTACTTATCCCTTTGATCTACCAATTGCCTTACTTGAAGGACTTTTCCTGCTTGGGGACAAAATTAAACACACACAAGCATTGCCTCTTAAGGAGGACTTCAGACAGTTGCCTGGCCAAGTAACAGGCCAGGTCTTCCAGACTACATGAAGAAGAAAGGTTTATACCTCAAAGCAAATTGCTAAATAGCAAATCAAAGCAAGTTCAAAGAACTTAAGCAACTAAGGGTACCTGAAATAGTCAAACTAATCAGTAAACAGCTCAACAGTTTAAAGCAAAAGGAATGGATAAACAATAGTCAACACAGAGGGACCAATATGCAAAGCACAAGACTCAAGTCACATGAGTCATATCACCTACAAAACAAAGGTTAGCACATGGTATATAATCAAGCTCAATCAAATTTGTATGGTTTCTTTGAAGCATTGATGCTTAACCTAAAACAATGAACTCAAACATAAGCCAGGAGACCACTAGGACTAGCCTAGGGTCAAGGATGAAAGAAAAAGTCAAAACAGCAAAGAAAAGTCAACCAAAGTCAAATTCAAACATTTAAGAAGCAATCTCAATTGGGCCCAAGTCCATATCATGCATCATCATTATTTTATAAACAAAAGGAGGAAAGGCATGGCAAATGAAAGCACATAGGAGTCAACAGCAAGACTTGCATCAAAAGTCAACTCAAACATTTTCAAAAATCACCAAATAAATCATGACCAATCCTAACACCTAACATGGTAAGCATGTAAAATTTCATCACAATTGGAAAGTGGAAGGAAGTCAATGAAAATCATGAAGTCAAAGCACATTTGAACATGTTCAAAGAAGTCAACAGAAAGACTTATCTCAAAACCAAACACAAACATTTCCAAAAATTATCAAATAAATCAGGGTCAACCACAATCCATAACATGACATACATATGAAATTTCAACTCAATTGGATCATGGGAAGATGGTCAATTAAAATCAAGAAGTCAACACAATTTCAAGTGTGCACAAAGAAGTCAACAAAACATGTGTCATCTTCAAAAAATCATAACAAAATGAAAACAGATGAGAAATGGATGGGATCAACACCAATGCAAAGCTCAAGATGTCTAGTATGCACATATGAAATTTCATGATCATACAATAAGATATGAGAATTTCCCAAATGAAAAGGCAAGAAGTGTCATACAAAGTCAACATTTGACTAGGCAGGGAAGAAAATTCACAAGCAAATAGGAAATGGCATGATTAAATCCAAGGAAATTCATACACAAACTAGACATATGAGAGATGATTCATGAAAAATTTCATATTATTTGAAGGCCAGGAAGCATGTCAACAAAAATCATGAAATAGCATATCATTGGTGTGACACAAATTGTCACACCCTACTTCAAAAATTTATATCTCACAAACCACATATGATAAATGCACAAACTCTACATCAAAACAAAGGTGAATGAGTGTAGATTCACCACAAACAATTTCAGAACCATTGGATACATCCTCATCATTTCACAAGGGTTTTGGCAAAAGGTATCAAATGAGCATACATGTCAAGAAACTTAATTCCATTAAAAATCCAGCCATACAAAAAATAATTAAAAATCATGATAAAATAGAGGACATTCTCATGAACATGATGCAAAAATTTTCATGATTTTTGGAGTTGAAATGAATGACAAATGATTTTTGGAAGTTGAGCATCAATTTGGAATAAAATGAGCAAAGTAACATGTTTCAATGGTCAAAGGTGGTTGACCGAGTGGCATTTTTGAAATTACCACAACAACTAGGCAAAACGCAGCGTTTTGGGGAGGGAAATGAGATGTTCTGATTGGCCCTCACCAATAGAACAGTAACTCGTGTAGAAACAACCAACAACAACAGCCAATCGCATATGAGTTCTGGGAAATGACCAATGGGGCTCATGCAACTTAGGGTTCATGCAACAGCAGGGCAACATCATCTTGCTCATTCAAACCAACATGAAACGAAATCCAACATAACTTCATGAACAACATGGCAATTAACAATCATGCAACATCAAACAGCCACAAACAAACACAAACAAACACAATTTCTCATGAATTTCTGGGTTCTATCTTAGGGTTTATGAGCAGAATCATCATCTTCACTTCTAACAATCGTGCCAGAATTTTATGCCCAGAAATGAGTAACAAATACATTAATCGAACCAACAAACCATGTGCAACAAGATTCCAAAAAGCATTTGCATCAAATCGAGCTCATATGGAAGAATCACACCAAACATCATATGAACATCAATCTTAAAAAAACAAATTATTCACTCAATACTTAATCATTTTATGTGAATCAAAGCTCAAAATGCTCAGCGTGTAAAGATCTATACATTTCATATCATGATTTGGAAAAAAGAAGAAGTCGAAATCTTACTAGTTTTGAAGAACAGTTGAGTTGTAGTGGTTATTTGGCCTTCAATGTTCGAAACAGATGGAGCTGGTGCTTTGAAATGATGAATGATGAAGTTATTTCAGCTCAAGAATGCACAGGATAGCTTGAACCAACTTCTGCCATTGTTGTATGCTTAGTGAAAACAGAACATGAAGAAGGCTGTGCAGATGATGAACTGTGCTTGAAAAAGGCTCCAAATGATGTCCAGATGATGGAACAATGAAGAAAGGCTCGAGGGATTTGAAGCTTTTGGCCAGAAAATGCAAATCGTGCCAATTGGAAAAATGAGAGAGTGAGAGTTTTCTGGTTTTGTTATGGCTGCTCCTAGTCTCTAGGGTTGGAAATGAACAGAAAATAAGGTTAAATACCTCTGTTTAAGGTTGCATTATTAAGAACTAAACACAATTTGATTAAATGGTAAGTTTTGCTAATTGGTGGTTTTGGTTCACATGTGGAGGTGTAGTGGCTGGTGCACGAGTTGGGCTTCAAAACAGGCTGCAAATGACCCTTATATTTGTTGTTTTAAGTCTGCTAATGGAGTGCTAAGCTTGTTTTACTTTAATGAAGCCATATTGCATTTTTGCTAATTTCCAATATATGCACATGGAGGTATAAGTTCTGCATGATTTGGGCCTTAAAACATGTCTCAAATATCATACCAACCAAGTCCCAAATGGCCAAAATGAGTAGAAACCCTTAATTCAAAAAGTCAACAATTGCACATACTTGAAATGAATAAAGTCAAACTCAAAAAATGCCATTTTGCATAGTAAGGTTTTGGTAAATGATGAATGAATTTTTGGAAAGAGGGGATTAAATGGAGCTTGTAGGAAAAAACCCCACTAAATTTGGCCAAAGGAATCATGAGATATGGCCATTTGAAGTTCAAAAAATGGTGAAAATGAAATGATCATATCTTGGAAACCATTCATGGGATTAGGGAGTTCTTGGACTTTTTGAAAATGGGAGAACAAGATCTTCAACTTTCATGTTGGGCAAAATTCATTTGAAGCTTGTATCATGATGTAAGTTGAAGATCAAGAAGTTTCTATTTTTGGCAGTTGAAATTACAGGTCCACTTTCTATTTTGGGAAATTTTCTGTTTAACCTCAAATTCTTCCATGATGAGGTTTGGCATGATATATGAGGCTTGTATAAGCATGAATGAGCTCCTTCAAATCAATTCTATCCATCAAATCACTGATTAAATCCACTGTTGACCAAGTTTGACTTTTCTAGGGTTTTGGATGACTGAAGCATTTCTGATGAATTCCAAACCCTAATTTCTTGAGACCTTGACTTCAAATGATGTCCCAAGTTGTATGAACTCTTGATTATTGATCATGGTGCCCAAATTCTACAAGAATGGCCACCATCCATTGCTTTGACTGACTGTTGACTGTCTTTGACCTAATTGCTGATGGTTGCTTCAACTGCAAGCAACAAGGTTAAACTGACAATATTTTTGAACTTGGGAATGATAAACATATGAAAGGCAAAGATATACAAATGCAAGACATGCTTGGTGATCAAGAAACAACCCACAAGGCAACCTACCCACTAGGAGGGAAGCAAAGGCATGCAGTGATCCTTGAGGACATGATATGAGATGATATGGGCCATGAGGGATCTTAGGGCCCAAAATTGGGGTCTTACAGATGCCCCTATTTAAGGTCATTCTAGCCGGAGAAGTGAAGTTTGGACATCTTCATCTCGACGCGGTAGAATGGGCTTAAATAACAGTAATGAGACAAATTTTGGTCCCTAAGAGACCTCATGATGCAAATGTATGCATGCAAGAGACACAAATTCTGTGGGGAATATGATTCACACAGAAGAAAAGACGATCCATCGGAGTAATACACTCACCAGGGACAGAGACTCTATCAAGACTCTAATTGGGGATAGTAAAAGAAAAAGAAATGCGTGAACAAGACACGACTCTGATTAGGAGATAACAGAAAACAGACATAGAGACCTCACTGGGAAGTGAAGGACTCACACTGGAAAAGAAATCCCAAGGAAAATAAATCCATTGGAGAGACATAAGCTGACTCCTGAGGAGAAGCAAAAGATAAAACTTCACTGAGGAAGCAACAAAGAAAATGAGATGTTACCGGTATACAGGTAACAAACTCAGGAAGAAAGAATATCTAAGACCGGTATAAGGGTGAGAGATATCAATCAACCAAACATTTGAGAAAGACCTGAAAAAGGTACATAAACTCAGGAAAATCTGACTCCACAGGGGACCAAAGTCATTATAGGGAGCAGAAAGGAAGGAACACCAAGGATACCGGTTACTGGGTATATAATAGGTGACCGACCGAAACGTGAATTGGTATATATGCCAAGACACACATCATCCTGAAGAAAGCTAGAATAACAGACTTGTTTAAAGGATGGATATTCAATTCCACAAGGAGTATGAATCTTACTCTGCGGGGAAAACAATCAAAAGATTAACCCAAGAGTGCATGAGATACAATATCCATTACCGGCAGACCGTGGATAAGAATACTCGCATGAGATATATTATCTATTACCGTCAGAACGTAGATAATAAACTCGCATGGTAAGAAACACCAGAGATACCGGTTACTGGGTATATAATAGGTGATCTACCGAAACGTGAGTTGGTATATATGCCAAAACACTCATCATCCGAAACACAAACTGGTTAAAGGATGGATATTCGATTCTACAAAGAATACGAATCTTGCTCAGCTGGGAAAAATCAACAAAGGATTCCAACTAAAGAGCGCATGAGACATATTATTCATTACCGGCAGACCGTGAATAATATACTCGAAAGGAAAAGACACCAGAGATACCGAAGTATATAATAGGTGACTAACCAAAAAGAGAGACAATCAATACCAAGCATTCGGGTAAACGAAAGACAACTCAAAGGGATAAATTGCAAGCATCCGGCAATTATCCAATCAACAAAGGAATATTCGACTCCGCAAAAGGGAAAAACGAATCTTACTCGACTGGGGAAACACAAAAGGTTTCGACTGAAGAGTGCGTGAGACATATTATTCATTACCGGCAGACCGTGAATAATATACTCGCATGGAAGATTATCCACAACCGGTTACTGGGTTAATAAAGGATAAATCAACCGAAAAGAAAGGCATCGGGATACCAAACTAGGTATATAATGATAACCAATCAAAGAGAGCAACAGACATTACCAACAAAAGGGGCAAATGAAAGGCGATCTGCTGAGGATAATTTGCAAGCATCCGACAATTATCTACAGGGACAAGCTGGAGACGCATTGATAACAATCAATGATCCGGGGCACAAATCACTAGCAAACGGTGAAAGGACCCACTGGGGATAAAATTGCTAGCATACGGCAATTATCCACAAAAGACTTGCTGGAGACATAAGTGCTTATCTGAGCAACTTATCCAAGCAAGAGGAAAATCAACATCGAATATCGAATGAAGATAACCACAAAATTAGGGTTTACATCTACCGAATACGGGGTAGAAGACCAAAAACTCCGCGTGGGGATAGAACGAATCACAAATCCGCACGGGAAACCAAAATAGGGTTTATAACAAACCACAAACTGCTGGAGAGCAGGCAAATATAGGATTTACAACTACCGGTATGAGGGTAGAAAACCAACAACTCTGGCTGGAGAATAAAAGGTGTGTAACCACAAATTCTGCCAAGAAAGCCAGGAAAGATAGGACTTATAACTACCGGTATGAGGGTAGAGGCCCGAAAGATTCCACTGGGGAACAACCCACTGGGAAGCACACGACTTTGACAAATAGCCAATTCGGGAATAATCCGAAAAGACAGACTGAATCAAGACACGTCCTAATGAGGATATAACTCAAGTAGGAACATCCATCCCAATATATGTGTTGGGAGGAAACGGAAGAAACCGTCATCCACGAGGATATATCTCAGTGGGGAACTGCAGAAGGAAGGACAACATTTTCTGCTTATGGGGCTGACTCTATATGGAGAGATTTATAACACCCGACCTCTGCTTTGGGAGATCTGTAAAGAGATCTATATCGCCATAGCAGGAGACACGACAAACAAAGGATACATGGCAAGAAATGCAACATGAATATCTGAATGTTTTATGAATATGCATGAATATGCGTGATTTATGTTTGATGAATGCTGACAAAACAGACATTTCTAACACAAACAGGTTCAGGAATCAAACATCCGGTATTATATTTCCAGGGGAAAAACTAGCTGGAGAGCCACTCTGCGGAGATCCACATGCTGAAGAGCAAAGATCTGCGAGTACTGCTGAAGAAGCAGAGAACCATAAATGTCAGGAAACATCCCCATCAGGGTACAGAAAGTCACAACGGGCAAAACAGCCACCAAGACGAATCTGTAGGGGAACAAGAGAAATCCCAAAGCATCTGCAGGGGACCCCAGTGTCAACTGAAAAACAAGAAGTGCATAAGCACGAACTGCTGTAGAAGCGAAAATCCATACCACTCCGCTGGGGAACAACCCACTGAGGGAGAAAGATATCATCCAAATAGAATCTAACTGTATGAGCAAACCTACTGGGGAAAACTGTCGGCTACTCTCTTGGGGAACAACCCACTGAGGGAGGACAAATCGAACAAGTAGATTCTGCAACAAACCACTCTACTTGGGGAGAATACACACAGCAAATTGATCACAATAAGTAGATCCTGCAATATAAGCCAACTCTACTGGGGATCACAAACAGTCAGGAAAGTAATCCATTCTCTGGATGATAGAGCCATCATCTGACCATACAGTAGATTGAAAAAGTATTCAACGGGCGAAACTGCCACAACAAAATACTCTGCAGACTACGCTGAGGACAAGATGGTTGAAAATACTGGGATATCAACCCAAACAACCGTCGAGTAGGAAAATAAATCCCGCTCTGCTGAGGAGAAAATAAGCACTCTGATGGAGAGATAGCAACAAATCCGCGAACAACTTCGCTGGGGAAAGGGTAAAGTACCAGGTATCAAACCACCGACTTACCGAGTGAAAGACAACCGCGCTAAAGAAAGCAGACAACTCCGCTGGCAACTGCACTGGGAAGAGTGACAACAATTCTGCTTGCAACCGTACTGGGGATATTAATAACAGTTCTACTCATGACTGTGCTGAGGAGACAAATAAAGTCCGGGGATGTCAATCCACTTGGGAAAATGTCGGGGCACCTAGATGACAAAACCATCAACCACCGAAACTTCTACAAGAAAATCACCCATGCTGGGGTAAGCCGCTGGAGATAACGAAGTCTTCAACAATACTCTGCTTGCGACTGTACCGAGGAACAACCCCAACAACAACTCTGTTTGAGGAACAACCTCGACAAAGGTCTGAAGAAAGAAGATACCACCAAACCAGGAATATGAACAAATGTCTTACCTGTTGGAAATCATGCCACCCCTGGGAAAGCACTGAGATATTCTTGAGTATCTTCGATCACGTGAATGTTCACTTTGTTTAAAACAACAATTTTGAAAAATTCACTTGTTTAAAACAATGATATTTTATCAATTTTAAAACATGCAAAACATTTGTTGAATTTGAAACAAACAAGAGGGCAAATAATTGGATAAAAAGCTCAAATTTATTTGATGGAATGGTAGTCTGCAAATGGCAAGACTCCATAGATTTGTACAAATTTGAAATCAGTGATATATATTGGAAGAGGGCTACATTGAACATAATGATCCTTTCTCTACCAATTTGAATCTCGATGTATCCGAAGCTTCAGTTGATGACGAATCGAAAATCTTCTGACGAAATGACGACTGGCGAAACAGCAAGTCTTGTCGGGATGCAGTTACTTGCCAAATCCCTAATTTTTGTCTAGATTGCCCCAGGGTGAGGTACTCAATCTAGCGGGATGCAAATATATTCTTTTTCAAGTCTCTAATTTTTGCCTGGATTACCCTTGCGGGTTCTCCACCGAGACGCTCATTTTTGCCTAAGCCGCCCTTTCGGGTTTTCAACTTAGCGAGCTATTCTGTTTTTCATTTGCATATACTTTTTTTTAGGCAAAGTATCTCTTAACTGCATCTGAGTTCACAGGACGAGTGAAATCCTCCCCATCCATTGTTGTAAGCATCAAAGCTCCGCCTGAAAAGGCTCTCTTAACAACATACGGACCCTTATAGTTCGGAGTCCACTTGCCCCTGGAATCGGGCGCGAAAGACAAGACTTTCTTGAGCACAAGGTCACCTTCTCGGAACACACGAGGCTTGACCTTCTTATCAAATGCTTTCTTCATTCTCTGCTGATATAACTGACCATGACACATGGCAGTTAATCGCTTCTCTTCAATTAAATTCAACTGGTCATAACGACTCTGGATCCATTCAGCATCAGTCAACTTGGCTTCCATCAAGACTCGCATTGATGGGATCTCCACCTCTACTGGGAGAACGGCTTCCATGCCATAAACGAGAGAGAAAGGGGTTGCCCCTGTTGAAGTGCGTACCGACGTACGATATCCATGCAAAGCAAATGGTAGTATCTCATGCCAATCTTTGTACGTAACAGTCATCTTCTGGATAATCCTCTTGATATTCTTATTAGCAGCTTCAACAGCCCCATTCATCTTAGGTCTGTAGGGAGAGGAATTATGGTGTGCAATTTTGAATTCAGCGCACAACTCATCCATCATCTTGTTGTTCAGATTGGATCCATTATCAGTAATGATCCTCTCTGGCACACCATAGCGGCAAATCAGCTGGTTCTTGATAAACTTCACAACCACCTGTCTGGTTACATTCGCATACGAAGCGGCTTCAACCCATTTGGTGAAGTAATCAATTGCTACGAGAATAAACCGATGTCCGTTGGACGCTTTTGGCTCAATCATGCCAATCATGTCGATTCCCCACATAGAGAAAGGCCATGGAGATGAAATCACATTCAGGAGTGTCGGAGGAATATGAATCTTGTCCGCATAAATTTGACACTTGTGACATCTCTTCACATACTTGCAACAGTCAGACTCCATTGTCAGCCAATAGTAGCCTGCTCTTAACATCTTCTTAGCCATGGCATGTCCATTGGAATGAGTACCAAATGAACCCTCATGGACTTCAGTCATCAACAGGTTTGCTTCGTGTCTATCCACGCATCTGAGCAAAACCATATCAAAATTTCTCTTGTACAGCACTTCTCCACTGAGGTAGAAACTGCCTGACAACCTTCTCAAAGTTTTCCTATCTTTCACAGATGCCCCAGGCGGGTAGACCTGGTTCTGGAGGAAATTCTTGATATCAAAATACCAAGGCTTGTCATCTTTCACTTCTTCGATTGCAAATATGTGAGCGGGTCTGTCCAAGCGCATCACCGTAATGTTGGGAACATCATTCCACCATCTGACTACTATCATGGAAGCAAGCGTAGCAAGTGCATCTGCCATCCGATTATCCTCTCGAGGAATGTGATAAAATTCAACTTCTGTAAAGAATGTTGAAATTCTCCTTGCGTAATCTCTGTATGGGATGAGACCTGGTTGATTTGTCTCCCATTCACCTTTGATCTGATTGACAACCAAAGCTGAATCACCATAGACATCAAGATATTTGATTCTCAAATCAATGCATTCTTCAAGTCCCATAATACAAGCTTCATACTCTGCCATATTATTCGTGCATCTGAAGGTTAGCCTTGCTGTAAACGGAATGTGTGAACCTTGAGGATTAATGATCACTGCCCCAATCCCATTTCCATACTGATTAACAGCGCCATCAAACACCATCGTCCATCTGGAACCTGGTTCTGGACCTTCATCAAGTGTAGGCTCATCGCAATCTTTCATCTTCAAATACAGAATTTCCTCATCAGGGAAGTCATACTGAACGGACTGATGATCTTCAATCGGCTGGTGCGCTAAATGGTCAGCCAAGATACTACCTTTGATAGCTTTCTGAGCTCGATACTCGATATCATACTCAGACAACAGCATCTGCCAACGGGCAATCCTCCCAGTTAAAGCAGGCTTCTCGAAGATATACTTAATCGGATCCATTCTGGATATCAACCAAGTTGTATGATTAATCATGTACTGGCGCAACCGCTTAGCTGCCCAAGCTAAAGCACAGCACGTCTTCTCAAGCATAGAGTACCGAGACTCACAATCAGTAAACTTCTTACTGAGGTAGTATATAGCAAATTCCTTCTTCCCTGATTCATCTTGTTGACCGAGTACACAACCCATCGAGTCTTCAAGAACTGTTAAATACATGATCAGAGGTCTTCCTTCTACAGGCGGAGACAAAATCGGAGGTTCAGACAGATATTCCTTGATACTGTCGAAAGCTTTCTGGCAATCCTCGGTCCAATCATGAGACTGATCTTTCCGGAGGAGCTTGAATATCGGCGCACATGTGGCAGTCATGTGGGATATAAATCTGGAAATGTAGTTCAAGCGGCCAAGAAAACCTCGGACTTGCTTCTCAGTTTTGGGTGCAGGCATCTCTTGTATTGCTTTGACCTTCGCAGGATCAAGCTCAATACCTCTTTCACTTACCACAAAACCCAACAACTTGCCGGAACGGACTCCAAAAGTACATTTGTTCGGATTCAGACGAAGTTTGAACTTCCTCAAACGCTGAAAAAGCTTCAACAAATGCTCAACATGTTCAACTTCCGTTCGGGACTTAGCGATCATATCATCAACATAGACTTCTATCTCCTTGTGCATCATATCATGAAACAAGGTAGTCATAGCTCGTTGATACGTGGCTCCGGCGTTCTTCAAACCGAAGGGCATCACTCGATAACAGAATGTTCCCCAAGGTGTGATGAATGTTGTCTTCTCCATATCCTCTGGTGCCATCTTGATTTGATTATATCCGGAAAATCCGTCCATAAAGGAAAAGACTTTGAATTTAGCTGTATTGTCTACCAACATGTCAATGTGTGGTAGAGGAAAATCATCTTTTGGGCTAGCTTTATTCAGATCTCTGTAATCAACGCACATACGGACTTTTCCGTCCTTCTTAGGAACAGGCACAATATTGGCCACCCATTGAGGATATGTCGAAGTCACCAGAAACCCCGCATCAATTTGCTTCTGAACTTCCTCTTTGATCTTTACTGCCATATCTGGATGAGTTCTTCTGAGCTTCTGCTTTAAAGGCACGCACTCAGGCTTCAAAGGTAGGAAATGTTGCACAATATCTGTATCTAAACCCGGCATGTCTTCATAGGACCAAGCAAAGATATCTGAATATTCTCGTAGCAAACCGATCAAATCTTCCTTAACAGACTCTTCCAGAAGTGCCCCAATCTTCACCAAGCAAACACAATCTTCAGACCCCAAGTTGACTGTTTCCAAGTCTTCGAGATGCGGCTGAATGATCTTCTCTTCGTGCTCAAGGAGACGGGTGATCTCATCAGGAATCTCTTCAACGTCATCTTCTTCTGCCTCAAATACAGGGAATTCAAAATTGGGAGATGGTGTTGGATCATTATGTTCAATGGGTTTTAGGATCAACCTGCATAATGATTTTGGTTAAGAAAAACTTTAGAATTCAAACAAGCAAATCATTATGCAGATGAAAAATGTTTGATTTCTTTTATTTTTGTTTTTATGGTTTTTTGTGATCACTGATTTCATAAAGAAAAGCAAAAAGTGAAAACAAAGGAAAAACAAATGTTTGATAATGCGAAAATTGAATGAAAATATCATTGTATATATGTTTTGCCAACAATGTCATCACTTCTCCTTTTGGCATGGGAGAAGGGTTTTAAACAAAGTGAAACAATTTACTCTGATCTATGGATGACTGTAGAACATCTACAGCGACCCAATTGTGGCAGACACCACCAGGAATAACAAAATTGTTCACATCTTCTGCGTCTTCTTCTATGATAGCAGCAGCTTCCTCTTCTTCAGGTTGATCGGCGTGAATGAATCCTCCACTGGCGAACAAACCTTGCTCGTTGAATGCCCCAGAATCATAGCCAATGCCAGCCTGGGATCGGTTATCTTCAAGTTCAATCACTCTCCCTAAACCAGCAACTGCACCACATTCAATGGCCAGCTTCGCATCTTTGTAGGAAGTGAATGAAGGAGACTTCTTCTCGATTGGTTCATCTATAGATAAAGCTTGGAACGGAGTTCCAATTTCATCCTCAGCATCAATGTACGAGAAAGAAGACAAATTACTGACCAGGAGAGCCTTTTCTCCCCCTACTACAACCAATTTCTTGTTTTTCACAAACTTCAGCTTCTGGTGTAGGGTGGATGTCACGGCGCCAGCCTCGTGAATCCATGGTCTGCCCAAGAGACAGCTGTATGATCGGTGGATATCCATTACTTGAAAAGTGATCTGGAAATCACTTGGTCCAATCTTGATTGGGAGATCAACTTCCCCAATCACGGTCTTGCGCGACCCATCAAAAGCTTTCACAACAACCCCACTCTGCCTCATAGGAGGACCTTGATATGACAATCGGGAGAGTGTGGATTTTGGCAACACATTAAGGGACGATCCAGTGTCCACCAGTACATTGGACATCGCATCAGATTTGCAGTTCATGGAGATGTGTAAGGCCATGTTGTGGTCTCTTCCCTCCTCAGGGAGATCAGCGTCACAAAAGCTCAAGGTGTTGCAAGCGGTAATGTTTGCAACAATGCTATCAAATTGTTCCAGGGTGACGTCATGATCAACGTACGCCAGGTCCAAGACTTTCTGCAGAGACTCCCTATGGGGTTCTGAATTCAGCAGCAAAGAAAGAATGGAAATCTTGGAGGGCGTATGTAGAAGCTGGTCTACAATATTGTACTCACTCTTTCTGATGAGCCTCAGTATCTCATCAGATTCTTCATCAATAACGCCACTAGGGCCACCTGAAGAAACAGGAGTCTTTGGTACGGAGGAGGAGGGTTTGGCAGCATCAGGTGCCGGATTCTGAATACTCACAGCGGTCCCCACAGGACGCTCAACAGCATCAGAGGTAGTAGCCTTAGCCGGTGCAGAAAATACACGACCACTTCGGGTCAACCCACTAACATCAGCAATAGTGGTTACAGAAGTGGAAGGCAACGGCACTTCGACTCCATCCTGGACAGCAACAGGATTGTACCGGAATGGTACAGCTCGATCAGATGAATACGGCACAGGGCCGGCTGGTTTGATGATCAAAGAGGGGGAAGCCTTTGCCTTGTTGCTATTATAGCGAATAACAACGGGCTCAGGCAGCTTGAACACTGGTGATATGACATTCACCTCAGGTTCAACTGTATCAACATTGCGATTCTGCAGAATCTCAATGGTACCCTCATTCAACAGCTTCTGAAGTTCTCTGCGGACCTGGTCGCAACCCAAACGATTGACCGAGCAGACGCGGCACTTGTCGTGGTTATGCTCCAAATAGCTGTGCTGACACAACATCTTATGTAAGTCAACCAACGACTGCCTGATATGACTGACATATCTGACCTTGTACTTCCCAAGGCATTCCTGGATCATGTTGACAGATTTCCCATGCGCAGGCAATGGGTTCCTGGTGACGTTCGGGTTTGAGTCTTCGAAACTCAGAATTCCACTTCTCATAAGGTCTTGCACCTTAGTCTTCAATGGAAAGCAATTCTCCACGTTGTGACCCGGAGCACCGGAATGGTAGACACAATGCTGGTCTGGTTTGTACCACCATTGCGGATTGGCAGGAATGGCAGGAGGATCTCTGGGAGATACCAATTTCCTCTCCAACAAGGAGGGATAAAGCTCTGCGTATGTCATCGGAATCGGGTCAAAGCTGACCTTCTTCCTATCATAGTTAACATTCGCCTGATTGGTTGTACTTCCACGAGGCTGGTAAGCCTGTTGCTGTGGACGTTGCTGTTGCTGATATTGCGGTTGTTGATATTGCTGCTGATGCTGATACTGAGGAGGTTGGTATTGAGGAGCATTGTCTTTGAATACAGGCGCTATATGAGCCACCTGGTGCTGATGTCCGGCACGACGTGCAGGCTTCCTCTGAACAGAGGGTCTTCTTTGCTTGGGCTGAGACTGCACGGCATGTGCTTCCCCTTCTTTCCTCTTAAACGCTCCATATCGCTTAGAGGAAGAGCTGTCGTCTTTAGCCAATCGTCCTTCTCGGACCCCTTCTTCCAGACGCATCCCCATGTTCACCATCTCGGTGAAATCAGAGGGAGCGCTCGCCACCATTCGTTCATAATAAAATGAACCAAGAGTTTTCAGAAAAATCTTGGTCATCTCTTTCTCTTCCAACGGTGGGGTAATTTGAGCTGCCAGCTCACGCCATCTCTGGGCGTACTCCTTGAACGTCTCTTTGTCTTTTTGGGACATGGACCTGAGTTGATCTCTGTCAGGCGCCATATCAACATTGTATTTATATTGCTTGACGAAAGCTTCGCCAAGATCATTGAAAGACCGGATGTTAGCACTGTCCAGGCTCATGTACCATCTGAGCGCGGCACCAGACAAACTGTCTTGGAAATAATGGATCAAGAGTTGATCATTATCAGTTTGTGTTGACATCTTCCTGGCATACATGACCAGGTGTGCTAATGGACAAGTGTTCCCTTTATACTTCTCAAAGTCTGGGACCTTGAACTTAACTGGTATCTTAACACCGGGAACCAGACAGAGTTCGGCTGCTGACTTGCCGAAGAGATCCTTGCCTCTAAGAGTTCTCAATTCCTTTCTCAGCTCGAGGAATTGATCGTTCATTGCATCCATTTTCTCGTGAACATCTGAGCCCTCAGATGCTTCAGAATGATAAATGGTGTCGTCTACCCTGGGCATGGTATGCACGACGGGCGGAGCAGCAACAGGGACCGGGCTAGATGCCGGCACATGAGCAAATGTTGGAGCTGGCAGATCTGGCATGAAACCAGGAGGCATGCCCCAGGGGAAACCGGGCGGCATGGCATTGGGCGCAGGGGCGCTGGCGGGCACAGTAGAAGTAGAAACCTCGGATATAACCGTCCTCTGAGCAGGAGTTGCAGGAGGTGGAGTAGGCTGATTCTGGGCAGCAAGAAGTTGCTCCATCAGAGCGCCAAGTCTGGCGACTTCTTCCCTTAAATCTCGGTTCTCTTGCTCCAACTGTTCCATGATTCTGGCAGAGTTGACTCTTGTATAATACCGGTGAGTCAGCTTGTCTTCAAAATAAATGAAGAGCAGAGGTTAGAACCAGAAGACCAGAAAAAAAGGGGGTACCTGTTTATGCAAGGAATGATGCATGCAATGCTTGTGCAAATGCTTTGTTTTTCAAGGAACCCTTAGGGCATTATTTGCAATATTTTGAATATTTAAACATTTTAATTGCTCGTAGAAAATATTTCATTCAATATTTTGAGACAAAGAAGTACAGCATTTTTGATTCAATCATTACAAAGAGAAAAGGTAAATAACATCCTATGGATCCCTAGAAGCTCGGGATGTTGGGAGACGAGGAGTGCACAACCTCTTGATCTCTCTCTCATAGGCATCCTCCATATCAGCTTTCTCCTTCGCAAGTCGATCATACTTCCTCTTCCAGAATTTGGAAGACTGAGGAAGCAGAGAAGTCCAAGCATCATTCGGATCGTCGATCACTTGGTGCTCGAGAAATTCAATCATCGCATCTTTCTCCTTAAGCTGCTGCAGCAATTCCTCCCTCTCACGGATCCAGGCACGCGAAAGGTCCTCCTCTCTCAACTCCTCTACACGTTGGGTAGGGAGGGTTGAAGGCCCAGCCACATCCAACGGTGTAGGTCTTGGATAATCATACGGCATCAAGTAGGTAGCAGCCCTCTGTCTGACCCAAGAGGTGTATGGCTCCAAAGCGATGCAGTTCTTCGGACCCAATTCATTCCTACTCTTCTTTCGAATATTACGCCAAGCGCGGACAAATCTGGCTTTCAGGCCTTGGGGATCTTTACCCTCCTGAAAGAATACACCTTCTAACAGAATGTTATGGGGTTTATCCTTTAGGGGGAACCTAAGCTGACGTCGTGCAAGCATAGGGTTGTAGCTGATCCCACCACATGTACCAAGAAGAGGTACATTGGGGAATTCACCACAAGAATCGATAATCTGGACGGTGTCGTACACGCGATCATACCAGGTGATATCATCATTGGTGAGAGACATGAGTCTCTGAGACCACCGTAGACATCCCTTGTTCTCCTTGAAAGCAACTGTCTGAGGCAAGTGCGAAATAAACCACTTGTATAGCAGGGGTAGACAGTAGACAATGACTCCTCCATTCTTCATATTTCTTAAGTGCATGGAGACATATGCATCGCCCAACAAGGTCGGAACTGGATTAAGGACTGAAAAGATCCTAATAGCGTTCATATCTACGAACTTGTCGAAGTTGGGAAACAGCACCAATCCATAGATGAGCAGCACAAATAGAGCCTCAAAGGCGTCCTCACTCATGGCCTTCCCATAGAAAGTGGCTTGAGCAATGAGGAACTCGGAAGGAAAACCTTGAATTCCGCCTTTGGTAGTCAGATTAGCTCTAATCAGATCTTCCTCTATGTGCAATAAGCTGGAAATCTCTCGAGCAGATGGAATATCCTCTAAGCCACTGAACGGCACTTGATCCAGAATCGGAATCCCAATAAGGTGAGAATATTCCTCCAAGGTCGGCAATAACTGGAAGTCTGGAAATAAGAAGCAGTGGTACAATGGGTCATAGAACTGAACCAGAGTACTCATCAATCCTTCGTCCACTTGAGTGGTGAGCAGAGGCAGAAGCTTCCCATAGCGAGCTTTGAAACCCAAGGGATCTAATACATATGATGTCAGATTCCTTAACTCTTTGACATCAGGCTGTCTAAAGCTGTACTTCTTTGTATACCTCTTTGGTCTTTCCATGTCTGAAAATTTTGCAAATAAACCCTTTTTAAGTCCCTTGAAAATTTCCTTTTTTGGTGACATGAATGCGGATGAATGCGTGAATGCATGAATGCAACAAACACACTCAAGGATCAAGCAAAGCACACCAAGCAAAGGTCGTGGGAAAGCTCTATGTATCCCTAATATCAATCATCCATTTTGGTGGATTTAGGTTTTCACCTTATCGACACCCAAGTTCCATTGATATTAACGGTACACGAACCGGTTCTAACATTCTTAATATCAACCAGCCGCTTTGATGGATTTAGGTTTTACACCTGATCCGGGATCCATTGATATTAACAATGTTTGAACGACTCAACCACGAATCACGGGTTTGTTGAGAGTCACGAGCATGGAGTCTCGGTTAAGAACCACCCAAAGGGAGTGTACTAGGGTTTAAACCTGCCAGACATGTTCTATCAGAGGTTCCCATAATCATCGTTCCATCTTTCGAATATTATCGGAGGAACGAATACTCGTATTCCAAGAATATTCTCAAGAGAAACTCTTATGAGTGTAGTATCGCGTAACAATCGTATCAGAACTGACATCTGAACGATCTCCGCACTACGGTCCTAAAAATAGGCCAAGATGGGTTTGGTAAACTACGGTCATTGGCTTCTTCGGCACATGATTGAAAGAATAATGCCTAACCACAAATAACTTGTGTGACATTATTAATTCAACATGACCTCCACCAAGTGAATGGACTCGCAAGTCAACTGGCTAAGGAATACTCCACACCAGTCAACAAGACTATGCCATTCTCCTATCCTAGAGTGCACTCGAGTTCGGGTATAGAACTCATCTCACAGATCACCAAAGCAAACAGCATTGTATATCAAGCAATTCACACATTACAATCAATACAGTCATCCCAAATTGTACAAAAATATGTCAAATAACAGATAATAATATCACACAACAAAGGGTGAAAAGTAGGCAATACCACCAAGGAACCAGAGATTCTGGGTTCGATCCCCAGCAGAGTCGCCACTTTTCTGTAGCGGTGTATTCGTCGCTATATGATCTATTGGTTAAATCATAAGCAAAGCATACATTTGAAATTAGAGTCGCCACCGCACTTTTATTTATCCAAAGGACTGGCTAAAAAGCGAACAAAAGCCTAAGAAGTTTTACACGTAGAAAACTAATGAAAAAGATCAGAGAGTCTGGGTAAGGGGTAAATTACGCAATGGGAAGGTGTTAGGCACCCACTACGTCCTAGGTACTCCTAGGGAGCCCTTTTCACACTTGTTGTAAAAGATTGTTATTTGTTATGACATAAGCATTGTGCAAACATGATCGGGATGGTGAGAAAAAGAATATACAAGTTTTAATGGGTTTGAACGGATGAACCCGTTGCCTACGTACCTTCCATCAAAGGTAAGGATCAAAACGCCGTAGTTCGGCTAAAAGATTTCAAAAAGTTGGTGGATTCAATTTTAAACACAAACCCTAGGTCTTACGTTATCCACGGGAGAAAACTCAACCTTATATAACCACGAGTCCACCATGGGAGAACTGCTTCAACTTGTCAGGGAGGGGTTAACCCTATAATAGACAAGGAAGACTTACAATTCAATCAACTAAGGACAAAAGGTGAGATTAACATCAACCACTAAGATAAATCAAACCTATAGCTCATGTATGAAAAGATTAACAATGGACAAAGCCAAAACAAGTGAATGGGTGAAATTAACTGATTATGATTATGAAAATGGAGGTCAAAGTATGATTAAGATTAATTCAAAGAAGTATTATGAAATGAAGTTTGAAAAAGAAGTTAAGGACTTGGGTCCAGGTTTTCAGTTAGAAAAAGCATGAAGATGTTTGCACAACACTTATCTCAACTTGAAAAGCAAAAGTGTGAAAAGGTTTAGGACATAATGGGGATGAATGGATGAAGATGGATTGTAAAAACTTCTTAGAAGGTTCACTTCTTGAGATCATATAGAAGATGATTCAAGTGTGTCCTTTGGAATGGACAATGGATAATAGCAAACAAACAAAGAAGCAATTTAAAAAAAGCGGATACCGGATGCCAATCACTGGGCTTACACCAATTTCCTAAAACAGAACTGGATATCAGAGGCCACTCTATGGTCTTACACTAATCTCCACAAAAGAAACAAAGATGGAATATGAAAGTCAACTGCCAATCTATCTGGACTTAGGTCAACTGCACATATGCTCATAGGAATACCAATGCCACATTACAGGGACTTACAATGGATCCTCACGTACAAGAACAAAAGCAACAATATGATCATAGGAAAGCAACTGCCAACTTACAGGGACTTATAATTGCAACCTCACATACAAATTAAACAGATCAAATTATGATCACAGGAAAACAGATGCCAACTTACAGGGACTTATAACTGTATCCTCACATACAAACAAACAACAGAAGATATGAGTGACCCATGAGGTCTTACACTCTATCCTTCCATATCACAGGAACAAAGGCCAAAGAAATGGACTTACAATTGTCCTCAATGGGTACACAACAATGATAGCATCACAAAGACAAATGAGATGATCATGCATTAATGGCAATTGATGATGATAGATGCATAAAGCAATACAGGCATACACGTGCATATGAAGCAATCAATCAATCAATGAGAATCAAATAGCACATTCTATAACCAAACAAGGAGGCTCATACAAGAGGGTGAGGCACTGAGGCCAACTGGAGTAGGGTCAAAGATTTGCTCTTAACCTTGCCATTGAGAGGCTAAGGTGAAGCAGATGAAAGGATATGAGGGGTGTGCCCCATTGCTCTTATCCCTGATCAGGGAGAGCATCAAATAATAGAAAGTGTGGGAGCTCAGAAAGATGGAGCTCTTTCCACATTATTGACTCAATAGATCTTGGGTTTTGATCTCAATGCTACAACCATGTAATGGGAGCAAGGAGAAGACTCACTGAATAGTAGGGGATAGGTTACTTATCCCTTTGATCTACCAATTGCCTTACTTGAAGGACTTTTCCTGCTTGGGGACAAAATTAAACACACACAAGCATTCCCTCTTAAGGAGGACTTCAGACAGTTGCCTGGCCAAGTAACAGGCCAGGTCTTCCAGACTACATGAAGAAGAAAGGTTTATACCTCAAAGCAAATTGCTAAATAGCAAAGCAAAGCAAGTTCAAAGAACTTAAGCAACTAAGGGTACCTGAAATAGTCAAACTAATCAGTAAACAGCTCAACAGTTTAAAGCAAAAGGAATGGATAAACAATAGTCAACACAGAGGGACCAATATGCAAAGCACAAGACTCAAGTCACATGAGTCATATCACCTACAAAACAAAGGTTAGCACATGGTATATAATCAAGCTCAATCAAATTTGTATGGTTTCTTTGAAGCATTGATGCTTAACCTAAAACAATGAACTCAAACATAAGCCAGGAGACCACTAGGACTAGCCTAGGGTCAAGGATGAAAGAAAAAGTCAAAACAGCAAAGAAAAGTCAACCAAAGTCAAATTCAAACATTTAAGAAGCAATCTCAATTGGGCCCAAGTCCATATCATGCATCATCATTATTTTATAAACAAAAGGAGGCAAGGCATGGCAAATGAAAGCACATAGGAGTCAACAGCAAGACTTGCATCAAAAGTCAACTCAAACATTTTCAAAAATCACCAAATAAATCATGACCAATCCTAACACCTAACATGGTAAGCATGTAAAATTTCATCACAATTGGACAAGTGGAAGGCAGTCAATGAAAATCATGAAGTCAAAGCACATTTGAACATGTTCAAAGAAGTCAACAGAAAGACTTATCTCAAAACCAAACACAAACATTTCCAAAAATTATCAAATAAATCAGGGTCAACCACAATCCATAACATGACATACATATGAAATTTCAACTCAATTGGATCATGGGAAGATGGTCAATTAAAATCAAGAAGTCAACACAATTTCAAGTGTGCACAAAGAAGTCATCAAAACATGTGTCATCTTCAAAAAATCATAACAAAATGAAAACAGATGAGAAATGGATGGGATCAACACCAATGCAAAGCTCAAGATGTCTAGTATGCACATATGAAATTTCATGATCATACAATAAGATATGAGAATTTCCCAAATGAAAAGGCAAGAAGTGTCATACAAAGTCAACATTTGACTAGGCAGGGAAGAAAATTCACAAGCAAATAGGAAATGGTATGATTAAATCCAAGGAAATTCATACACAAACTAGACATATGAGAGATGATTCATGCAAAATTTCATATTATTTGAAGGCCAGGAAGCATGTTAACAAAAATCATGAAATAGCATATCATTGGTGTGACACAAATTGTCACACCCTACTTCAAAAATTTATATCTCACAAACCACATATGATAAATGCACAAACTCTACATCAAAACAAAGGTGAATGAGTGTAGATTCACCACAAAATATTTCAGAACCATTGGATACATCCTCATCATTTCACAAGGGTTTTGGCAAAAGGTATCAAATGAGCATACATGTCAAGAAACTTAATTCCATTAAAAATCCAGCCACACAAAAAATAATTAAAAATCATGATAAAATAGAGGACATTCTCATGAACATGATGCAAAAATTTTCATGATTTTTGGAGTTGAAATGAATGACAAATGATTTTTGGAAGTTGAGCATCAATTTGGAATAAAATGAGCAAAGTAACATGTTTCAATGGTCAAAGGTGGTTGACCGAGTGGCATTTTTGAAATTACCACAACAACTAGGCAAAACGCAGCGTTTTGGGGAGGGAAATGAGATGTTCTGATTGGCCCTCACCAATAGAACAGTAACTCGTGTAGAAACAACCAACAACAACAGCCAATCGCATATGAGTTCTGGGAAATGACCAATGGGGCTCATGCAACTTAGGGTTCATGCAACAGCAGGGCAACATCATCTTGCTCATTCAAACCAACATGAAACGAAATCCAACATAACTTCATGAACAACATGGCAATTAACAATCATGCAACATCAAACAGCCACAAACAAACACAATTTCTCATGAATTTCTGGGTTCTATCTTAGGGTTTATGAGCAGAATCATCATCTTCACTTCTAACAATCGTGCCAGAATTTTATGCCCAGAAATGAGTAACAAATACATTAATCGAACCAACAAACCATGTGCAACAAGATTCCAAAAAGCATTTGCATCAAATCGAGCTCATATGGAAGAATCACACCAAACATCATATGAACATCAATCTTAAAAAAACAAATTATTCACTCAATACTTAATCATTTTATGTGAATCAAAGCTCAAAATGCTCAGCGTGTAAAGATCTATACATTTCATATCATGATTTGGAAAAAAGAAGAAGTCGAAATCTTACTAGTTTTGAAGAACAGTTGAGTTGTAGTGGTTATTTGGCCTTCAATGTTCGAAACAGATGGAGCTGGTGCTTTGAAATGATGAATGATGAAGTTATTTCAGCTCAAGAATGCACAGGATAGCTTGAACCAACTTCTGCCATTGTTGTATGCTTAGTGAAAACAGAACATGAAGAAGGCTGTGCAGATGATGAACTGTGCTTGAAAAAGGCTCCAAATGATGTCCAGATGATGGAACAATGAAGAAAGGCTCGAGGGATTTGAAGCTTTTGGCCAGAAAATGCAAATCGTGCCAATTGGAAAAATGAGAGAGTGAGAGTTTTCTGGTTTTGTTATGGCTGCTCCTAGTCTCTAGGGTTGGAAATGAACAGAAAATAAGGTTAAATACCTCTGTTTAAGGTTGCATTATTAAGAACTAAACACAATTTGATTAAATGGTAAGTTTTGCTAATTGGTGGTTTTGGTTCACATGTGGAGGTGTAGTGGCTGGTGCACGAGTTTGGGCTTCAAAACAGGCTGTAAATGACCCTTATATTTGCTGTTTTAAGTCTGCTAATGGAGTGCTAAGCTTGTTTTACTTTAATGAAGCCATATTGCATTTTTGCTAATTTCCAATATATGCACATGGAGGTATAAGTTCTGCATGATTTGGGCCTTAAAACATGTCTCAAATATCATACCAACCAAGTCCCAAATGGCGAAAATGAGTAGAAACCCTTAATTCAAAAAGTCAACAATTGCACATACTTGAAATGAATAAAGTCAAACTCAAAAAATGCCATTTTGCATAGTAAGGTTTTGGTAAATGATGAATGAATTTTTGGAAAGAGGGGATTAAATGGAGCTTGTAGGAAAAAACCCCACTAAATTTGGCCAAAGGAATCATGAGATATGGCCATTTGAAGTTCAAAAAATGGTGAAAATGAAATGATCATATCTTGCAAACCATTCATGGGATTTGGGAGTTCTTGGACTTTTTGAAAATGGGAGAACACGATCTTCAACTTTCATGTTGGGCAAAAATTCATTTGAAGCTTTTATCATGATGTAAGTTGAAGATCAAGAAGTTTCTATTTTTGGCAGTTGAAATTACAGGTCCACTTTCTATTTTGGGAAATTTTCTGTTTAACCTCAAATTCTTCCATGATGAGGTTTGGCATGATATATGAGGCTTGTATAATCATGAATGAGCTCCTTCAAATCAATTCTATCCATCAAATCACTGATTAAATCCACTGTTGACCAAGTTTGACTTTTCTAGGGTTTTGGATGACTGAAGCATTTCTGATGAATTCCAAACCCTAATTTCTTGAGACCTTGACTTCAAATGATGTCCCAAGTTGTATGAACTCTTGATTATTGATCATGGTGCCCAAATTCTACAAGAATGGCCACCATCCATTACTTTGACTGACTGTTGACTGTCTTTGACCTAATTGCTGATGGTTGCTTCAACTGCAAGCAACAAGGTTAAACTGACAATATTTTTGCACTTGGGAATGATAAACATATGAAAGGCAAAGATATACAAATGCAAGACATTCTTGGTGATCAAGAAACAACCCACAAGGCAACCTACCCACTAGGAGGGAAGCAAAGGCATGCAGTGATCCTTGAGGACATGATATGAGATGATATGGGCCATGAGGGATCTTAGGGCCCAAAATTGGGGTCTTACAATATTCCAATGCTACCCAACAAGTCTGGTCTATTTTAACTCTTGTCGGTAGTCTGATTTTCCGAAGGATTTTTCTTAATGTCATCCTTTTGGTGAAATCCCCTTGATGAATAATGATCGTTGTCCTGTTTATGATAACTGTTATCCTTTGGGTAATGGTAAATCCTTGAGATTTGTGATCTTACCGTAATCCTTTTGGCATCGGCGATCCTTGAAGTTTTGTCCTAACCTTCATCCTTTTGGTGAATGGCGACCTCTGCAATTATTACAACTTACTGTCATCCTTTTGGTGTCGACGATCCTTGCGGTGATAGGGATCCTTGTCAGTTTGGTTCAACCATCATCCTTTTGTTGATGGTGGTCTCTGTTGTTATGTCTAATCATCATCCTTTGGGTGATGACGTCCAGTTCAATCTAAATATCATCCTTTTGGTGATAGAGATTATGGAGTTTGGTTTAAACTATCATCCTTTCGGTGATTGCGACATTAGGAAAGTTCAATCTTACTGCCATCCTTTTGGTGTCAATAATATTTAAATTTTTGACTTATTATCATCCTTTTGGTGGTAACAAGCTTTGTTGTTTGATAATACCTTCATCCTTTTGGTGATGGTGATTGTATTGACTTATTATCATCCTTTTGATTGTAACAAGTTGCATTTTTTTGATATTACCTTCATCCTTTTGGTGATGGTGATCATTTGAGTTGTCTACATATTATCATCCTTTAGGTGGTAACAAGTTTTTGTCCTGTTCTTACCTTCATCCTTTTGGTGATGGTGATCGCTTGAGTTCGGTGCTTATTATCATCCTTTTGGTGGTAATAAGTTTTTTTGTTTGATAAATACCTTCATCCTTTTGGTGACGGTGATTGTATTGACTTATTATCATCCTTTTGGTGGTAGCGAGTTTTGTGTGTTTAATCTTACCTTCATCCTTTTGGTGATGGTGATTGTTGACTTATTATCATCCTTTTGGTGATAACAAGTTATGTTATTGATCTTACCTTCATCCTTTTGGTGATGGTGATTGTTGACTTTGTATCATCCTTTTGGTGGTAACAAGTTTTGTTGCTTGATCATATCTTCATCCTTTTGATGATGGTGATTATTGACTTATTATCATCCTTTTGGTGATAACAAGTTCTGTTGGTTGATCCGGCCTTCATCCTTTTGGTGATGATAATCATTGAATTTATTGACTTACTATCATCCTTTTGGTGATAACAAGTTTTGTGGTTTGATTTTACCTTCAACCTTTTGATGGCGATCTTTGAAGTTGATGAGTTGACTATCATACTTTTGGTGGTATTCTTGCTATCATACCCTCGTTAATGGAAAGTTGTATCAGAATAACCATCATCCTTTTAATGACTGACGTCATCCTTTTGGTGGTGAAGATCTTTTGTGATCAACTATCCCCTTTTGGTGACATCAAGTTTGGTTATTTAATCTTACCATCATCCTTTTGGTGGTGACGATCCTGAAATCGTGGTGAATTACTATCATCCTTTTGGTGATGGTAATTAATTCTACTATCATCTTTTTGGTGCCGAAAAACCTGTTCAGTTTTTGTCCTTATATCATAACGACCTTTACAAGATTTGAATTTCGACTTGAGGGTTGACATTGATTTGACGTTCTACCCATAATACCTTGGTGTTGTTAGAACTAGTTGCATTTTCTTACTGCATTTCTCCATTTCATTTCAAAGGACAAAATTTGGGTCTTTTCGTATTTAATTATCTTCCACCACGAATGTATGAAGACCACTGTCATTCTTACCTTCTAGTTCAAGTTAATTAAATAAGGGCAACTGTCATACCCCAATTTTGTCCAGGCATTTTTTAAATTTTCGTAAATTTGATTTCATTTTCAATTTACATCATATGCACAGCATGACATGCATTTCATCATGAATAATACCTAAAATATCAGTCGGAATAAATTATTGAAAATACAGACAAATTGGTTAAATCATTCCTCAAGTACGGGCAAAATCAGCAAGTAAAAAGTTTCAAAATTAAAATTGCAGACGACAGTATTATTAATCTACGGTTCACACAGTTTAACCTGGTGTGCTCATTATATTTTTCAACGACTGTTTCGGCTGCGTTTTGACCCGCCTAGGCCTTTTAACCGATGAAAGTTTATTTCAAAATTAAAAGAAACGCTGTATTTTTTCAATAAGTATATTTTGCACTGATCATTTTCATGCATCCGATTTATTTTTTCGAGTAAATTTTCGCCCGAATTTTATTCATAATTAGTCATTTTATTTTATTCCTTTGTCTGAATATCCAAATTAATTAATTATAATTTTTCTAGTTTGAAATTTGATAATGAATTTTTAATAAGCATATTTTCTTTAATAATAAAAATAATAGTTGTTCTTTCAAAACAAAACAATGGGATAGCATTGGATTTCTTTGCCAAATAAAATCAACTACATGCTAGCTCACACGATGCATATCAAAGTATATCTCTTCCTTCCATACATATGCTGCCACGCGCCCCATTAGCCTCTCTCTTTCCAAAATACACCAATCACTTGAGGGAATGGATTTTTCCAGCTAGCAAATTTCAACTCTCTCTTAACGGTACACTCACACCATATTCCTCTCAACCGGAGCCACGTGTCCCATTCCACTATCCATTGAGTAACTATCTCTCGGCATAAAAGAAAAAAAAACGAAAAAAGCAAAGGGAGAAGGGGATAACCACTCCACACTCTCTCTCTCTCTCTTGAAAAAACGGTCCAAAAAAAAGAAAAATTGGGAGAAGAGAAAGAACTTTTTCTCTGAAAAGACTGTCACTCTCTTCATTCAATAGCACTCACACACACTAGCCTAGACCCTCTCTCAGAGCATTAAAAGAAAAAGAAAAGAAAATTTTGGGGCTCCTACTCTCCATCTTTCTATTCTCTGAAAAAAGAAAACAAAAAAACAAAAAAATAAAAAAAAAACAAGAAAAGGTGAAAGAAGACTATCCATCTTCTTCGTCACCAACCCAACACACCGACACACCACTCGTCGGCGACCGGACCCATCGTCTTCCACCACGCCGTCACCTTCAACCAAACTTTCTCCTCTTCCACAAGTTGAACCAACCACCCTCTATTTTCATCCGCGATTCACCGCTAATAACACACCTCCACCGTAAATCTCCAACACCTCCATCGCTTTCCGACCAACGCACAACTGTCCTTCAACCATAATTCAACATCGCGCTTTTGTCATACCTTCCATCATCTCTACTCCAACAACACCGACACACCACTCACCGGAGACCAAACCCATCATCTTCCATCGCGTCGTCACCTTCAACCAACATTTCACCTCTTCCGATCCACCTTCATATTCAACATCCACCGCCCTCTCCAATCGTGCCGCCTTCCTTCACAAATCCAAATCTTCCGTCACCGCTCCAACCACACACCTCACGCAACCTTCAAAACATCCTTCGCCGCGAACCGTTGACAAAAAAAACTAGCACCGATTTACGGCCACACATCTACGATTTCGAGCAGAGAAACTCAATGGATCTGGATAGCAAGTTTCTCCCAAGAAGACAACATTAAACCACTTCCCGTTTCTAGTCGCGACCGGCTATGATCATTATTTGAGATTGGTAATCTTCAATTCTATGGTGATGGCATATATTTGTTTTATCGTTCAAATGTTATGAACTTAAGGAAATTGGATGTTGATTTGAGTTGTTATTTATGGTGACCTTCCATGTTTTCACTCCCTGAGTTATCTTTTCATTTAATTAATGTTAGCAAGGGGTGGCCACATAGCGTGACCCAATTGGTTCTGATGAAGAAATCTTACTATAATTTTTTTAAATAATCAGTAATTATCCATGATGAAAGAGAGCGGCGATACCTCTGCCCTTGATGTTACTCTCTGATCTTCAATTCATTTTATTATTACTGAATATTCATTTGAGATGGGTTAGCCCAATTATTTCAGTTAGACATTACCACCTCTGGATTTGTACGTCCTATTTCAATGTTGGTTTAACTATTTTTTCTAATTTACAAACGATGTAAATAAATTGGCTCTCTTTCTATTTTATTACATGGCATAAAATAAAATAAAATAAAATATGCGGATGTATGTGGAGAGAGAAGAATATTTTGGAGGTTGTTAGATTAGGATTCCCAGTGACAAAATCGAGTGAGGGGAGGAAGATTTAGTTTTTTTGTTTTTCCTCTTATACAACCTCGCCATGTGTCACAATGTGGCAAGTTTGTTTTGGAAATTGAAAATAAGGTAGTATGTGTACAGCTGTATTCTTGTAACGTCAATGCACATTTTCCTTTCATTGTTGTTATCTTTGTTTAGGATTTTTGTGATACATTTGATTGTTGGGCCATCACCATATTTAAAGCCTCCAAACCCATTAAGTCATACATCATTTTCTATCATTATACTTCCCATATGCGTGGTAAATATTTTTGCAATATTGTACATGAATTTGTGTTACTATTATGTTGTTGCATTTAAAATAAGATGTTGCTTAAATTAATGGGTTCGGCCTTTCCATGTCGATATGCCACCAAAGTTTCAATAAAAAAATAGACCATTTCACCGCGTTTGGATTTCGCGAATAATATTAATCGTTGCTATCTCACATAAACCGGTTTGAGCACACCGATTCGATTAAATAAAGTGATACCGTCACTTAAACACTTTTTCGTTAATAAATTAATTAATTAAATTTTGACCAATTAGTTAATTACTATTGACCAATTCTAAATTAACTTGACTATTTGATTTAAGTAAATAATTTTTGATACCTAATCTTATTTAATTTAGGTAATCGAACTTTAATCAATTTTTGTTAATAAAAATGGACCGACTTATCTCATCATTAATTCATAATCCTTTCAAACTAATTCAATTTCATCATCAATCCAAACCAATTTCAAAAAAAAAAAATCACACAATTCTTGATTTAACATCAAGCCCACTTTCAAAATAAATCCTTTGTAAGTCGATTGCTTTCTAGGATCACCATCAACTTCACATAGCTTGCTCTTGGGCTTTCTTACAATGAGACCTACTCGGTTATGACTAATCAAGTAGATGATCGATTCACTACACTTTATTCACCAAACACGAATCCAAACCTCGATCCGGCGTCGAGTATTTTATTTAAGATAAATTAATATAATTAAAAAAAACACATTTTTAACTTCGGATAAAAGGATGGGAGGCGTTCGCCTCACTATCTTGCGAAGGATTGAACGATTGGCGCCCTCCACATTGCTCAACTTCTCGTCATTTAATTAAAATATTTAAATCATTTCTTTCAAATTAACACAACTTCCAAACCTTTTCAATTCTAAATTTTTGAAAATAAAAAGATTGGAGGCGTTCGCCTCACCATCTCTCGAATAATTGAATGATTGGCGTTCGTCATATTGCTCAAGTTATCGATTTCCGATTAAAGTCGCAATCGTACAAATTCAAATTACTTTTTTTTTTCAAATCAACTAAAACTTTTAAAGACTTTACTTTATAATCCAAACTTCGGAGAAGAGAATGGGAAGCGTTCTCTTCACCATTCCTCGAATAATTGATCGATTGACGCTCGCCATATTGCTCGATTTTCTATTAACTTCCGATCAAAACATTTTTAAATAAACTCGGATATAGAATAGGTGGCGAACGCCTCATTATTCCTTGAATAAGCCAGTAGGAGCCGCACGCCTCACTACCACACATAATCGAAGTCCGCAAACAAACTTTCAATAATAATTCGAACAAAAAAGGGAGTAGAAGGCGTTCACCTTATTATTCCTCGAAAGAATTGAACGACTGGTGTGTACCATATTGCTCAATCTTTTTTCGTTCTTCAAAATATCTTAACACATCAAATCTAATTTCTCGCCCCCGTGCGATCGAAACCAATCAAACAAAACAACAAACATATGAATTCAACTTGTCACCCCCGTGTGACCGAAACTCGTTTTCAAAAAAGAACATTGTTAATCCTTTCTAATGCGCACAACAAACTAGTGCTTAAGCCTCCTCCGAGAGTAGACAAGCCAATGTTTAGCCTTTATAATGCGATCTACACATTCGTTCATTAAAAAACACCAACCAAATCGTAGTGTCTGAACTACGAATGCTCTGATTTCCTTATTGCACCATAAGGATACGTAGGCAGGAGATTGTTGTATCTTCGCGAGCACACTAAATAGAAAACCTCCATTTTCTCTTTCTGAGGTCTTCACCCATATCTATTATCTATTTTGATTACTCGAAGAAAGCGAATAACATTCAACTAACATTCAAAAAGAAAATTAGACTAAAAGGTTCCCGTTGAGTACAACAGACGTGAGGGGTGCTAATACCTTCCCCTTGCGTAATCGACTCCCGGACCCGAATATGGTTGCGACGACCATTATTCTATTTCTTAAAGGTTTTATCTATATTTTCCTATTCCTTCATTGGAATAAATAAAGTTCGGTGGTGACTCTATTTGAACACATTTTTTCATGTCCATCGCGAGGGATCGCATTTTCGAGGTGCGACAATTATCCTAACAAAGCTTTCCATCACCAAAAGGATAACAATAAGACTATCACCAAAAGGATGATAGTTAACTCATCAACTTCAATGATCACCGCCACCAAAAGGATGAAGGTAATATCAACAAAAAAACTTGCCATCATCAAAAGGATGATAGTAAGCCATAATCATTTCAGAGACCGCCATCACCAAAAAGATGTTGGTTAGTCCAAAACTTCAAAGATTGCTGACACCAGAAGGATGACGGTAAGATCACAAATGACAAATATTTTCCATCACCAAAAGGATGATGAACATCACCAAAAGGATGATGATTAATTGATAATGAATTTAACAATCACTGATATCAAAAGGATGACTACAAGATCAAACAACAAAGCTTGTTACCACCAAAAGGATGACAGTAAGCACTCAACTTCAATGATCTCCATCACCAAAAGGATGAAGGTAAGATCAATAAATTGTTACCACCAAAAGGATGATAATAAGATCAACCACAAAGCTTGTCATCACTAAAAGGATGAGAGTAAGACCATAGCTTACAAAGATCGCCATTGACAAAAGGACAATGTAAGATCATAATTGCAAATATAACTTACACCAAAAGGATGACAATAATATCAATAACGAAGCTTGCTATCACCAAAAGGATAATAGTAAGATCAACCATAGAGCTTGTTACCACCAAAAGGATTATAGTAATACCATATCTTCCAAAGATCACCATTGACAAAAGGACAATGGTAAGGTCATAACCGTAAAGATCATTGACACCAAAAGGATGACGGTAAGATTGGACTTGCCAAACGTCGCAATCACCAAAATGATGATAGTTTAAACCAAACTCAACAATCACTATCACCAAAAGGATGATGGTTAGATCAAACTGGACGTCATCACCAAAAGGATGATGATTAGACACCATAACAAAGATCACCATGAACAAAAGGATGATGGTTAGACCATAATGATAAAGATCTCCATCACCAAAAGGATGACGGTAAGATCAAACAACAAAACTTGTTACCACCAAAAGGATGACAATAAGCCACAATAACTTTAGCGATTACCATCACCAAAAGGATGACGACCATCACCAAAAGGGTGATGATTAATATTATTGATTAAGGGCCTTCCACTAAAAGGATGATAGTAAGAAAACCCATTAGAAAATAAGACTATCGACAAAGTTTAAATAGAACATACTTGTTGCGGAATGATGATATTAATAAAAGGTCAATAGAACAAACTGACTGGGGAATAAGATTATCAACAAAAGGTAAATAGAATAAACTTATTGGGTAGTATTGTAACCCCAATGGGTAAGACTTGCTTAGGATGTCAATAACAAAAAGGTTGCAGAAAAATATTCTCTGAAAGATGTAATTTTCATCAACAAAAGGTTAAAGGAAATAACTCACTGAGGAACGCTCAAAGAGAAACAAGCAAGGTAGGAATTTATTCAAAAATATATCATTGACTTAACTGAGGATAATATCTCATCAACAAAAGGTTAAATTATGTAACTCAATAGGGAACACCCAATGAGAAAACAACACAGGGTAGGAACTCACTCAGAGAAAATACCAATGACTTAACTGAGGATTGACCTAGATACTTATGATTAACCATGGATCCTGATTCATGCTATGTGCATTTGACTTTTGTACAGTACTCCACCTTAGTGGAAGTACCGTGCATACATTGATGTAAGGATGCAACTGTTTGGGATACCCCTTTTTTAGGTTCATGTAGGAAAGCAAATGATTGACATAACTTTGTATAATGTCTTATCTTAGAAGAAATGCTATGTATGTAATGACGCATGACATATTTTTGATTTTCTGAAACGTTATGCCTGTAGTGATGCATGTGATGCATGTTTGAATGTAAATAGGTGATTGGGTGTTTGGGATTGGTCTCCCTTTTTCGAAGATGATATCTTTTCTGGATACCAATGTTGATTGGATTTGGTTTTATGAGGATGCCAACAAGGTGGACTTTGGTTTTCTGGTAATTACCAACATGTATTGGACTTTTGGTTGGTGAAAGGATTTGACTTCCCGACACTCGGTAGTTGATGACGTGATGATCAGACAACAGATATGGATACTCTTGGTGCCCCAAGTTTGACCCCTTGCTGATAAGTTGTGTATTTGTCCTTGAGAAGATCTCGACTTCTTTTCTGATGGGCTCAGGCGACCTGTAAATGAGCATATTGACATGATCAAGGCGTGACGATTGCGCTTTTGTTATGCCCTAAGGATGATGGTTAATATATAATGTTGCACTAGCATGAACTTTTGACACTTTGTTTATGAATTCAAATAGTTACTAGTGTCTTACACAATCTGCTTGACCGACTTGAAGATGTGGAGGGAACTTGCCTCCTTGCAATTTGTCTTGCCCCAGTCTGTAGGGTATTTAAAGGAATTCTCCACAAAAGGAAACCTTTAGGAGTGATTATCTCATGACATGGTCTGAGTTTGTTTTCCCTAGTGTTGAAATCTTACAATGGTCTTCCCTTGATTAGCTGGTTCTCGAAACGATTTTCTTCAATCGACTGACCTTTGGGAGTTGGTTTCCACTGTACTTTTGGGGTGACTTGCCCCTGATTGAGCCTTTGAGGGTCTTGCCTCAGACAGACTGAGTATTGAAGTGATTTTCCTCAACCGATGCTCGACGATTTATCTTATATTGAATAATTCTTAGGTCAATACAATAAAAAAAATCATGCCCCTGATCCATAGGATTATGGGGTGGTTTTGATTCATGTCAGCACCAACAATCATGCACTTCTCTGATTGCCCCTTATTGGAATTTCCCTGATGTCAAGTACTAACTTACAATTAAAATTGTTCATTCAAAAATGCTAATTTTAATGCGCTATTCATGCATGTTTTTAAAAATCTTTTATTGGAATGATGTGGTAGCGTGTGACGAGCGGACCATGAGTCCAAACTCGGTGTTGATTTAGCTAGTGTGTGAATGATACAACGAGAATAGAAGATTAGCAAATCTATAGGAGTCATTTTATGCAACCTTACTATATCATGCTTTTAGAATATACCCTACTTCAATTAGGTCTTTTAGGGTTGTAACATGGCTTGGTTCATGGTTTGTGAAACAAAGGATATAAGGCTCAAATTCGTTTTAACCCACCCCTTCTTCATGATGATCTCCAGTCCTACATTAAATTGATTCAATATACACATTCATCTTCTTAAGAGTGTTTGCCGATGTAAGATTGAAGATGAAGATTCAATATTTTTCTAAAATGGAAGTCAACTTATTTGCTTTTCGGACATCGGTGACCCTTATATTTTGGTATGGTGGTCACTGAATCTTATTTTGTTTTGTTGAGGGTTTTCGTGACCTCTTTTGATTTTTTGTCTTGATCCCTAACTTTTTCCTGGACTTCTTTTTGAGGCTTTAGGTCCATCTGGATTTCCCTAATTTTTGCCTAAGTCTCCTTTCGGGGGTATCGACTTAGCGGGCTTTTTTACTGATTCCTTTTTTTTTGAGAGGTTGTGACTGCTAAGTCATTGATTATTGAAGAACTTTTGGATTTTGCACGATTTCTTTGACACTTCAGGATGTTTGCGAAGAATGGCATGCAGTTGATATCCAATTGGGATGTATTCCCTTGTGATACAAATGTGGAGTTAGATTAACTGAACACTACCCTACCCCGGGTTAGACATAAGGGTTTGTAGATCCGAAAGAAACTCCTACTTCTAGGCTCGAAGTGGTTGACTAAGGATTAACTCCTTATCTCTCCAGTGTTTAAGGATTTAAAGCAATGCATGTACATCATCAGCATGATTTTATCTGAAAGCATACAGTCAACAATTATGGGTATTTTATTTTCGTCATCCTCCTTCCAATATTTACTAACAATAGTATGATAAAGAAAGTAAAGTGGAAAATTATGTGTTTGTGCTTTGCAATAAATGAATATGAAAAGATTGATTCAAGACATGCATAATCATTTCATTAATAAGACCAAATACAAATAACAATGCTTAAAGAAAATAGTACTTAGACAAACGAGAATAAATTACAAGAATGCAAAATGATAATATGGCATAATGATTGCCTTCATTGAGGAATTGAGCTTTCCTTTCTTGATTTGCTGCCGGATTAACTTTGTTAGAAATTGTTCTTCTTGTTCAGGCCGGTATGAAGCTTATCTTAGGCAATCCCTTTAACGAAATTTACTTACGACTCCGCATGCGCCGGCATGGGGTTTGCCGCAACATTTAGGCTAACTGGCGTGAAAGAAATTGCCTTACAGTCAATCAGGTCTTGAACTTTGTGTTTCAAAGCCTTACAATTTTCCACTGTGTGCCCTGGGGAACCCATATGATACTCACAATGAGAATTTGCATCATAGCCTGGTGGATAGTGAGGAATTACTAGCGTTATCTCTTTCAAGGTAACTGATCTACCTTTTAGTAGGTAAGGAAGGATCTGGCTATATGGTACTGGCAAAGGATCAAAATGTCTTTCTGGCCTCCTTACCCTCTGTTGGTTAGGTTGACGTTGTTGTGGAACACATTGCTGTTGATTTCGGTGTTGTTCTTGATATGGTTGTTGTTGTTGGTAAGTTGGAATTTGATATGGTTGTTGATATGGTGCGAGCATGATGGCAGAAGCCTAATGGTAAGGCACAGGAACATATGGATGTGCTATATTCCCCCCTCCTCCAATTATGGCATTGGCCTGACCTTCTGGCTTCTTCGGGAGGTTAGGATATGATTTCTTCACTCCACATGAGACATTGGCAGTGCATGTCAACTTTCCTTTCTTGACCTGGCTCTCAATTTGTTCCCCAACAGAAACAACCTCAGCGAAAGTTGGGAAGTTGGATCCTACCATTTTCTCCATGTATTGGGAATGAAGAGTCCCCATAAACATATCAATTAGTTCTTTATCAAGGATAGGAGGTTGGACATGAGCTGCAAGCTCTCTCCACCGTTAGGCATATTCCTTGAATGACTCATTGTTACATTGAGTCATGTCTTGCAGCTGGGTGCGATTGGGCGCCAGGTCAGTGTTGTATTGATAATGCCTGAGAAAGGCTTCTACAAGATCTCTCCATGATTGGACTTGTCCTCTCTCCAGCTGCATGTACCATTCCAAGGATGCCCCACTGAGGCTATCTTGGAAATATTGAATCAAGAGTTGATCATTACTGATGTGGGCCTCCATCTTGCGACAGTAAGCTCTAAGGTGGGTTCTAGGGCAGCTAATCCCTTTGTATTTGTAAAAATCTGGAACTTTGAATTTTCGGGGAATCACCAGACCTGGCACCAGGCACATATCAACAACATCCAAGACGGGAGTAGTGTGAACTTCCAAGGACTTGAATTTCTCCTCCAAAGCCTGGAGTCTCTCAACAGCTGGGTCTAGGAGACCTCCAACAACAGGTTTTATAGGTTGCAGCATAAAGAAAGCATCATATTGATCTTCATCATCAGTTATAGACCCATGCCGAGCAGACGCAGCGGAATATTCAGGGAGGTCTATATTGGCCGCTGGAATAGGAATAGGGATATGGCATCCTTTTGGATGAGTAAGACTACCATCGATGTTAGTTACTCCAGGGATGCTAAGAAACGACAAACTAAATTGAGAAACAACTCTTCTGCCTTCAACATTCGTTTCAGCATATCTTTCCTTTTGGGTTAAGAGTAACATAGTCTCAAGCAAACGATCCATCTTCGCCTGCATAGAGTCGATGTCTGTTCTCATTGTACCCTGGTTTGCTTCAATTTGTTCGAGTGTCATCCTGTAGTTGCGGTGCGTCTCGTACCGGTGTCGAGCAGTCAACATTTACTGGACAAAGGGTAGAATATGGTGTAATTTTTTTGAGTTTTCTGGTTTATGAAAATGATATGCAATCCATGCTGATGATATGCGAATGCATGAAATTTTGCCATGTTTTTTTATATGCAAGGGAATACAATGCAATACTCATGATCACATGCATGTCGTGTAAGTAAGGGTAATATGAGGAAGTATGAGTCTCTCTGATTACTAGAAATCTCAAGGGTAGGCTCTAAAGTTGTGTTTTCAAGGAAAGAACTTAGAGTCACGGATCACGTTCAAAACTTCCTCGTAATAGTGGGTTGGCCACATCGTGATGAAAGTTTTGAATCGATCTAATCTAAGTGGGGTCTTCGTATTGTTCGAACATGGTGTAAACCCCTCGGTTCAATACTACACAACCTCCAACCATGAAAACAGACTTTGGGTTAATGCGAGGTTCCTACAGTCACATATCGTATTTAAAA
Source organism: Lathyrus oleraceus (assembly GCF_024323335.1). Taxonomy (NCBI): domain Eukaryota; kingdom Viridiplantae; phylum Streptophyta; class Magnoliopsida; order Fabales; family Fabaceae; genus Lathyrus; species Lathyrus oleraceus. The sequence goes on along the minus strand of NC_066584.1, from coordinate 122,670,572 downwards.
TTTCCCCACAATAATGGGCTAGCAATATTATGATGGAAATTCCGAACAGATCTACTCTAGATGGAGTTTTCGTATTGTTCCAACGAGGTGTATACCCCTCAGTTCAATACTACATAACTCCAAATTCTAAGTTCTTCGCAAAGCTCAGGTACAAAGCTTATCTTACAACATGCATCAAGCCCCATAGATCACCCATCACAGTATCAGAGTAAATCACATATAGCATAAATAATACAAAAAGATACAGAGAAGCAACATGGAAGAAAGAAATAAAATTTTAACATTCATTGCAAATCAAACTAAATTATGCTTGACTCTCTATAGCTTGGAGCATAAAAGTCCCCAGTAGAGTCACCATCTATCGCATCTCAAAAAATATGATCCCTCGTAATGGTCGTGGAAAAATTTAGTTTGAACAGAGTCGCCACCGAACTTTATTTGTTCCCATGAAGGAATAGGAAAATATCGATAAAACCTTTAAAAAATAAAATAATGGTCGTCGCAACCATATTCAGGTTCGGGAGTCGATTACGCAGAGGGAATGTATTAGCACCCCTCACGTCTGTTGTACTCAACAAGAACCTTTTAGTTTAATTTGCAATTTGAATGTTAGCTTATTTTGTTTGTTTTCTTCAAGTGAATAAAAGATTTAAAAGGGAGATGGATGGAAACCTCAAAAGGGGGGAAAATGGAGGTTTTTTATTATTGTGCTCGCGAAGATCTAGCAATCTCCTGCCTAAGTATCCTTATGGTGCAATAAGGAAATCAGAGAATTCGTAGTTCGAGGAACTACATTTGGTTGGTGTCTTTTAAGAACGATTGTTTAGATCACGTTCTAAAGGCTAAACGTTGACTTGTCTACTCTTGCCGGAGGCTTAAGCACTAGTTTGTTATGCGCGTTAGAAAGGATTGAATAGTATTATTTTTTAAAAGAGTTTCAATCGCACGGGGGAGAGGAAAGAGGTTTGATAAGTTGGATGTGTTTTAATGAACAAGTGCTTAAATCACATTCTAAAGGTTAAATGTTGGCTTGTAGGCTCGCGGTGGAGACTTGAGTGCTAGTTTGTATACGCATTAGAAGGGATTAAGCAATGTTCTTTGTGAAAAGAGTTAAGTTGTTGATCGCACGGGAGCGAGAAATTAGATTTAATGTGTTTGGTATTTTTTATAAGAACGACAAAAAAACTGAGCAATATGGTGCACACCAATCATTCAATTATTCGAGAAATAATAAGGCGAACGCCTTCTACTCCCTTTTCATTCAAATAATTATCGAAAGTTTTTTGTGGAAATCAAATATGCGCGGTAGTGAGGTGTGCGCCTCTCACTTACTTATTCGAGGAATAATGAGGCGTGTGCCACCTATTCCTTTATCCAAGTTTATTTAGAGTGTTTTAATTGGAGGACGAAAGTTTGAGCAATGTGGCGAGCGACAATCATTCAAATATTCGAGAGATAGTGAAGCGAATGCCTCCCATTCTCTTTTTCATCCAAAGTTTATTTAAGGTGTTTTAATCGGACAACAAGAATTCGAGCAATGGGGCGACCGCCCATCATTCAAATAGTCGAAAGATAGTGAAGCGAACGCCTCCTATACTCTTTTTCATCCAAAGTTTTTATAAAAATGTCCTTCGAAGTTATGTTGATTAGAAAAATCATTCGAATTCGATTTCATTATAATTAACCGGACGACAAGAATTCGAGCAAAATGGCGAACGTCAATATTCGAATACTCGAGAGATAGTGAAGCGAACACCTTCTATACTCTTTTTCACCCAAAGTTTAATTTATAAAAGACGCAGTTAAAAAATACTTCGCATAATTGACCCGCTGGACAAAAGAAAAAGAGTCCAGGAGAAAAATGGCATCCCGACGAACCAAAAAAAAAAGAAGAATAAAGAGGTTCGGGCAAAAATTAGGGATATAAAAAAAATGTACACCCGGTGAGTCGAAAACCCGAAAGGGCGGCTCAGGAAAAAAAGGGTATACCGGTGGATTGAAAACCCAAAAGGGCGGTCCACGCAAAAGAGGGAATAAGCGAATGACTGCAATCTGAGTTCATCCGTGTTATATCACCGTTTCATTCAATCCGGCAATCTTCGAAGGTTAAAGATCGACTAATCATCAACTTCAGAAAGCAAGATGAGCAGAGCGTCTTTGTAGCGGTGTATTCGTCACTTTATGATTTATTGATTAAACCAAAAGCAAAGCATACAAAGAATCGAGTCGCCACCGCACTTTTATTTATCCAAAGGAATGGCTAAAAAGCGAACAAAAGCCTAAGAAGTTTTACACATAGAAAACTAATGAAAAGATCAGAGATCTGGGTAAGGGGTTAATTACGCAATGGGAAGGTGTTAGGCACCCAAAACGTCCTAGGTACTCCTAGGGAGCCCTTTTCACAACTTGTTGTATGAAATTTTATTTGTTTATGAAATATTTATTGTGCAAACATGGATTGAAGGGATGAGAAAAGAATATACAATTTATTATTTTTGTGTTTGAACGGATGAACCCGTTTCCTACGTACCTTTCCTCGGAAGGTAAGGATCAAAACGCCGTAGTTCGGCTAAAAGATTTCCAAAATATGAGTGGATTCATTTTAAAACAAAAGCCCTAAGGTCTTTCGTTATCCATGGGAGAAAACTCAACCTATACAACCGCAAGTCCACCATGTGAGAAAAGCTTCAACTTGCTAGTGAGGGGTTAACCCTATAATAAGCAAGGAAGTCTTACAATTCCATCACTAAGGATAAAAGGTGAGATTAACATCAACCAACTAGGATAAATCAAACCTATGGCTAATGTATGAAAACTTATCAAGAATGGACAAAGCCACAAAACAATTGAATGAGTTGGATTAACCAATTAGGATTTATTCACAAAAGATGGTCAAAGTATGATTAGAATTCAATTCAAAAGAAGTATTATGAAATGAAGTTTGAAAAGTCATAGGCTTAAGGCTTGGGTTTCTAATTTGAAAAGAAATGAAGATGTTTGCACAATAGTTTTCAGGTTTTGGGTTAACATGCAAATGGAGGATTAAAGAAACAAAAGGGTGGAGGTTAAGGGATGCAAAACTTCATAGATGTTCACCTCTTGAAATCATATGTAGATGATTAAAGTGATTCCTTTGGAATAAGCAACAACGCAATAAGCAAACAACAAGATGGATACCAGATGCCAATCAATGGACGTACACCAATCTCACAAAGCAAAACAAAACATGGATATCAGATGCCAATGAATGGACTTATACCAATCTCCCAAAGCAAAACAAAACATGGATATCAGATGCCAATCAATGGACTTATACCAATCTCCTAAGGAATGATCATAGGAAACAACTGCCAATATATGGACTTACAATTGACTCCTCACATACAACAAACAAAACAAATGCAATAAGCAAGAGGAAACAAGTTGCCAATAAATGGTCTTACACTCGACTCCAAGGAAATAGGATGCCAATCAATGGTCTTAGTCCCAACTCCTTCCAGATCATAGGAAACAACTGCCAATAAATGGACTTACAATTGACTCCTCAATGGACAAACAAAGATGTCACAAAGATATGAACAATGATCATGCAATGATGTTCAATTAATGATGATAAATGCACAAAGGCACACATAAGCAGATATGCACAGATGAATCAAGTAAGCAAACAAACAAGTCAATTAGCACATACTATATACAATCAATTAGGCTCAATCAAGGTTAGGCTTTACAGCCAACTGGACTGGGGTATTCTGAGCTCTTAACCCTAACATTGAGAGTTAGGGTGAAGCAGATGAAATGGAGATGAGGGGTGTGCCTCATAGCTCTTATCCCTGGCCTGGGAGAGCTTCTAAACAAAAGAAAGTGTGGGAGTTCAGAAAGTAGGAACTCTTCTCCACATATGACTGACTCTATAAGATCTTGGGTATTTATTCACAATGCATCAAGACATGGTGTGAGCAAGGTGAATGACACAACCGAATAGCAGGAGATGGATTACACATCTCTTTTATCTGCCAATTGCCTCATAAGAGGACTTTTCCTGCTTGGCACAAACTAAACAATCACAAGCATTGCCTCTTAAGGAGGACTTCAGACAGGTGCCTACCAATAACAGTAGGTCTTCCAGACTACATGAAGAAGAGGGATTATACCTAAGTGGTTAAGCAACCAAGCAAAGCAAAGTTCAAAATGAACTTAAAGCAACTTAAGTACCTGTGGAAACAACTAAACAAATTAGTACAATACTCAGACAAACAGACAACATTCAATAAGCAACAAATAATCCCAATATACAAAAGATGTAAGCCAAAAGCAAAATCAAATGAGCTAGCATCAACCTACAAAACACACAAATGTTAGTAATCAAAAGCAAACAACAATGCTCAAGTGATGAAGCATCATCAATTATGGAAACTTGAATGCTTAACCTAAAATCAAAGGTCAAATGTGAGCAACAAACCACTAGGTCAAAGCCTAGGGTCAAAGATGGAGAAAAAATCCAAAACAGAAGCTGAAATTTAACATGAATCAACTTCAAACACCTCTTGAAACATTTCAAAAAGTCTCACATCAAAATCAATTACCAAAAGCATTTCATGATCAAATGAAGTTCAAGGTAATTTTAAAGCTCAAAAGTGATCAACATGAATGAAAAATCTCAATTAAAACAGAAATGATTCAAATAATTCCAACGAAATTCATGAGCAATCAAGACAAAACAATGCATTGTACAAAAAATCAGAAGCATAGGACATCATTTGGCATGGCAAACACATCATACAAGTTGAACATCAAAAGGTGTGACATAAATTGTCACACCAACTTAGCACAATCATAAAACAGAATTGATAATTGATAAAAATGCCAAATCAACACCAAAATGTCAAGCAATGTGTCTAGTTTCATCATGCAAAATTTCACATTCATTGGATAAGAAACAAGCATTTCATGACATGATAACCAAGGCAAGGTCAAATAAGGACACATGTTCAATCACTCTAGCACAAAAAAATATCCAGCCAAGCACAACTTGTAAAATCATGATCAGAAAATAATAGACAAAAAAAGGAACATAATGCAAAAAACCTGGTATTTTTTGGATGAATTTTCAATTAGATATGAATTTTCTAAGATGAGAAAAATTAAAAAAAAAGCATGTGAAGCATGGTATATGGCAAAGGAGGGAAAAGGAGAAAATATAAGAAGCATTTGAAAAAACACACTGGCCAGGAATCGAACCACAGACGAATTTGAATGTGAAAAGCGCCAAGGATGAAACACAGCGTTTCATTTATACATGTGGCGTGGTGAATCAGCAGTCAATGCTGAGTGTGTGCGGTCAAACAAACGTAAGCCAATTAAAATGCTAGGCAAGCAAAACGTGGACCAGTGAGGAATAAACCCTAGGCTAGCGTGGCAAGGCGTAGGAAAGCGTTTCTAACATCAAAACCGTGGCCAAATCTGGAAAATGAAGAACACGCCAAGGTTGAAGATGAAGATCATGAAGATCTTCATCTGGATTTTCCAGAAAAATGAAAAATGTCCAGAAATCATCCAAAAGCATACCAATCGATTCATCATGCAATGTACATCAAGGATTCATACTCATTTCACACAAAAACATCAAAACAAGATCAAATCGAAGAGAATAAAAATCATGCATGAAACTTTAATTCAACCTAACTCATTCATTATTGCACCAAAATTCACGATTCAAGGCTCAGAATCACCAGCACAAAGAGATCTACAACAACATAGCAATGGATTTAAAAATTGAGAGATTTGATTTGTAACCTCTTAGAGTGCAGAAATTGGAATCGTGCTCCACAATGCTCAGCAATGCCTCAAAGTTCCTTTACAATGCTTATGGAGTTGATTGATGATGAATTGGAAGCTCAACAGCACCTGAATCCAGCAAATCTTGAAATCACCATGGATGCTTCAAGCTTCATGTATGCTCCAATATGGCACAGATTGCTTCAATTTCACGTCCAAATCTCTTCAATAACACCTCAGGAGTATGAATCGAGCAAGAGAAAGTGTTCTTGTTTGAAGAAATTGCAAAAAAAATTGAGAGAAAAGTTTGAAGAATTTGGATCTAGATCTGAAAAATGAATGTTCCTCCCCTGAAAACAGTTATGCTTATGCTTAAATACCTCATGCTAATCATTCTCTAATCAAGCTTAAGCCAAATGCTAATGAGATTAATTAAGTTTTTGAGTGTATGCACAAATTGGTTTTTCACCTCTATGCATGGAATGCATGTGTGAACAGTACACGAATCCCATTCATTTTCACTTAAAATCCATTTTTAAAACCAATGGCAATGTCAAAAAGTTCAAACAATGCACCAAATTTGAATTTTATGATTTCCCTCCAAAAAGCCAATGAATTAGCAAGTGATCATGTGATGATAATTCATGTAATGTGATGCATGATTTGGAAATTAGAGGTCATGAGGAGAATAATGCAAAAAGAACCACTCATTTTGGAGCTTTGGTTGAAAAGTTATGCTCATTTGAAGTCCCATGCACACTTTGCCAAGATTTGATCATATCTCCTTAACCACACATGAGAAATTCTTGATCTTGGACTTTTTGGAAATGGGAGAGAAAGATCTACAACTTTCATGTTCAACAAAATTTCATTTGAAGCTTTATTGATGATGTAATCTTGAGTTGAAGTTGGTCTAAAACCTTTCCATTTTTGGCAAATTCAAATTATAGGTCACTTTCTATTTTTGGCAATTTTTGACCTGACCTCAAATTCTTCAAAGTGAGTGTTTGAAATGTCAAATGAGACTTGTTTGAACATGAATGAAGTATTTATAATCACTTCCCACCTCCAAATCCACAGTTGACTTTGTAGTTGACTTTCTAGGTCTTCAGATGACTTGAGATTGTTCTGATGAGATTCAAGCCTCTACCACTTGGGATTTTGCTTCAAAATGAACATCATAACTCATATGAACTCTTGATAATGATTGTGGGGTCCAAATCTAAAGAATGACCACGATCTATGGCTCAATGAGTGCCTTTGATTGCCTTGACCTGTTGTTACTTCATCTGCAAGACAAAGGTTAGATGACATATTTTTGTACTTTTGGTTAGTGATTAAAAGAAAAGCAATGACATACAAATGCAAGGAATGCTTGGTGATCAAGAATCACTCTCAAAAAGATTCCACCCACGGGGAAGGAGGCAAGGTGTCCAATGATCCTTGAGGCAATGCAATGAAATGATATGATGCCATGAGGGATCTTAGGGACAAAATTGGGGTCTTACAGATGCCCCTATTTATGGTCATTCTAGCCGGAGAAGTGAAGGTTAAAATCTTCATCTTGACGCGGTAGAATGGGCTTAAATAACAATAATGACAAATTTTGGTCCATGAGAGACCTCATGATGCAGATGTATGCATGTAAAACAAACAAATTTTGTGGGGATACGTGTCCACAAAGAAGAAAAGACGATCCGTCGGAGTAATACACTCACCAGGAACAGAGACTCTAGCAGGACTCTCATGGGAATAAGAAAAAGAATGCATGATCAGGACACGACTCTGAATTAGGGGAAACAAGAACTAGACTGGAGACCTCACTGGGGATAAAGGACTCAAACTGGGGGAAAAGAAGAAGGATATTCCAAAGGGACAAATCTAATGGAAAGACTCAAGCTGACTCAAACTATCCATAAAGGATACTTCGGATAAAAATCAAGACTCGGACTGAAAAGATTCACACAGAATCTCCTTGCCGGGGAAAAACTGCATATATTGGGGGAAAACGCCACCGGGGAATGTCTAACAAAGAGACTCCTGGGGAAAATCTGCAAGGTGAGGTGTTACCGGTATAAGGGTAACAAGCTCAGGAAGAATGAATATCTAAGACCAGTATAAGGGTGAGAGATATCGATCAACCAAACATCTGAGGAAGACCTGAAAAAGGTACATCAACTCAGGAAGATCTGACTCCATAGGGGACCAAGGTCATAATAGGGAGCAGAAAGAAAGGAACACCAGGGATACCGGTAACTGGGTATATAATAGGTGACCGACCAAAGCGTGAATTGGTATATATGCCAAGACACTCATCATCCGAAAGGAGGGCTTGAAAAAGCAAATCGACTTACAGGATGGACATTCGACTCCGCAACGGGAAAACGAATCTTACTCAGTTGGGAAAAGAACCCAAAGAGCGCATGAGATATAATATCCATTACCGTCAGAACGTGGATAGTATACTCACATGAGATATATTATCTATTACCGTCATAACGTAGATAATATATTCGCATGAGATATATTATCTATTACCGTCAAAACGTAGATAATATATTCGCATGGAAGGAACACCAGGGATACCGGTTACTGGGTATATAATAGGTGACCTTCCGAAAAGAGAGACAATCGTTACCAACAACAACAGGGTAGACGAAAGATAACTCACAGGGGATAAATTGCAAGCATCCGACAATTATCCAAGAAACGAACAAATATTCGATTCCGCAAAAGGAACACGAATCTTACTCGACTAGGGAAACACAACAGGCTTCGACTGAAGAGTGCATGAGATATATTATCCATTACTGTCAGAACGTGAATAACATACTCGCATGGAAGATTATCCACAACCGGCTACTGGGTTAATAAAAGATAAATCGACCGAAAAGAAAGGCATCGGGATACCAAAACTAGGTATATAAAGATGACCGATTAAAGGGAGCAACAGTCATTACCGACAAAAGGGTAAATGAAAGAGAACTCACAGGGGATGCATTGATAAACATCAATGATCCGGGGAACAAATCACTGGCAAACGGTGAAAAGACCCGCTGAGGATAAAATTGCTAGCATCCGACAATTATCCACAAAAAGACTTGTTGGGGATACAATTGCTAGCAAACGGCAATTACCCAGAAGAAAGAGGGAATATCAACATCGAATACTGGATGAAGATAACCAACAAGAGTAACCATCATCGGTTAGGATGAACAACAAGGTTAACTCTGCAAAGAGGAGAAATTAGGATTTACAACTACCGAATACGGGGTAGAAAACCAACAGCTCTGGCTGAGGATAAAATTGCTAGCATACGACAATTATCCACAAGAAAGCACAGACTCTGATAGGGAGACAACAACGACATGAGGTTTACAACTACCGAATACTGGGTAGAAGACCATAAAATCCACCATTAACCAGAATGAACCACATCGGTTATCTCTGCTAGGGGATAAAAGTAGGATTTATAACTACCGAATACGGGGTAGAAAACCAACAACTCCGCGTGGGGAATGAAAGAATCACAACTCCGCATGGGAAACAAAATAGGGTTTATAACAAACCACAAACTCTGTTGGAGAGTAAGAAAATAGGATTTACGACTACCGACTACTGGGTAGAAAACCATCAACTCCTGCCGAGGAATAAAAGGTATATAACCATAAATTCTGCCAAGAGGGAAAAAGGAACATAGGACTTACAACTACCGGTTACTGGGTAGAGGCCCAAACTCCGCTGGGGATAAAAACAACCATTGTCGGTTACTGGACAATTCATTCATTTATTCCACAGGGAAGCACAAGAGACAGCTAAAAAATGCCAATTCAGGATCAAACCAAAAGGCAAACTGAATCAAGACTCGTCCTAATTGTCGCATCCGCGAAAAACCAACCGGCGGGAAAAACAAAACAAACAGAGCCGCCACCGTGCGTTATTTATCCCAAAAGAGGGAAAGGAAACGCTCGAAGTAAACCTGGAAAGGAAATGGTCTTACGACCGGAGATTACAAGGTACGAGAGTCGGTTACGCAAGGGGAAGGTATTAGCACCCCCTCACGTCCGTCGTACTCGACGGGATCCACGCTCAGAAGGAAAGAAAAAGGTTGCTAAAAGAAACTGCTCAAAACATGCACACACACTGGAATAACAATACAGGCGGAAAAAGATGGAAGAAGGTAACTCGGCAGGATATCGCATCCTGGTCCTACGTAGTTTGTCAGAAACAAACATCAGAGTCAACGTAGTTCGGGAAACGGGGAACGGGCTCGCTAGGATATCGCATCCTATGCCTACGTATCTCATCTGGAATGAGAATCATAGCTAGCGTAGTTCGGCTAACGCACGCCGAAACAAAACACACGCACAGACGCTGAGACATCAAAACAAACACACAAATGGAAACAAACTGCCAATTGCTGGTCTTACGTCCAACTCCAAACAACAAACCCAAACGAGGAAACCGAATGCCAATCGTTGGACTTACATCAGACTCCAAGCACACTAACACAAACAGGAAACCGACTGCCAATCACTGGACTTACGTCAGACTCCAAGCACACAAACACACAAGAGGGTTAACAAACAAACAAGTTAATAGGGAGTCTGGAACTCGAGCCTAATAACTGTCAAGCAAACACACACAAAAAGGAAAAGGGTGCCCAGAGAGATCTCGCACGATCTCATGCCTACGTACCTCATCTGGTATGAGAATCAGGGCAACGTAGTTCCCCTTAACAGGGGAGAAACTTTCTCCTAACTAGAGACTGGGAAATGACAAACTAAAAGGGAGACTGACTCGAGCCTAATAGTTATCAAGCAATCCACAATGGTCCTAGGTTGAGGTTTCTATCTAACTTGCACAGGGAGCAAGCTATCCTAAACAACACAGGCAAACACATACAAGCACACAAAGCAAGCACACGCACTATATGCACACAATTGGGCTCATACAAGGTTAGGCTGTGAAGCACAAGCCAACTGGAATCAGATGTAGTTAGCTCTTAACCCTAACATTGAGAGTTAGGGTGAAGCAGATGAAATGGGAAGTGAGGATAAGACCTCACAGCTCTTATCCCTGGCCTGGGAGAGCTTCAGACAAATGAAAGTGTGGGAGTTCAGAAAGTAGGAACTCTTCTCCACATATGACTGACACAACAAAGATCTTGGGTTAATATCCACAATGCATCAACACATGGTGTGAGCAAAGTGGATGACACACTGAATAGCAGGAGATGGATTACACATCTCTTTTATCTGCCAATTGCCTATTAAGAGGTCTTTTCCTACTTGGCACAAAGATAAACAATCACAAGCATTGCCTCTTAAGGAGGGCTTCAGACAGGTGCCTGCCCCCATAACAGGACAGGTCTTCCAGACTACATGAAGTCAGAGAGTTATACCTAGGTTAAGCAACCCACAAGCTAGCAAAGCGACTTCAAAAGAACTCAAAGCAACTTAGGTAGCTGAAAAAATCTAAACCAATCAGTTTACAAGTCAATCAAACAGACAGACAACAATCAATCACACAATCAGACAAAGCATCAAGCACCAATGTGCAAGCCACAAGCCCATAGGCACAACACAAATAACTTGGCATCAAACTACAAAACAACACAATGTTAGTCATCATCAAACAATTAATCAACTCAAATGAATGAGCCACTACAATCATGGCAATGTGCCTTTGAACCTGAAATCCACAATCCAAATAGTGAGTCCAAACCACTAGGTCAAAGCCTAGGGTCAAAAGTAGGTCAAACATTCAAAACAGAACATGAAATTTAACATGAATCATCCTTATCCAATCAATAAGACAACTCAAAAGGTCCCATATCAATATCATCAACCAAAAGCATTTCATGAACCAAACATGGCAAGGTATGCAAACTGTGACCACATTGTGACATCAGAATAAACAAATGCACATTAAATCAAAAATGATTCAAATAATCTTGGAAAAATTCATGAGTAAACAGGACATAAAACATGATCATCACACACAAAATTAGAGGCATTGGACATCATTAGGCATGGCAATCACATAGCATAAGTCAAGATAAGCACAACAAGCACATGTGTGACACCAATTGTCACACCAAGTTAGAATAGGCATAAAACAGAAATGGTAATTGGTAAAAACCTCAAACCAAAGCCAAAACAACACTCAACATGTCTAGAAATAATGTGCAAAAATTCAGAAGCATTGGATAAGGAACAAGCATGTCATGATCAAATGAAGTTCAAGGCAATTTGGAAGCTCAAATGTGACCAACCAGAATGAAAAATCTCAATTAAATCATAAATGATTCACAAAATTCCAAGAAAAATCATGAGCAATTAGAACATCCATAATATGCATAACACAAAAAATCAGGACAATTGGATATCATTTGACATGGCAAACACATCATTCAAGTTGAACATCACAAGGTGTGACACAAATTGTCACACCTAACTTAGCATAATCATAAAACAGTCATGGTAATTGATAAAAATACCAAACCAACACCAAAATGTCAAGCAATGTGTCTAGTTATAGCATGCAAAATTTCATAAGCATTGGACAAGAATCAAGCATTTCACAAATGATATAGCAAGGCAATGTCAAGGAAGCATACATGTCCAAACACCCTAGCTTAAAAATTTATCCAGCCATGCACAATTTTGGAATTAATGATCAAAAAATAATAGACAAAATAAGGAATGCATTGCAAAAAACCTCACAATTTTTGGATGATTATTTAATTTGTTATGAATTTTTGAAGATGAAGAAAAATTAAAAAAATAACATGAAGCAAGCACATGAATACATGGAGGGAAAAGGAAAATCATGAAAGCATTTTGAAATTAAGCGCTGGTTGGGAATCGAAGTAGGTTACATTTTGAAACGCAAGTGGCGCCAGAATGAAACTGAGCGTTTCATTAACATGACATGGCACGATCAAAGCTTAGTCAAACGAATTGGACCAATCAGAAGCTAGCATGGCAATCTGCATGCACCAATCACGTTTAAGCCCTAAAACAAACATTCAGGAACGAATTTATGTTGCAGAATGAGATCAAACCGTGGCCTAAGCTGGACATCATCTTCTCCATCGTGCGCCTATGAACAGTGATGATCATCAAGAACAAAATTTCCAGAACTTAAAATTAAATACATCATCGTGTAGATCATTCATCAAGGATCACGAATCCATGCATGGTTTAGCCTAATTCCAACTATCATGAGCAAATCGAAGCAAACATCATTCATGCACAAAACTTTAAATCGACCTAACTAACTCAATTTTACACCAAAATTCATGGTTCAAAGCTCAGATTGCTCAGCAAACATAAATCTACAACAATAGCACAAAAATTTTGAGAATTAAGAGGATTGATTCATGACCTCTTGAAGAACAGATCTGGAATTTGATGGATTCAAGGCCTTGTGATGCTTCAATGTTCTTCCAGAATGCTTGTACAAGTGATTGGAGAAGAAAATGAGACTTAATTGTGCACGATCTCAGCAAAATCTGAATTCACCATTGTTGCTTCAAGATTCATGAATGCTTCAATGCAGCACCAATTCTCTTGATTCCACGTGCAAAATTGCTCCATAACACTTCAGGACCAAGGATTGAGCAATGGAAATGGTTCTTGTTTGAAGATTTGCAAGAAAATTTTGAGAGAAAATTTGATGAAATTTGATCTAGATCTGAAAAATGAGTTGTTGTTAATGCTGAAATAGTTAGGGTTTGCTTTATATATGTCATGCTAATCACTCTTTTAATCATGCTTAACTCAAATGCAAAGTGGATTAGTCATTTTGGAGTGTAAGTGCAAATTGGCCTTTTCACCCTATGCATGATATGCATGTGAATAGTGCATGAAATTTCTCTTCAAATTCACTTAAAATTCTGTTTTGGGGCCAATGGTGGTTGGAAAAAGATCAAGCCATGCACCAATTTTAAATTTCAAGTTTTCCCTCCAAAAATCCAAGGAATTATCAAATGATCATGTGAATATAATTCATGTAATGCAATGTAGGATTTGGAAACTAGATGTCAAAAGAAGAACAATGCAAAAAGAGCCATCCAATTTGGGGCTTTGGTTGAGAAGTTATGTCCATTTGAAGTTCAATGCACACTTTGTCAAGTTTTGATCATATCTCCTTAACCACACATGAGAAATTGATGATCTTGGACTTTTTGGAAATGGGAGAGAAAGACCTACAACATTCATGTTCAACAAAATTTCATTTGAAGCTTTATTGATGATGTAATCTTGAGTTGAAGTTGGTCCAAAATCTTTCCATTTTTAGCATTTTTGGCTTTGTTAAATGAGACTTGTTTGAACATGAATGAGGTATTTCTAATCACTTCCCACCTCCAAATCCAACAGTTGACCTGACAGTTGACCTTTGTTGACTTTTTAGGGTTTCAGGTGACTTGGTCATGCACAGATGATTTTGAGCCTCAACCACTTGATGAAATAACTCCAAAATTAAACCCTAGATTATACAAGCTCAATCAAATCATATGATGATTTCCATCTCAATAAAGACCTCATCTCATTGCAAAACCCTGACTGGTAGAATGCAACTGATTAGGGTTGACCAGAGGTCAAAACCCTAATCCCAAGAACTTGATCAGAAATAATGAGCCTTGATGATGATGATGTACCATTTCAACCAAGATAATACTCCATCTCCTTGAGGAACCAAGAAACCCTAATTGAAGCACAAACCTCAAATGATTAGTGATCAATTTATGAAACCCTCAGGCTTGCATCTCTTATCCTCTCTATCTTTTGAGAAAGACCTAGGAGGATGACTTGCTCATTGTTTCCACATGATATGCAAAGATGTAATGCCTAATGTCCTATAAAATGAAATGCAATATGCTAAGCTAGTCCCAAGAGAGGAGGGCAAATTTTGAGGTGTTACAGCTGCCCCTATTCAATCCACTATGAACCTGTCGATATGAACAGCCTCGGCTTTTAGATGATCAGGGTGAAGAGTGATTGAATACCAAGAACATACGAACAATTTGCACTCTGATGGGAAATAATAAACAATGCCTGTCAGAATCGGCAAAGAAGCAATCTCAAAAGAAGAACCCGTCTGGTACGGAGAAAGTCGGCCTGAACACCGAAAAGGAACATTGACCTGGATACCACAACAAATAGTAACACAGGAATACCATCATGGCCTGAATGCCGCTCGTCAGTCTAAATACTGAATATCATAGTATGAGAATATTAATGCCGGTCTGGTCACCGAGAGATTGGCCTGAATGCCCGAAAAACTGGCCTGAATGCCATTTCAGTCTGGATACCATTTCGGTCTGGATACCACTTCGGTCTGGATACCGGGAGACTGGCCTGAATGCCATAAGTACCTCGACCTGATCGTCGGAAACTTCTTCGATCTGAAAATCGGAAACTGGCCTGAATGCCACAAGTACTTCGACCTGATCGTCGGAAACTTCTTCGATCTGAAAATCGGAAAATCTGGTCTGAGTGCCACAAGTACTTCGACCTGATCGTCGGAAACTTCTTCGATCTGAAAATCGGAAACTGGCCTGAGTGCCACAAGTACTTCGACCTGATCGTCGGAAACTTCTTCGATCTGAAAATCGGAAAATCTGGTCTGAACACCCACCTCGGCCTGAACACTTGAAAACTGGCCTGAATGCCACTTCGGTCTGAATACCCGAAAAATTCGTCATGCCTGTCAGCATCGGCAAAAATAAGGAATAGTGATAAATGAGGTGGCACGCGTGCCAACGACCCATGCTGGGGATAACAAGTCATGAGCCTGCTATCCTCTATCCAACCCTAGCTAACGAATACTTTGCGCTTAGCTGGGGATTATCTTTTCTCTTTACCTATTCTTTTTGGACCCCGAAACTGCTTGGATTATCATTTCCATCTCCTCCCGACAGAAATCCTTCCTCCAATATCTCACTACTGGGGAATACTTATTGATTAAAATCACGATGCCAAACTCCTCAGAGTAACATCTTCACCTTGAGGCGAAACCCATTCTCAAACAGTAACCACGGTTTGAGACTAGTTTATGCTTGCAATGCTGATGCATGATGATTTTTTAGCGTAATGCTCCATAATCATGGAAATGCTACGCAATTAACTATGCAATATGCTATGCTTATCTACATGATGAATGCATAAAAAGTATCCCCCTCAAGGGACTCTTCTGGGGAGCTCGAGGCACTCTGCTGAGGGACTCGATAGTACTCCAATCTCCACCCTGCTGGGGGATAACACTGCTACTGGGGAAAGGACTACCCTTACCAGGGATGACCTCCACTGAACTCGATCCACTTGGGGACTTCACTGGGGAAGAAACCACCAACTCACTCTGTGGGGAAACAACGATCTTGGACTTGCTGGGGGAAAAACCAGCCACGGACACCTCCGCTGGGGAAACAGCAACCTTCAGGCCTGGCTGCTGAAGAAACACCGATCTAAAACCTGCTGGGGAGATAACCATCCCGACCCTGCTAGGGAAGTCACAGACCTTGAATCTATTGGGGAGATAACCATCCCACCTCTGCTTGGGGAGACAAGGAAAGTCTGGCGCAGAACACCCGTCGACTCGTCGCACCCTGGTATTCCACATCTAAACCCAGTATCCGCTTTCCACTTTTGAGAGCTCCCAGACTCGTCTGGACTTTTCTGATTCATCACCTTGTATTCTTGACTTCTCCGTACTCTACGGAGATCGAACCCCCTTGATTCATACAAACTTTCCAGTCCTCAGACTTTGAAGAGTCTTCTTGATTAATACTCCAGGATCGTCGTACGTCTTTCGCCGTCTTTCCACCATTCTTCAATCTCTTGTCCCTGATTGGACTCCACGGGGATCTTTTGTCAAAAGCTTCACATCACACCCTGCAAGTGAGTGAAAATATCTAACAGCACCTGCAACAGGGATCGTTAGATAAAAACATGCCCCAGGTATGCCAAAATTTCAACACTTGGGTCACTCAACCTTTCGAATAAGATTTCAAGTTTTCAATCTTATAAGCATGCATTGGAAGGGACCTGTATGTCTTAAAATGCAAGGATTCTTTATCACAAACAATTGGATGTTTTTGCAATCAAAGCGGTAATGAAAACAAAAACAAAATTATTTGACTGAATACGCATTTTATTGATTGAAAAAGTGTGGCTCATAACTGAGCAATACAAAGGAAACAATTCCTGAAAAGAGGTAATTACGCACAAAAGGAAAAATCTATCCTAATGGCAATGTGAAACCGTGATCTCATCGAGTTCCAACTCGGTTACACCCCATATGTCCTCAGACTTTCCGTGCTTTCTGCCTTCTGAACAAGACGCTTCCGACTGATCCCTGTCGGGGATTATCCTTGTGTCATAACCAAAGCAAACGATTATGCTGGACGCAGTTGTTCGTTTCAATCCCTCTTTTGCCTGGACTGCCCTTTCGGCTTTTCAGTCCACCGGGATACCCTTTTTTGCCCAAGCCGCCCTTGCGGGTTTTCGACTTGCCGGGTGTACAATTTTTCCCTTTTTTCCCTAATTTTGCCCGAACCTTTTTCATCATTTTTTTTGGTTCGCCAGGATGCCCATTTTTGCCTGGACTATTTTATTCTTTTCGTTCAGCGGGTCTCTTTATACGAAGTGTTTTTTAACTGCGTCCGCATTCACAGGGGATGGAAAATCTTCGCCATCCATGGTCGTTAACAACAAGGCTCCTCTAGAGAAAACCTTCTTGACCACGAATGGACCTTCATAATTGGGTGTCCATTTGCCCCTATGATCGTTTTGAGGAGGAAGGATCCTTTTCAGTACCATATCGCCTACGTGATATACCCGAGGTCGCACCTTTCGGTCAAAAGCACGCTTCATCCGCTGCTGGTACAACTGCCCGTGAAAAATGGCTGCTAGCCTCTTTTCCTCAATTAGGCTCAACTCTTCGTACCGAGTCTTTACCCATTCAGCCTCTTGCAATTTCACGTCCATCAGGACTCTCAAAGAGGGAATTTGAACCTCAATCGGTAGCACCGCTTCCATCCCATACGCGAGCGAGAAAGGTGTTGCCCCAGTAGATGTACGCACTGAAGTTCGGTACCCATGCAATGCAAACGACAACATCTCATGCCAGTCCTTATAGGTCACAACCATCTTCTGCACAATCTTCTTAATATTCTTGTTGGCTGCCTCAACCGCCCCATTCATCTTCGGACGATAAGGAGAAGAATTGTGATGCTCGATCTTGAATTCCCGGCACAGTTCTTCCATCATCTTGTTGTTCAAATTAGAACCATTATCAGTAATGATTCTCCCAGGAACCCCATATCTGCAAATGATGTCTCTCTTGAGAAACCTGGCAACGACCTGCTTCGTCACATTCGCATAAGAGGCTGCTTCCACCTACTTGGTGAAGCAATCAATAGCCACTAATATGAACCGGTGCCCATTCGAAGTCGTAAGCTCAATCTTCCCAATCATATCGATGCCCCACATAGCGAACAACCACGGAGATGACATCAAGCTCAACGGATTTGGAGGCACGTGCACCTTATCAGCATAAATAACCTTCGATCCACACCTTGTTCTGCACTAAATGATGATCAGAGAACACAAATGTGCAAGAAAAATCAAGTGCTATATGTAGAAATTTTGAATTATGGTGGAGAGAAATTTTGGAGGGAAAGTTTGAATCTAGATCTAGAATGATGAATTGTGAAAATTCTGTTAGGATTAGCCTTTTATATGCTTCCCTAATCACTTTGCTAATTACACTTAGGCATGGCTAATGAAATTTTAGTGAGAAATAAGGTGTTATGCCAAATTGATTTTTTCACCCCATGCATGCAACATGAACGTGAACAGTACCACATGACCATGCAATTACACTTAAAATCATCTTATGAACATGATAGAATGGTTAAAAAACTCATATGATGCACCAAATTCAAATTCATGATTTTCCCTCCAAAATGAGCATGAATGAGCAAATGGTCATGTGATGAAATTTCATGCAATGCCTTGATGGATTTGGAAAATATGAGTCATGACAAGCATTATGCAAAAAGAGGCACTCAATTTGGAGTTTTAGATCAAAAGTTATGGCTTGTTAAAGTTCCATGCACACTTGGCAATGATTTGATCATAACTTCTCAACCATTCATTAGATGCTCATGATCTTGGACTTTTTGGAAATGGGAGAGAAAGATCTACAACTTTCATGTTCACCAAAAATCCATTTGAAGCTTATTTTATGTTGTAAAGTCAAGTTGAAAGTGGTCCAAAAACTTGCCATTTTTGGAAACTTGAAATTACAGGTCACTTTCCATTTTGGGAAACTTTTGATCTGGCTTCAAAATCTTCAAGGTATGAGTTTGACATGTTGAATAAACCTTTTTGGGACATGAATGAGGTGTCTTAAACCATTTCTCCACCTCCTAGCCCTAGTTGACTTTTATGGGCTGGAATAACTTCAACAAATGCTCAACATATTATTCTTCATTGCTTGATTTGACAATCATACCATCAACATAAAATTCAATCTCTTTATGCATCATATCATGAAAAAGAGTGGTCATAGCTCTCTGGTACGTTGCACCAGCATTCTTTAGACCGAAAGGCATCACTCTATAACAGAATGTTCCCCAGGGTGTAATGAACGTGGTCTTCTCCATATTTTTAGGTTCCATCTTGATCTGATTATAACCGGAAAATCCATCCATAAATGAAAAGATTTTGAATTTAGTTGTATTGTCTACCAACATGTCAATGTGTGGCAGAGGAAAATCATCTTTCGGACTAGCTTTATTCAAATCTCTATAATTAACACACATGAGGACTTTTCCATCTTTCTTTGGAACAGACACAATATTGGCCACCCACTGCGGATACTCAGAGGTAACAAGAAAGTCGGTATCAATTTGCTTCTTCACTTCCTATTTGATCTTTACTGCCATATTGTAACACCTCAAAATTTGCCCTCCTCTCTTGGGACTAGCATTAACATATTACATACATTTTTAGGTCATTAGGCATTGCATATTGCATATCATGTGGTTACATTGTGCAAGCCATTCTCCCGAGTCTTGATCAGAAGATGGAGATGTCCAAGTGCAAGCCTAGGGTTTTGTTGACTGATCATGGGCCATCTGAGGACTGGGCTGTGAGATTAGGGTTTCATGTTTCTCAATGGATGTTGGTCTTCATTTGGATTACAATGGTACATCATCATTATCATGATTGGGTGTCATCAGAAGATGGAAGAAGATTCCTTGAGATTAGGGTTTTGACCACTGGTCAACCCTAATCAATTGCATTGGGCCAATCAGGGTTTAATCAGGAGATGGGGTTCATGATGGTTATGAGGTTCATAATTTGATTATATGGTGATTATTGAGGCTAAGGTTTCATGCTTAAGCCATTTCAGTTGAAGATTGGAGCTTAAATTGATCAATGCATTGCCTGATTCATCTGTCAGTTGAAAAGTCAACTGTGGTCAACTGTACATGATCTGATGGATGTGGAGGTGAAAACAAGTTAGACACACTTCATTCATGTTGGAACAAGTGTTGAATGACATCTCAAAGCCTAAGAATGAAGAAAATCAAGTCAGGACAAAAACTGTCAAAAATAGAAAGTGACCTGTAATTGAAGTTTCCAAAAATGGAAAGTTTTTGACCTCAAAATAAAATGTCCAAGGAAGCTTCAAATGAAAATTTGTTCAACATGAAAGTTGTAGATCTTGTTCTCACCTTTCCAAAAAGTCCAAGAACTTGAAAATCCAATGTATGGTTTGAAAATTAGGGCTCAGTGAAATTCAGAAATGACCCATAATCAGGAGGCCATAATTTGCACATACTTTGTCCAAATTGCAAGTTCTTTATATGCACAAACTCCATTTGACATGTACTTTCATGGTGCATAATTGGATTTTCCCAAAAATGGCCAAGGCAAAAAGTCAATTTTTAACTAGACAGTTAAAATGGACCAAGGGCAAAATGGTCCAACTTGTGAAATAATTGGAATTTTGAGATGGGACTTGTTGCAACACCTTCCAAATCGTATTTATAATTTGTTGGAATCATCACTTCATGCATAGGCCTTGTAATTTGAGAATTGGTTTGAAAAATGGAAGTTGCAAAATTGGACAAATGGCATTGCATAGTGAAATTGAGAATTACACAACCAATGAGGGTGAGACAAATTGCAACAGCTCACACATGGCATTTGGAAGGTGTGTGAGCTGTCAAATGAGTTGGCAATGAGCTGGCCTTGGAAATTCCATTTTTACCCTCACTTGGAATTTAACATTTCACTTAACAAATCCAATTAGCTAATGATCATGATTAAGCTTGGTTTAAGCACACATATATAAAGATAATCACATGATAATCATAACTGATTTTCACATTCACCAAGATTGGATCTCAAACTCATCAAATTCTCTCAAAATCTCAAGAATACAAAAACCTTCAAACTCATCAATCTTCCTCAATTTTGGATCAAACTTCGAATTTCTTTTTGCATTCAACTCCTCTCATCATCTTCTAAAACTGTTTGTGGAGTTTGGATTGGAAAGAGCTTGGAATCGCAACTGTCATAGCAAGCATCATCCATGGCTTTTGGAATTTTTGAGTGCTAGAGGCTACCTGGAGTTGAAGCAATCATCTTATTCACCTTCCACAAGTTCCTACTGCTGCTGTTTTAAGGAATCGAGCTCCAAAAGCATCAGTTTCAAGTCTGCCATTCCAGGTATATGAATTTTTCGAACATCACGATTTTGCAAATTGCTGTATGCGTTTTGTAGTTTAGTGATTGTAGATCATTGTGATATAGTTAGTTTTGAGAATGGTTAACTATAGGAGAAGAAATCTTGAATCGAATTTTTGTGGCAAAACCCTAGATCGATCGATTCGCAGGTTTTAGGAACAATTAGGTCAAGCTAGGTAGATATTTGTGATCCTCATGTTTAGACGGTTCGAATGATCATATGCTTGCTCATTTCCGTGATGCTTTGATGTTCTTCGATTTTCTTGATTTCTGGAAAAAGCTTGAGTGAAAACGATGAAGCTAGCGCGTTTGATCTGAAAATTCGTTTAAAAATTTGAATCACATGTTTCCCGCTCCCGCCATAACATATTTACAAAACTGCCATTATATATTTCAATTAATTTTAATTAATTCATAAAAAATACATAACACCTTTAAAAATTCACCAAAAATTGTAAAAAAATCAGAAAAATAGGAGAATTTTTTCTTTGACTTTTTTGTTGACTGTAGATTATTTTTGACCTATTGGTCAAAGTTGTGCATGGCATATTTTTGGATTGACTTAGGTTTGTTTCACATGTGTTACATTTTGACACCTTGCACCATTTTAATTGTGAAATGCACATAATGTTAAATAAATGTCTGAAAATTTTTGTGATGATTGTTGACTGGTTGATGCTCATTTCCATGTAAATTTCATGAATTTTTGATACTTGATCATTGAGTTATGAATTTTGGAACTTAGGTGTGACAATTTGTGTCACACCTAATTGTGTCAATTTGATGGATTTAATTGAGTGACCAATACTTGTTGGAATGAAATGAAATTTTGCATGGTGAATCATTAATATGTTGAGATGTTGTATGAATTTTTGTGGAATTTTTCATGGCATTTTCAAATTGATTGTGATTTTTCATTTCTGTTGGTCAATTGTGCAAGCTTGTGTGACATAGGTTGGTAGAATCAATGTGAAATGCTCATATGGTATTGTATGATCATGAAATTTGGCATGCTTGTAATAGACACATAATGTGACATCCCTGTTTTGGTCCCATCCATTTCTTTTTTGTTTTCATTGAGATATGAATTTTTGAAGTGGATGTATGTATTGATGTTGTGATTTGGAGCCTATAATTGTGTCTGTTTTTGTTGATTTTCATTGACATGGTTCCATTTGCCCAATTGAGCTCAAATTTGACATGGTAGACCTTGAATATCCCTGGTTTAGTTGTAATTTATTTGAGAATTTTTAGAATTGTTTTGGTATGGAATTGAATGCAATAGTTCTGTTTGTATGCTTGGTGCTTCATTTGAACTAGTTTGCCTTATTTTGAGCATAGCATGAACATGATGAATGATCTAAACATGAGACCAATGATGTTTGCTCTTGTTTGACTTTAATTTGAGTTTGGTTGGTGGATACCTTGCTGTTTAAGATTTTTTCTTGCTTTTGGACCCTAGGCTTGGCCTAGTGGTCTTGTTACTAATGTTTGCTTGATTTTTCAGGATCAAAAAGCAATGCTTATGGGGAATGATTCAAATCAATTTTAATTGATGTTGTTGATGTTTGTACACTAACATAACATTGTTTTGTAGGTTGTGAAGCTTAGGCTTGAGCCTTGAGTTTGTCTTGTGTTGTGCTTTAGTTTGTATAGCTGATTGACTGAACACTTGTTGTTTATGGTTTGTCTGTCTGAGTACTGACTGTGTTTGATTGTTTCCAGGTACTTTTAGTTGCTCAGTTCCTTGTGAACTTTTGCCTTGCTTTGCTTAAGCAACTTGCATTGAGGTATAGTTTCCTAACTTCATGTAGTCTGGGAGACCGGGCCTGTTACCGGGCCGGGCAATTGTCTGAAGTCCTCCTTAAGAGGCAATGATTGTGGTTGTTTATTTTTAAGCCCAAGCAGGAAAAGTCCTTTAAAGAAGGCAATTGGTGGAAGGTAGGGATATGTAGTCTATCCCCCACTATTCTGTGAGTCTTCTCCTTGCTCCCATTACATGGTTGTAGCATTGAGATCCAAGCCCAAGATCTGTTGTGTCAGAGTCTTCGAGTATAGAAGGGTTCCCCTATTTTGGACCCATGCTCATTTGTCAGAAGCTCTCCCTGGTCAGGGATAAGAGCTGTGAGGTCACATCCTCACTTCGTCCTTTCATCTGCTTCACCTTAGCCCCGCAATGGCAAGGTTAAGAGCAAACCCAACCTGTACAGATGACTTGCTTATGCAGTCAAACCCTTTGATTGAGCCCCCTTGTTTGGCTATAGTGGGTGCTATGTGAATATCTGATTGACATGATTGTTTGAGATGCCTTTTCTCATTTGATGTATGTTGATTTGTATGCTTGTGTGCTTGTGTGCTAGCTTCTTTCCTGGTTAGGAATAGTTTGCTTATGCAAGTAGGTTAGAAACCTGAACTTAGGGCCACGATGCATGACAACACTAGGCTCGAGTCTCAGCTCCCTGGTAGTGTGTCTTTCCCTCTGTTTCTGGTTAGGAGAGTTTCTCCCCTGTTCAGGGGAACTACATCGCCCTGATTCTCGTTCCAGACGAGGTATGTAGGCAGGAGGTCGTGCGAGACCTCTCCGGGCGCCTTTTTCTTTTTTGTGTGAGTTGTTTGACATTGCTAGGCTCGAGTCCCCGACTCCTTAGCATGTTGATGTCTGTTTGTGCTTGTTTTGGTTCGGATGCCGACGTAATTCCATCAAGTGGTAGTCGGGCTCCATGTTTGCCATGTTTGCCTGTTTGGTGTGCGTGTGTTGTTTGGCGTGCGTAAGCCGAACTACAGTGGCTCTGATTCTCGTTTCAGACGAGATATGTAGGCATAAGGTGCGACACCTTATCGAGCTCCCTCTTCTTAACCCCACCTGCGTTCCCTGTGTGTGTGTGTGATGTTTAGCAACCTATTCTTATTTTTAGAACGTGGATCCTTAGGAGTACCTAGGACGTGAGGGGTGTTAATACCTTCCCCTTGCGTAACCGACTCCCGAACCTTTTCTCTTTGGTCGCGAGACCATTTCCTTTCCAGGTTTTTTCTGAGCGTTTCCTTTCCCTATGTTGGGATAAATAACGTTTAGTGGCGGCTCTGTGTGTTTTGTTTTTTAGCTCGCCGGTTGATTTTTCGCAGGATGCGACAGCTGGCAACTCTGCTGGGGACCCAAAGATGTAGACCTATGCTGGTCCATCGTCCCTAAGCGAGTCCTTCCTAGCGTTATAGGTTTAGTTTAGGTTGCTTGTATGTGTTATTTATGGCATTTATTATTCTAACCCATGTATATATATTCGCATTAAATATTTGCATGCATCATACTATCATGTTGTTGCCGTCCTCCGTGCAGGTGGTTCCTCAGTTTGGGGTGGGTGTTCTGAGTGGGGCTAAAACCCAGGCCCGAGTGTACACCTAGGATTAGCGTGGTCTCACGTCGCTTATGTGCCGGTTGGGCATATTGTTGCTACGTGACATACCACAAGTCGGACGAGGTTCATCTGAGAAGTGCTCTTCCAGTGGGGTTTTCCACTTTGGTTGGGTTATCTCTTTTGAGCCGTTGACTCTGATGACCGATCATTTCCCGGATCTTTGGTTTAGACGATCTTAAGGGAGCTACAATGGCACACCCGAAAGGGCAAACCCATTGAGTATCTCCGCCCGATTGTCGAGACTATTATCCGCCTTAGGATGACCTGTTTAGAATTTACTTGTGAGGGGAGGGTGATTATTTCAGATACATGATCAGATGGTGACTTTTTGTTCCGTGGATCGGAGACATATTTATAAGTCGGATTTATGGTCATTTATTGCCGAGACGCCGGAGTGCTGTCCGTGATTTATCAGTGGGGATCCGTTTATTTCAGGATTCCCCGGGCCGAGATATTTATCAGTGGGGATCCGTTTATTTCGGGATTCCCCGGGCCGATTCAGAGGGTTGAGAATGTCTGCTCAGAGACCGGTGATGATGATGATGATGTATTTTTCTTCCGTTTATTTCGGAACCCGTGGGTCAGATTTGTGGTGGTACACTCCTCAGATGGTTGTGATCAGTTCAGAAACCATATTCAGTGCAACAGATGATCAGATGGCTTGGAGGATGGCAACGCATTGCATTCATTCATCAGCCTCATTACATCTTGCATTAATTACATCTAACACATGTTTACCCATATGCAGGGACCCTTTTGATTGAGATCCTGGTTGAGAGATTTTCTGCCCAGATATGAGAAGACCCGGTTTGAAGGATGATATCGTCTACAGTTTCTTCGATCCAGATGTCAGTGTGCTGAAGGATATGATAGCATTGATTACACCTGACCATGTGGGGTTGTTTCGTGAAATGTATGGGGGTATTCTGAAGGTGGTTTTCAGGCTCATGGACAGAGACAGGAGTGCCATTCATACTCTTCTTCAGTTCTATGATTCCGAGTTGAGGTGTTTTGTCTTCCCGGATTATGTGCTAGGACCTATGATGGAGGACTATGCTGATATTTTGGGAATCCAGATCAGGGATCAGGTTCCTTTCTATGCTACTAAGGAAGAACCTGATATTGGTGGGATTTCTCGCGCTTTCTATCTGAGTCCAGAGGTAGTGAAGGGTAATTTGAAAGAGAAGGGGAAGTTGTCTGGTTTTCATCTGAGTTTCCTGGAAGCTAAGGCTAAGGAGCAGTCGGAGTTGGGTAATTTGGAAGCTGTCTGTGCTTTGGTTGCTGCGGGCATTTATGGGATCATCCTGTTTCCTAACCAGAAGAACTTTGTAGATATTAATGCCATCCGCTTGTTTGTCCGAAGGAATCCTATCCCTACATTGATTGGAGATGTCTATTATTCGGTTCATAACCGGAATGAGAAGAGGCGTGGGGGATTGATTCGATGCTGTGCGCAGCTATTATACAAGTGGTTTATGGGTTACTTACCATCCAAGGGTGCTTTTGTTCTTCTCGGCCAGAATGTTAATTGGGCGACCAAGCTGATGGGTTTGAGGGCTAAGGACATAGATTGGACTCACAATAGTGGAGTTGGACAGGATTTTATCTGCAGTTCCAGGGGTTTTCCTAATGTGCCGCTTATAGGGGTTCAGGGTTGCATTAACTATAACCCGACACTTCTTAAGAGGCAGATGGGATTTGCTATGGAACTTCCACCATACAAAAGTGAGGTTCAGGAATCTGTGTACTTTCCAGTTGAGGGTAACCAGGCCAGGGTGAAGCAGATAGTTGAGGCATGACGCAGCATTCAGAGAAAAGGCAAGGCTTCTTGGGGTAAAGCTAATAACAGATCTTTTCCTCCGTTTGATGAATGGCTCAGTAAGAGAGTGGAGCTTACTTGTTTACCATTTCCTATGATCGATCCTTGGTATCCGTTGATTGAGGAGACTCCTTCTACTGTTGGTATGGATGAGTTTTTAGAGATGAAGCGGGAACGGGATCAGCTACTTTCAGAGAAGACAGAATTGGAGATGAGCGTGGCTCGGGTTCAAAGGATTAATCAGGAGCTCAAGGAAAAGATGGAAGATCAAAGCAAGAGACATGCTCTGGAGGCGAAGCGCTTTGAGATGGATACGGCCTACTATGGGAAGATCAGCCAGGCCTTAGCCTCATCTAACCGGGAGCATGACATCACCAAGGAGAGATTGGCTAGAGCTTCAAGGGTTATTGAAGATGAGAAGAGAAGGCAAATTCTGGTGAAAGGTCAGAGGGATGACAGAGTTCGGGTTCTTATCGCTGAATGGGAGGCAAAACTGAGGGTTAAGGAGTCAGAGAATCTGAGGATTGTTGTTGAGTGGGAGACCAAGCTGAAGGTCAAGGAGTCAGAGAAGCTGAAGATCATTGCAGAGAGAGATCACTACATGGCAGAGAGAGACCACTACTTCAGGCAGATGAAGATTCATCAGAAGGAAGTTGGAAGACTACAGCAGGAGAATACCGAGCTCAGGTTCGCCACAGAGTTCGCAAGGATGGAAGATGAGATAGGGCCATCTGTGGGACCCTCATCCAGTTAGATCTTTCATTTGTGTTGGATTACCGTCAGGCTTGTTGACGGAATTCACTTGTCTGTATTTCCTATTCTGGAGGATTGTATTTGACTTTGTTTGACTTGATGTATGACTGTGGCACTTTTTGTGCACTTTTGCTATGTGATGGTGATTTTTCATTCAGTGATTGGTTTTCAAGCTTTATTTGCTTTGCCGTATGCACTCACACAAGTACACACATGGTTGGGGGTATCATGCTAAATCACATATCTCCGATCTGCACGATGAAATTAAATGCTGAATGACTGATTATTAATGCCGGATTATTATCTGTCTCAATGATGCCAGGATCAAGAGACAAAGTGTCCTTCATATGGATAGACACTGCATCTATGCATTGATCATAATAACTGTGTTTTATTTTGCAGGTGTTTGTTACTAACGTGCTTGTTTGTGACAGGAATCATTGCTCGCGCTCGAAGGACCGTACCCTTGCACTCAACACGCCCTCACAGATATTATACTCGAAGAAATACTCCCAGACTAATGGAGCTTCCCAGTGCTGATATTCTTGAACTGAAGGACAAGATGAACGAGCTGATCAATATAATGCAGGGCTTTGCTATTGGTCAGAAGGCTCTGGCGGATAAGGTCGAGAAACTCGAGCGGGTTTCTGCAGCCAACAGTGGAGTCAACCTGGATGGAGTCTCCAACCAGGGGCAAGGGTCTCGTGATGGTGGAAAGAGGACGGTTGTGGGCCTCGTGAATAATGCTGGTGCTGGTGGTCAACCTGGACCAAGTCAGAATCTGAGGGATAATCTGGTGCCTCCGTTCTATGGTTTTGATGAAGATCAGGAAGAGGACAGGGAAGCTGACCAGTTCTCAATGCAGAATGAGCCGTTTGTGCCTTACACTGTTCCTCCTCAGAACAAGGAAATTCAGTTGCTGGCTGAAAAGATAAAAGTGCTTGAGAGCTATGCCACGCCTGGGGTGGTGAATATGTCCAACATGGGGCTGGTCGATGGGATCGTTATTCCTCAGAAGTTTAAAGCGCCGGCGTTTGATAAGTATAACGGTAGTTCCTGCCCGGAAACTCATCTTCAAGCATTTGTCCGCAAGATCTCTGCGTATACGTCCGACCAGAAGTTGTGGATGTACTTTTTCCAGGACAGCCTGTCCGGAGGATCCTTGGAATGGTACACCAAGCTGAAATCTGCTGACATCAAGAGCTGGCAGGATCTGGGAGATGCATTCTTTAAACAATACCAGTTCAACGCAGATATGGCTCCGAGTCGTACCCAGCTGCAGGGTATGTCTCAAAAGCACAATGAGGGCTTTAAGGAGTATGCCCAAAGATGGAGAGAACTGGCTGCGAGGGTGCAACCTCCTCTGGTGGACAGGGAGATGTCAGACTTGTTTATGGGGACCCTGCAGGGGCCGTTTGCAGAAAGAATGGTGGGTTGTCCTGTCACCAATTTCTCCGATATCGTGGTAGCTGGAGAGCGGATAGAGAGTTGGTTGAAACTGGGAAAAATTCAGGGAAGTGCATCCTCTTCTTCTTCGGGATCGAAGAAGCCATTTGGTAACAGTAGTGGGCAGAGGAAGAAAGTGGGCGACACCAGCGCAGTGTATACTCAACGTGGACCCAGTAGGGACCGTTACTTCCAGCACAACGCTGCAGTAACAATTCCTGCTGAGTCTCAGCCAACACAGCCACAACAACAGCAGCAACAGAGACAACCTTTCCAACAGAGGCCACAGAGGGCAGGATACCAAGTCAGGGGCAGGGCAAATGATCGACAATTTGATAGGCCTCCCATGACGTATTCATTTCTGTTGAAGAAACTTCTGGACCTTGGCCTGGTACAATTGAGAACGCTGGCACCTTTGAGACCGGATCAGAGGCCAGCCAGTTATAATGAGAATGCCAAGTGCGAATTCCACTCAGGTGCGCCTGGGCACAACGTAGAGGACTGCAAAGCTTTTAAGCACGTAGTCCAAGACCTGGTGGATTCCAAGGCCATTAATTTTGCTCCGTCCCCCAATGTAAATGCAAATCCCATGCCTGCGCATGGTCAGAGGGGGGTGAATGCCATCTTTGAGGAGAACAGAATTGGGCTGTCTAAGGTTGATCAGTTGAGGACGCCTTTGGCCGAGTTGAAGAGTCAATTGCTGATGAATGGGGTGTACCCGGGCTGCGGCCGTGATTGTGTTGAGTGCACAGTTTCTGTGAACGGTTGTGGACTTCTGAGGAAGCATGTCCAGGGGCTGATGGACAGTGGTGATATTGTAGTTGAAAGGGCTGGTGAAGAGAAGGAGGAGGTCTCCACCATAACGATTTACTACGATCCGGTCGATTTGTCTAACCTGGTGGAGGAGGCTCCAGTTACCATCACGGTACCTGGGCCAATTCCCTATGACAAAGATGATGTCGTACCGTGGCATTATGGTGGGGAAGTCTATTACAATGGAGAGAAGGTTGAAGAGCAATCTGCTAGTGAAACCACCGTGCTAAAGGTGGATAATGCCGGTCCCAGTGGTTTCACTCGCAGCGGTAGGCTGTTTGCTCCAGATGCTCTGAGGAGGGGGGACGAAGAAAAAGAGAAAAAAGAAAAGGCCGAGGCTTTAGCCAGGGCAAAGGGGAAAGCTGTGGTGGATAATGATAATACTCCTGTGATGACGCCGGCGCCTGCGGGGTCGGATAATAAACTTGATGATGATGCGGAAGAGTTCCTCAGAATAATCAAGAAGTCTGAGTATAAACTGGTAGATCATCTGCAGCAGACTCCTTCTAAGATCTCGATTCTTTCACTGCTGTTGAGTTCCGAGGGTCATAGGGAAGCTTTGTTGAAAATATTAAAGAAAGCCTATGTGCCTCAGGAGATCACAATCAACCAATTGGAGACGGTCGTATCCAACGTGCATGCTAGCCATGGGTTGGGCTTTACTGATATGGATTTGACCGTAGATGGAAGGAACCATAATCGGGCGCTACACATAGCGATGGAATGCAAAGGAGCCGTGCTTTCGCATGTGCTGGTTGATACCGGCTCCTCCTTAAATGTGTTGCCCAAGAAGGCTCTGGCTAAGCTGAACTGCGAAGGGCTGATTCTGACCCCGACCGATCTGATCGTGAGAGCATTTGATGGGTCGAAGCGGGCTGTGTTCGGGGAGGTGGAATTACCGGTGAAGATTGGACCTGAGGTGTTCAAGTCAACGTTCTACGTCATGGATATTCAGCCGACATACAGTTTCCTGTTGGGTCGTCCATGGATCCATGCTGCTGGGGCAGTTACGTCGACTTTGCACCAGAAATTGAAGTTTATCTGGGAAGGTCAGGTCGTCACCGTGTGCGGAGAGGAGGACATCTTCGTCAGCCACCTGTCTTCGTTCAAATACGTTGAGATGGATGGAGAAATATGGGAGACGCCTAGCCAGGCATTTGAAACCGTCAAGGTGGAGAATGCTCTGTTCGCTAAGCAAGAAGAGGAGAAACCATCCATCGCTTCCTATAAACAGGCTGCTGAGGTGGTAAAAAGTGGAGAAGCTCCTGGTTGGGGTAGAGTGATGGAAGTCCCGGAGAAGAAGGACAGGTTTGGGGTTGGATATCAACCGAGTCGAGGCTCTGGACAAGGAAGAGGACGTCGTGCGTCAGTAACTTTTACGAGCGCTGGAATGCTGGATCCAGATCACGTTTGTATGCTGAGTGAAGATGCTGATAGTGATTGCGATGTCGACCAGTGGATAAAGCCGTGCGCACCAGGGATGGAAATCCACAACTGGAGGGCCGAAGAGATCATCCGGGTCACTCTCCTTGAAGAGTAATATTTTTCTTGTTTTCTTTCTTATTTGCATGCAAACCATACGTGTTGCCCGACACGTACTGGTTCATTGTAAGGGCCTCCTCATGTCATAAATTGCAAATTTTGCATCATCAATGAAAGGATGTTTTTCAATCAAAAAGCGGTGTTCCCTGTTTTTCATTTATTTTTACAGTTTAAAAATAAAAACAAATAAAAATGGCAATGTTTTCATTTTTCTTTTTTTGTTTTTTCACACCGGTTCTAAAGCAATGCATGAATTAACATTCATGCAGATGCGATTCCTCTCCGGATCTCATTGATAACAATCCTGTTACACCTTCATATGACTTCGACAATCCGATCTATCTTGCTGAGGAAGAAGACGAAGAAGATTGTGAACTGCCAGGGGAATTAGCCAGGTTGTTAAAACAAGAGGAGAAGGTGATTCAGCCGCATGAAGAGCAGATAGAGGTGGTAAATCTGGGTACCGACGAGGTCAGAAAGGAAGTAAAAATCGGGGCTGCTTTGGAGGAAAGTGTCAAGAGCAGAATGGTTGCCTTGTTGAAAGAGTATGTCGACATCTTTGCCTGGTCTTATCAAGATATGCCAGGGTTGGATACTGATATTGTTGTACACAAGCTACCATTGAGAACAGATTGTCCTCCAGTGAAGCAGAAGTTGCGCAGAACTCGACCTGACATGGCAATGAAGATAAAGGAAGAAGTGCAGAAGCAATGGGATGCTGGTTTCCTTGCTGTCACTAATTATCCGCCATGGGTCGCGAACATTGTGCCAGTCCCGAAGAAAGATGGGAAAGTAAGGATGTGTGTGGACTACCGAGATTTGAATAGAGCTAGTCCGAAAGATGATTTTTCGCTACCTCACATTGATGTGTTGGTAGATAATACAGCTCAATTCTCGGTGTTTTCCTTCATGGATGGCTTTTCTGGCTATAATCAAATTAAAATGTCGCCAGATGATATGGAGAAAACAACGTTCATCACACCGTGGGGTACCTTTTGTTACAAGGTGATGCCATTCGGTCTCAAGAACGCCGGTGCTACTTATCAGAGAGCCATGGTGACTTTGTTTCATGATATGATTCATCATGAAATTGAATGCTATGTTGATGACATGATAGCAAAGTCCCAGACAGAAGAGGGGCATTTGGTAGATCTGGCCAAGTTGTTCGACCGGCTGAGACAGTTCAGACTGAGGTTGAATCCGAATAAGTGCACGTTCGGAGTGCGGTCCGGTAAATTGCTGGGGTTCATTGTAAGCGAAAGAGGAATCGAGGTTGATCCGGCAAAAGTAAAAGCAATAAAAGAAATGCCTGAACCGAGGACGGAGAAAGAGGTTCGTGGTTTCTTAGGTAGATTGAACTACATTTCACGGTTCATATCTCATCTAACAGCCACGTGTGAACCAATCTTTAAATTGTTAAGAAAAGATCAGACGGTCAGGTGGAATGATGATTGTCAGGCAGCATTTGAAAAGATAAAAGAGTATTTGCAGGAGCCTCCGATTCTGATGCCTCCTGTGGAAGGAAGACCATTAATACTGTACCTGACAGTCCTCGAGGGGTCTATGGGGTGTGTATTGGGGCAGCATGACGAGTCTGGTCGAAAAGAGCATGCCATATACTACCTTAGCAAAAAGTTTACCGACTGTGAAACAAGATATTCACTGCTCGAGAAAACTTGCTGTGCTTTGGTCTGGGCTGCTCGCCGACTAAGGCAGTACATGCTGGTTCATACCACTTTGTTGATTTCCAAGATGGATCCAATCAAGTACATTTTTAAAAAGCCAGCATTGACCGGAAGGGTTGCGAGGTGGCAAATGATTTTAACTGAATACGATATTCAGTATACCTCTCAGAAGGCGATCAAGGGGAGTGTATTGTCTGATTACCTCGCTCAGCAACCCATTGATGATTATCAACCGATGAAGTTTGAATTCCCTGATGAGGACATCATGGTTCTCAAATCGAAAGATTGCGAGGAACCAATCTCGGAGGAGGGGCCTGACCCTGAATCCGAATGGATTCTGATGTTTGATGGGGCCGTTAACGTGAATGGAAGCGGTGTTGGTGCTGTTTTGGTTACGCCGAAAGGATCTCATATTCCTTTTGCTGCCCGGCTAACATTTGAGTGCACCAACAACGTAGCTGAATACGAAG
Source organism: Lathyrus oleraceus (assembly GCF_024323335.1). NCBI lineage: Eukaryota > Viridiplantae > Streptophyta > Magnoliopsida > Fabales > Fabaceae > Lathyrus > Lathyrus oleraceus. The sequence goes on along the minus strand of NC_066584.1, from coordinate 122,637,080 downwards.
CGTGCATATTGGGAATTGAGGAGGCGATTGATTTGAGAATCAAGAACCTTGTCATATATGGAGATTCAGCTCTGGTTATTAATCAGGTTAACGGAAAATGGTATACGCATCAATCTCATTTGGTTCCGTATCGAGATTATACGAGGAGATTGTTGACGTTTTTCACCAAGGTGAAGATGCATCATGTGCCCAGGGAGGAGAATCCTCTAGCAGATGCTTTGGCTACACTGGCTGCCTTGATTAAGGTGCATTGGTGGAATCAGTTCCCCAGTGTGGAAGTTGGACGTCTGGATAGACCGGCTTATGTGTTTGCTGTCGATACAGCACCTGATGATGAGAAGCCATGGTATTATGATATCAAACGCTATCTGGAGACGCAAGAGTATCCTGAGGGAGCATCAAAGAAAGATAGAAAGACTCTGCGGAGGTTAGCCATGGTGTTTTATCTAAATAAGGATGGGGTTTTATACAAGAGGAATTTTGATTGGGTCTTGCTCAGATGTGTTGACGATGCAGAAGCAAGCCGATTGATGAAGGAGGTTCATGAAGGTTCGTTCGGTACCCATGCCAGTGGAAATGCTATGGTGAAGAAGCTGCTGAGAGCGGGTTATTATTGGATGACAATGGAAGCCCAGTGTTTCAATTATGTGCGGAAGTGTCATAAATGCCAGATTTATGCTGATAAGGTGCACGTGCCTCCAAATCCGTTGAGCTTAATGTCGTCTCCATGGCCGTTCGCTATGTGGGGCATTGATATGATAGGAAAGATTGAACTTACTGCTTCGAATGGGCACAGATTCATATTAGTGGCTATTGATTACTTCACCAAGTGGGTTGAAGCAGCCTCTTATACGAATGTGACGAAGCAGGTCGTAGCTAAATTTCTGAAAAGAGACATCATTTGCCGATATGGGGTTCCCGAGAGAATCATTACTGATAATGGTTCTAATTTGAACAATAAGATGATGGCAGAGCTGTGCCGGGAATTCAAGATCGAGCATCACAATTCTTCTCCCTATCGTCCGAAGATGAATGGGGCAGTTGAGGCAACTAACAAGAACATTAAGAAGATTGTGCAGAAAATGGTGGTAACCTATAAAGATTGGCATGAGATATTGCCGTTTGCTTTGCATGGGTACAGAACGTCGGTACGCACATCTACTGGGGCAACTCCTTTCTCATTGGTATATGGGATGGAGGCTGTATTACCTATTGAGGTTCAGATTCCCTCTTTGAGAGTCTTGATGGACGTAAAGTTGCAAGAGGCTGAATGGGTGAGGACCCGGTATGAAGAGTTGAGCCTAATTGAGGAAAAGAGGCTGGCAGCCATCTGTCATGGGCAGTTATATCAGCAGGGGATGAAGCGTGCTTTCGACAAGAAGGTGCGACCTCGGGTATATCACGTGGGTGATATGGTGCTGAAACGGATCCTTCCTCCTCAAAACGATCGAAGGGGCAAATGGACGCCGAATTATGAAGGTCCATTCGTGGTTAAGAAGGTTTTCTCTGGTGGAGCCTTGTTGTTAACAACCATGGATGGCGAGGATTTTCCATCCCCTGTGAATGCGGACGCAGTTAAAAAATACTTCGTGTAAATTGACCCGCTGGACGAAAAGAATAAAATAGTCCAGGCAAAAATGGGCATCCCGGCGAACCAAAAGCAGAAAGAAAGGTTCGGGCAAAAATTAGGGATATAAAAGAAAAATGTACACCCGGCAAGTCGAAAACCTGGAAAGGCGACTTGGGCAAAAAAGGGTATCCCGGTGGACTGAAAACCCGAAAGGGCGGTCCAGGCAAAAGAGGGATTGAAACGAACAACTGCGTCTAGCATGATCGTTTGAGCTTTGGTTAAAGCATCATGGATAATACCCGGTAGGGATCAGTTGGAATCGTCTTGTTCAGAAGGCAGAAAGCACGGAGAGTCTGAGGACATATGGGATGTAACCGAGTTGGAACTCGATGAGATCACGGGTTTCACATTGCCATTAGGATAGATTTTTCCTTTTGAGCGCAATTACCTCTTTTCAGGAATTGTTTCCTGTTGTATTGCTCAATTTGAGCCACACTTTTTCAATCAATAAAATGCACATTCAGTTAAATAATTTTGTTTTTGTTTTTCATTCCCGCTTTGATTGCAAGAACATCTGATTATTTTGATAAAGAATCTTTGCATTTTAAAACATACAGGTTCCTTCCAATGCATGTTTATAAGATTGAAAGCTTGAAATCTTATTTGGAAGGTTGAGTGACCCAAGTGTTGAAATCTTGACACGCCTGGGGCACGGTTTTATCTGACGGTCTGTTTTGCAGGAATTGTCGGATATTTTTCACTCACTTGCAGGTTGTGATGTGGAAGCTTTGTAGCAAATTCCCAGAGAGTTCGCTCAGGAACGAATGAATGAAAGAGCGACGAAGACGTTGAGACGTACGACGATCCTTGATGGTAATCAAGAAGACTCTTCAAAGTCGGAAGACTTGAAAGTATGTAATTCCCCGCAGAGTCCGATCAGGGACGAGGGCACGTTTGGAAGGAGGGACGACGTCGAGACGTCCGACGACCTTTGGAATTAATCAAGAAGACTCTTCAAAGTCGGAAGATTGAAATCTCTGTATAAATCCAGGAGTACGTTTCCGTCGAGCGCGGGACGATTTGGAATACAAGATGATGGAGCAGAAAAGGTCCAGACGAGTCTGGAAGTTCTCAAAAGTGGAAAGCTGATACGAGTATTGGAGGCGGATACCGTGGTTCGACGATTCGACGGGTGTTGTACCAACTTTTCTCATTTCCCAGCTAAGTCCCCAAGCAGAGTTTAGGGAGCTAACTCCCCAATAGATTCCAGATCTGTGACTTCCCCAGCCGAATCAGGATGGTTATCCCCGGCAGATCAGCAGCCAGGCCAGAAGGTTGTTACTCCCCGAGTGGAGCGGGTTCTTTTCAAAGAAATATATCTCCAACAGTGTTCATCCTACCAGAGGATTGAACAAGTTCCCGTAGTGGACAGATTTGGCATCCCCAGCTGAGTGGCTTCACCCATGGATTGCACGGGTTGTCCCCAGCGGAATAGTATGCAGTTCCCTAGCAGGGTCAGGATGGTTATCCCCAGCAGGTGATATAGTGATGCATCCCCAGTTGAGCCTGGAGATTGCTATTTCCCTAGCAGAGCCCCTGTGAGTGTTTCCCCGGTGAAGTCAACAGGTATCTGTGAGGGTTTCCCGAAGCGGAGTCAGGATTGATATCCTCAGCAAGTCAAAGATTGTTGTATCCCCACAGAGTGTTGGTGGTGCTTATCCCCAGCAGTTTCTCGAGTGGATTGGGTGCAAAGGAGGTTTTTCCCCAGCAAGGGTTGCCTTATTCCCAGCAGCAGTGATATTCCCTAGCAGGTTGGAAATCGGAGATTAACGAGTTCCTCAGCAGAGTGTCTCGTATTCCCCAGAAGAGTCCCTTGAAGGGGAGATTTCTTTTTATGCATTCATCATGAAAAAATAGCATGGCATATTGCATAGAAAATAAACAGTCGCGTAGCATTTCCATAATCGTGGAGCCTTACGCAGAAAAATCAATCATGCATCATTAAGAGCATATGCTAGTCTCAAGCTGTGGTTACCGTTTGAGAGGTGATGTTATATCAAAGTTTCTGTCGAGCGAAGATGGGAATGATAGACCAAAATTTTTCCGGTGTTCAGACCGAGGCGGTGTTCAGACCGAAGTGGCGTTCAGGCCAATTTTCCGGTGTTCAGACAGAGGCGGTAAGCAGACCGAAGTGGCGTGCAGGCCAATGTTCCGATTTTCAGATCGAAGAAGCTTCCGACATGTAGATCGATGCAGCTTGTGGCACTCAAGCCAAGTTTCCGGTGTTCAGACCGAAGTGGCGTTCAGGCCAATTTTCCGGTGTTCAGACCGAGGCGGTATCCAGACCGATATGGCGTTCAGGCCTAATTTCCGATTCTCAGATCGAAGAAGTTTCCAACGATCAGGTTGAAATACTTTTTTCCGGTGTTCAGACCGAAGTGGCATTCAGGCCAATTTTCCGGAGTTCAGACCGAAGAGGCATTCAGGCCGATGTTCCGGTAGTCAGGCCGAAGCGGTATTCAGACCGAGGTGGTTTTCAGACCAAGAAAAGATTTCGGGGATAAAAAAAAAATAAGAAGAAAAAAAGAGAATAATAATCCTGAGTGGATGTGCGGTGATCAGGCCGACTTTTTCCGTACCAGACGGATTGTTTCGAGTTTGTTTCTTCGCCGATGCTGACAGGCGTTGTTAATTATTATCCCATCAGAGTGCAAATTGTTCGTCTGTTCTTGGTATTCAATCACTCTTCATCCTGATCATCCGAAAGCCGAGGCTATTTCGTATCGACAGGTTCACAGTGGATTGAATAGGGGCAGCTGTAACACCTCAAAATTTGCCTTCCTCTCTTGGGACTAGCATTAACATATTACATACATTTTTAGGTCATTAGGCATTGCATATTGCATATCATGTGGTTACATTGTGCAAGCCATTCTCCCAAGTCTTGATCAGAAGATGGAGATGTCCAAGTGCAAGCCTAGGGTTTTGTTGACTGATCATGGGCCATCTGAGGACTGGGCTGTGAGATTAGGGTTTCATGTTTCTCAATGGATGTTGGTCTTCATTTGGATTACAATGGTACATCATCATTATCATGATTGGGTGTCATCAGAAGATGGAAGAAGATTCCTTGAGATTAGGGTTTTGACCACTGGTCAACCCTAATCAATTGCATTGGGCCAATCAGGGTTTAATCAGGAGATGGGGTTCATGATGGTTATGAGGTTCATAATTTGATTATATGGTGATTATTGAGGCTAAGGTTTCATGCTTAAGCCATTTCAGTTGAAGATTGGAGCTTAAATTGATCAATGCATTGCCTGATTCATCTGTCAGTTGAAAAGTCAACTGTGGTCAACTATACATGATCTGATGGATGTGGAGGTGAAAACAAGTTAGACACACTTCATTCATGTTGGAACAAGTGTTGAATGACATCTCAAAGCCTAAGAATGAAGAAAATCAAGTCAGGACAAAAACTGCCAAAAATAGAAAGTGACCTGTAATTGAAGTTTCCAAAAATGGAAAGTTTTTGACCTCAAAATAAAATGTCCAAGGAAGCTTAAAATGAAAATTTGTTCAACATGAAAGTTGTAGATCTTGTTCTCACCTTTCCAAAAAGTCCAAGAACTTGAAAATCCAATGTATGGTTTGAAAATTAGGGCTCAGTGAAATTCAGAAATGACCCATAATCAGGAGGCCATAATTTCCACATACTTTGTCCAAATTGCAAGTTCTTTATATGCACAAACTCCATTTGACATGTACTTTCATGGTGCATAATTGGATTTTCCCAAAAATGGCCAAGGCAAAAAGTCAATTTTTAACTGGACAGTTAAAATGGACCAAGGGCAAAATGGTCCAACTTGTGAAATAATTGGAATTTTGAGATGGGACTTTTTGCAACACCTTCCAAATGGTATTTATAATTTGTTGGAATCATCACTTCATGCATAGGCCTTGTAATTTGAGAATTGGTTTGAAAAATGGAAGTTACAAAATTGGACAAATGGCATTGCATAGTGAAATTGAGAATTACACAACCAATGAGGGTGAGACAAATTGCAACAGCTCACACATGGCATTTGGAAGGTGTGTGAGCTGTCAAATGAGTTGGCAATGAGCTGGCCTTGGAAATTCCATTTTTACCCTCACTTGGAATTTAACATTTCACTTAACAAATCCAATTAGCTAATGATCATGATTAAGCTTGGTTTAAGCACACATATATAAAGATAATCACATGATAATCATAACTGATTTTCACATTCACCAAGATTGGATCTCAAACTCATCAAATTCTCTCAAAATCTCAAGAATACAAAAACCTTCAAACTCATCAATCTTCCTCAATTTTGGATCAAACTTCGAATTTCTTTTTGCATTCAACTCCTCTCATCATCTTCTAAAACTGTTTATGGAGTTTGGATTGGAAAGAGCTTGGAATCGCAACTGTCATAGCAAGCATCATCCATGGCTTTTGGAATTTTTGAGTGCTAGAGGCTACCTGGAGTTGAAGCAATCATCCTATTCACCTTCCACAAGTTCCTACTGCTGCTGTTTTAAGGAATCGAGCTCCAAAAGCATCAGTTTCAAGTCTGCCATTCCAGGTATATGAATTTTTCGAACATCACGATTTTGCAAATTGCTGTATGCGTTTTGTAGTTTAGTGATTGTAGATCATTGTGATATAGTTAGTTTTGAGAATGGTTAACTATAGGAGAAGAAATCTTGAATCGAATTTTTGTGGCAAAACCCTAGATCGATCGATTCGCAGGTTTTAGGAACAATTAGGTCAAGCTAGGTAGATATTTGTGATCCTCATGTTTAGACGGTTCGAATGATCATATGCTTGCTCATTTCCGTGATGCTTTGATGTTCTTCGATTTTCTTGATTTCTGGAAAAAGCTTGAGTGAAAACGATGAAGCTAGCGCGTTTGATCTGAAAATTCGTTTAAAAATTTGAATCACATGTTTCCCGCTCCCGCCATAACATATTTACAAAACTGCCATTATATATTTCAATTAATTTTAATTAATTCATAAAAATACATAACACCTTTAAAAATTCACCAAAAATTGTAAAAAAATCAGAAAAATAGGAGAATTTTTTCTTTGACTTTGTTGTTGACTGTAGATTATTTTTGACCTATTGGTCAAAGTTGTGCATGGCATATTTTTGGATTGACTTAGGTTTGTTTCACATGTGTTACATTTTGACACCTTGCACCATTTTAATTGTGAAATGCACATAATGTTAAATAAATGTCTGAAAATTTTTGTGATGATTGTTGACTGGTTGATGCTCATTTCCATGTAAATTTCATGAATTTTTGATACTTGATCATTGAGTTATGAATTTTGGAACTTAGGTGTGACAATTTGTGTCACACCTAATTGTGTCAATTTGATGGATTTAATTGAGTGACCAATACTTGTTGGAATGAAATGAAATTTTGCATGGTGAATCACTAATATGTTGAGATGTTATATGAATTTTTGTGGAATTTTTCATGGCATTTTCAAATTGATTGTGATTTTTCATTTCTGTTGGTCAATTGTGCAAGCTTGTGTGACATAGGTTGGTAGGATCAATGTGAAATGCTCATATGGTATTATATGATCATGAAATTTGGCATGCTTGTAATAGACACATAATGTGACATCCCTGTTTTGGTCCCATCCATTTCTTTTTTGTTTTCATTGAGATATGAATTTTTGAAGTGGATGTATGTATTGATGTTGTGATTTGGAGCCTATAATTGTGTCTGTTTTTGTTGATTTTCATTGACATGGTTCCATTTGCCCAATTGAGCTCAAATTTGACATGGTAGACCTTGAATATCCCCTGTTTAGGTGTAATTTATTTGAGAATTTTTAGAATTGTTTTGGTATGGAATTGAATGCAATAGTTCTGTTTGTATGCTTGGTGCTTCATTTGAACTAGTTTGCCTTATTTTGAGCATAGCATGAACATGATGAATGATCTAAACATGAGACCAATGATGTTTGCTCTTGTTTGACTTTAATTTGAGTTTGGTTGGTGGATACCTTGCTGTTTAAGATTTTTTCTTGCTTTTGGACCCTAGGCTTGGCCTAGTGGTCTTGTTACTAATGTTTGCTTGATTTTTCAGGATCAAAAAGCAATGCTTATGGGGAATGATTCAAATCAATTTTAATTGATGTTGTTGATGTTTGTACACTAACATAACATTGTTTTGTAGGTTGTGAAGCTTAGGCTTGAGCCTTGAGTTTGTCTTGTGTTGTGCTTTAGTTTGTATAGCTGATTGACTGAACACTTGTTGTTTATGGTTTGTCTGTCTGAGTACTGACTGTGTTTGATTGTTTCCAGGTACTTTTAGTTGCTCAGTTCCTTGTGAACTTTTGCTTTACTTTGCTTAAGCAACTTGCATTGAGGTATAGTTTCCTAACTTCATGTAGTCTGGGAGACCGGGCCTGTTACCGGGCCGGGCAATTGTCTGAAGTCCTCCTTAAGAGGCAATGATTGTGGTTGTTTATTTTTAAGCCCAAGCAGGAAAAGTCCTTTAAAGAAGGCAATTGGTGGAAGGTAGGGATATGTAGTCTATCCCCCACTATTCTGTGAGTCTTCTCCTTGCTCCCATTACATGGTTGTAGCATTGAGATCCAAGCCCAAGATCTGTGTGTCAGAGTCTTCGAGTATAGAAGGGTTCCCCTATTTTGGACCCATGCTCATTTGTCAGAAGCTCTCCCTGGTCAGGGATAAGAGCTGTGAGGTCACATCCTCACTTCGTCCTTTCATCTGCTTCACCTTAGCCCCGCAATGGCAAGGTTAAGAGCAAACCCAGCCTGTACAGATGACTTGCTTATGCAGTCAAACCCTTTGATTGAGCCCCCTTGTTTGGCTATAGTGGGTGCTATGTGAATATCTGATTGACATGATTGTTTGAGATGCCTGTTCTCATTTGATGTATGTTGATTTGTATGCTTGTGTGCTTGTGTGCTAGCTTCTTTCCTGGTTAGGAATAGTTTGCTTATGCAAGTAGGTTAGAAACCTGAACTTAGGGCCACGATGCATGACAACACTAGGCTCGAGTCTCAGCTCCCTGGTAGTGTGTCTTTCCCTCTGTTTCTGGTTAGGAGAGTTTCTCCCCTGTTCAGGGGAACTACATCGCCCTGATTCTCGTTCCAGACGAGGTATGTAGGCAGGAGGTCGTGCGAGACCTCTCCGGGCGCCTTTTTCTTTTTTGTGTGAGTTGTTTGACATTGCTAGGCTCGAGTCCCCGACTCCTTAGCATGTTGATGTCTGTTTGTGCTTGTTTTAGTTCGGATGCCGACGTAATTCCATCAAGTGGTAGTCGGGCTCCATGTTTGCCATGTTTGCCTGTTTGGTGTGCGTGTGTTGTTTGGCGTGCGTAAGCCGAACTACAGTGGCTCTGATTCTCGTTTCAGACGAGATATGTAGGCATAAGGTGCGACGCCTTATCGAGCTCCCTCTTCTTAACCCCACCTGCGTTCCCTGTGTGTGTGTGTGATGTTTAGCAACCTATTCTTATTTTTAGAACGTGGATCCCTAGGAGTACCTAGGACGTGAGGGGTGCTAATACCTTCCCCTTGCGTAACCGACTCCCGAACCTTTTCTCTTTGGTCGCGAGACCATTTCCTTTCCAGGTTTTTTCTGAGCGTTTCCTTTCCCTATGTTGGGATAAATAACGTTTAGTGGCGGCTCTGTGTGTTTTGTTTTTTAGCTCGCCGGTTGATTTTTCGCAGGATGCGACACATATCAGGATGAGTTCTTCTCAATTTCTGCTTGACTGGCGGGCATTCTGGCTTCAACGACAATCTATGCTCCACAATATTAGAATCCAACCCAGACATGGCTTGATAGGACCAAGCAAACACATCAGAATAATCTCGAAGAAGATCAATCAACCCATTCTTAGCTTCTGGACACATTTGAGACCCAATCTTGACTTCCTACACATCATCCTCGGAACCCAAGTTGACTAATTCAATCTGCTCTTTAAATGAATGAATGGCTTTTTCCTCGTGCTCAAGTAAACGAGATAATTCATCGGATACTTCTTCATCATCAATCTCTTCCTCAGCTTCTAACACAGGGAAATCAAAGTTTGGAGAGGGAGTAGGATCAGTGTATTCAATGGGTTTGAGAACCAACCTGCATAATAATTTGATATTTTGATTTTAGAGAAGTGGAGTGCGATCAAATATCATGCAGATGGAAGATTATTATTTATTTATGTTTTTTTTTGTGATTACCATTTTCAGAAAAAGAAAAAAGTAAAAATAAAAAATCATACACGTGGATGAATAAAATTGTCTTTTATTGATGATAATTAGGAAAATGCCAAACAATGTTCACTTCTCCCTTAGGCATAGGAAAAGTATTTTTCTTTAAAATAAATGAAAACAAAATACTTAGAGCGATGAATAGCAGTAGGAACATCAACAGCAACCCAATTGTTGCAAGTCTGGCCATGCGTCACAAAGTTGGCGCAAGCTTCGTCTTCATCACCACTGTCTTCAATAACGGCAGCTGAGTGTTGATCATTCCCATGAATGGACCCTCCACTGCAGAAACTTGGTTGCACAACTTCAGTTCTGGTGTTAAATGACCCTGGTTGAAAACCCAATCCGACTCTATAACTGCCAGTCTGAATTGCCTCTTGTGCATCTTTCAAAGAAGACATGGGTGCCCCAGTTTCCTTCATTTCATCAGCAATAGAAAAGGCCTGGAACGGCATTCCAACCTCCTCTTCAACATCAACATAAGTTAAAGATGATAGATGGCTCACTAACAATGCCTTCTCTCCACCAACAATGACAAGCTTGCTGTTTTTCACACATTTCAGCTTCTGGTGAAGAGTAGACGTCACAACTCCTGCTTCATGAATCCATGGCCTTCCCACAAAGCAACTGTAGGCCGGGTGGATATCCATTACCTGGAAAGTAATTTGGAAATCACTCGGACCTATCTTCACCGGAAGGTCCACTTCACCAATGACAGTTTACGAGAACCGTCAAACGCTTTGACAATTACGCTGTTGTATCTCATTGGGGAACCTTGGTAAGAGAGTCTTGATAAACTTGATTTTGGAAGCACATTCAAATATGATGCAGTTTTAACCAACACATTGGAAAACGCATCCTCCTTACATTTCATTGAAATATGCAATCCCAAATTGTGATTTCTGCCTTCCTCAAGAAGCTTTTCATCACAAAAGCTTAGATTATTACAAGAAGTAATGTTGGAAACTATGTGGTCAAACTGATCCACGGTCACATCATGCTCAACATAAGCTTGCTCTAGCCCTTTCTGCAATGCCTCCCTATGCGCTTCAGATTTCATCAGTAGTGACAACACAGAGATCTTTGACAGAGTCTGGAGCAACTGCTCCACGACATTGAATTAACTTCTTTTCATCAACTTTAAAACCTCATCATCATCGTTAGCCTTCAATTTGCTGGATTCACCAGACAGACACATTAAAGCACTAACTGAATTCACTACTGGAATCTCTGCCTTCTTACTTGCGAAAACGTCTTCTATCTCTTTTATAAAAACTGGACCGAACACACGACCGCTATGGGTCACCTTTGATATATCTTCAATATTTACCACAGAGTCTGCGACTGGTAGAGGAACCTCTTGACCATTCTCAATTATAATGGCATTGTATTGATATGGCACAGCTTTATCAGATGCATACGGAACATGGCCCGTTAATCGTATAACCAACGACAATACCGATCTATTGAAATTATTACTACTGCTGCTATCAAACTGAATAACTACCCTCTCAGGGATTTTAAACACTGGTACAATTATGTTCCCATCATCACCCAAATGACAATGCTGGAAAATCTGAATATGTCCTTCATCCATCAACCTTTGAATATCTCTCTTGACAATAACACATCCACGAGGGTTCACACGGCAGATCACACAACCATCATGTCCATGCTCACATTCACTGGCCAAACATATGTCTTTATGAATTGCCACCAAAGATGTTCTGACATGGTGAACATCATAATCCTTGAACTCACTAGGACAACCATCTACTATGTTGACAGAAGTGTTACCATGAGCAAGCAATGAATTGGCTTTCACATTTGGCGCTCTGTCCTCAAAGGACACCATTCACTCTTCATAAGCTTTTGGACCTCATATTTCAATGGATAGCAATTCTCTATATCATGTCCAGGGGCTTCCTGGTGAAAAGCACATTGTAAATTAGGTTTGAACCGCCATGGAAGTGGCTCAGGGATTTGCGGAGGATTTCTTAGTTTGATCAGATTTTTGAGGACCAATGATGGGTACAATTCTGTGTAAGTCATAGGAACAGGGTCAAAGGAGACCTTTTTCCTCTCAAAATTTTGCTAATGATTATTGTTATTGTTATTGTAGTTAGTTTTTTGTTGTGGTTGTTATTGGTGTTGTTATTGCTGAATTGGAACTGATTGATTGTTGGAGTTGTTGGGAAAAACCGGGATTACTAAGGAAACTTGATGTTGATGTTGACGGGGTTGAGAACTTTTTCTGACATGAGGCCTCTTTTGCCTCCCCACTGATACTGAATTAGTTTCTTCCTCCTTTCTCTTAGAGAAACTCCCACCATTTTTCTTGCTGGATGATACTTCTTCTTTAGACAAACGTCCTTCACGGACTCCTTCTTCTAGCCTCATCCCCATGTTTACCATTTCGGTAAAATAATTTGGGGCACTTGCAATCACACGTTCGTAATAAAACGAGCTCAGCATCTTCAAGAATATATTCGTCATTTCCTTCTCTTCCAACGGTGGACTAATCTGGGCAGCCAACTCTCTCCATCTTTGGGTATATTCTTTGAATGTCTCCTTATCCTTCTGAGACATAGACCTCAACTGGTCTCTATCAGACGCCATATGCAGGTTATACTTGTACTGCTTGACAAAGGCCTCACCTAAGTCATTGAAAGTATGGACTCTTGCACTGTCCAAACCCATATACCACCTCAAGGAGGCTCCAGTCAAACTGTCTTGGAAATAGTGAATCAGTAACTGATCATTATCAGTTTGAGTAAACATTTTTATGGCATACATCACAAGATGGCTCAACGGACAAGTATTCCTTTTGTACTTTTCAAAGTATGGGACCTTGAATTTCACCAGGATCTTAACATTGGGGACCAGGCAGAGTTCAACAACACTCTTCCCAAACAAATGTTTTCCTCTCAAAGTCTTCAACTCTTTACGCAGCTCGAGGAACCAATCTTTCATTCCATCTCATCCATCTTCAACTCTTTACAAAGATAAAGGAATTGATCTTTCATCTCATCCAAGTTGAAACGGCCAACAAAGTGATAATAGGTTTGATTAGAAAACATGTTTCCAAAAAACCAAAGAATCGAGACAATACTTTGGACCAAATCCTATGAGCTTGTCGAACGTCCCCAAAGGAGGCAACAAATTCGACACCTTTTCGACTAACGTTTGGGCATGATGCCATATTTCCATTAGATATTTTTTTACAGTCCATCAGAGTACAACTCCAGAACAACCTCCAGTAGGAACAATATTGGGAAATGATGTTTGACGAATTGGTCGATTTGGACGAAGAAAGATTGGTTGCGGTGGAAATACTGGCCCGACAGAAAGAACACGTAGCCAAAGTATACAACAGGAAGGTAAGGGCAAAAACCTTTACGGTTAATGATTATGTTTGGAAATTAATCTTACCTATGGATTGTCGAGATCGAACTCTAGGTAAATGGTCTCCAAAGTGGGAGGGACCATTTCAGGTGATCCGAACATTTGCCAATAATGCCTATGAGATCAAAGAAGTTGGTATGGATCAAAGGGTCTTGAGATTAAATGAAAAATATTTAAATAAATATAAACCTATGCTATAATAGATCCAAATCCAAACATAACAAAATTCATTGATTCTGCAAAGTGGCCTAAAAGGCGTTATAAAACACGGTCGACGACCTTACAGGAGAAATAAAAAACAAGAAAAGAGATCAAATAGGGAATCTAGACTTGAAGTCCTCAAAATAGGTTATCTCATGACTAATCCTATTGTCTAGAGAAACCTTCTTTCCAGCAAGTACTTTATGTTGGCCTCAATCTTGAGGGCTCTTTCCCCATGGGATATCCCCTTCAGAACCTCACTATCGACTGCTTCTTGCGCTAGAATTCCCTCAGCCGTCTCCAAGGAAGCTTTTTGTGCTTCCACAATAGCAATCTTTCTATTGAGTTCAGCTATCTGGGCTAGATAGTCGGAGATTTGTTGGTCGAAGGCTTGACGATGACAAAGGTGTTCCTCCTTTATGTTCTTAAATTCATTGAGCTTTTGTTCACAGGCCTCACTGGGGTCCCATTCAAGCTTTGCCTCATTAAGTTTTGTTTTAATATGAAGTTCAGCATTTTGTCGAAGGTTAAGGTCCTTGACAAATTGGGTAAAGAAGGCCTCAAACGCGACGAAATACTTGACCATTGAGGCAGGAAGATCATGAAGGGCAAGTGAGTCGAGGAACTTAAAAATGTCACAAGAAAGTTCTTCTTCTTTTTCAAAAGCACATAGAAAGTCTCCGTCAAAGTGGGACACCTTCAGTTGCTGAAGAATGAAAACAACCTCAACATTTAGCTCTGAGGGAGGAAAGACTGTCGAAGATGGGAGTGGCACATCAGTTGATAGACGGTGGATTTATTGTAGCTTCTGAAGGGCCTCAACGGGGTTCCTTTATTTGATAATCTTGATTTCTCTAAAAGTTAAAACATCGGTTGATGCACTTTCATCAACAACGTTCGGCGGATTGAGGGTTGGTGTAGAAATAGGACTTTGTGGAACCGCTGGTGAGGCACTTTGAAACTCGGCTTGCCGCTGGGGACTCATGGCAATGTCGGTAGAAGGATGGTCGGTCTTATCTTTGACCATAGTTTCAACCTCAATTGGAAAGCCCACAGGTCCCTAAAAAGATAGAAGTATTAGATTACATGATGAAAAGAAAACCATATGCGGTAGAGATATATGTCGACGAATACCTGAAGATCCACAGGGGGTGGAGAAGTGGTATGAGTCCTCTCTGAATCACGAGGAGTAAAAGCTTCCTCGAGGTCACCTTGGATTATCGGGTTCGAAGCCGTTGGAGCCACCTTCGAGGGGGTCTTCTTGGCATGAGCCTTTTTCCGCCGGATAGAAGTTTGAGGCGTTTCGGGCGGTGTTTTCGACGTGGAAAAAATATGAGAGTGCACACTCCCGTCAGAGTCCTCATCATCCACTACAAGTACTTCTTCAGGTACCTGAATCTCAAAATGTGTGAAGAGGTAATGGGAAATGCTAAGGCAAAAAACTTGCTCATGAGGTGGATAGGTAATACCTGCAAAGTGGGGGTCGAAGGCGCTCATTGCTTCTTCGAGGGCTTTTCTAGATTAGGCTCAGTAGATGGGACAACCCTTTTTCGACCCTGATAGCAGAAACTGTTAGTGTTGTGCATTCCCAAGAAAAGAGGAAACGATATCAGTGACATGTACCTTTTTGGTGGCTTCATCGACTTGAGAAGTTTGGATTTTTGGGTCGGGAGAATTAACGATAGAGGCGAATACGGTACTTCGTCGGCGATGCTGGAGAGAGCGTCCACCATGTTCTGGAGAAATATGTCACTTGGGAAAGAATGACTCTGGTAGGAATTTCACCATTCGTCGAAGTCAATTGTTCTTAAAAAAGATTGTTTGAATTTGAAAACTGGATGTTCATAACGGTAAGTGGATTTATAAAAACAGAGACAAGGTTTGTGATCATCAACAGCTAATGATCAACCAGACCGTACAATATCGGTTTCATGCGATACCAGAGGCTTCGGAACCATCTGGCTTAAGCCAAATTGGCGAGCCACCAGATTTGGTTGATAGCTCATGAAACTGAACCCCTTCAACCCTGACTCAATTCTGTAGGACAACAAGGTAGGAGTCAAGAAGGCTCTCCATATCGCGTTTGATTGGGCTGCAGTCTGTGGAGGGATACCTGGAAAAGGATAATTGAACCACTTAGGGCCGAAGGTTCGGTCAGCAAATGGAGCCATACCAGGAGTGGATTTACATGCTTCAATGAACATATTTAAGTACTTCATGAAGAGATGTGTGTTAGGAGTATCTTGCTAGGTCTTCAAAGCTAACATGGCTCCTTCGATCAGTTGCTATTCAATTAGCCTCACGATACAGTCCGACACGGGGTATCCTAGCTGATACTCAAAGGTAACATTTAACCAATGTTTCAAAAGCCATAAATGACCCAACAGATTCAAGGCCTTGGGAGTGTTGGAGAGAAATTTCAGTTTCAGGGTTGCCATCCCCAGAGCCTTATATAAGTAGGCTAGCAGTAGTTTCCCTAAAGACACTTGTTGACCCTAATGAATCTGGATTGCCAGGATAATATAGCTTTTTGCTATATGCAAAGAACCAGGGCAAAATACGTAGTATGAAATCCATAAAGTATGGAAGGTTATATTATCTTCATCGGACACTTCGACAGAGTCCTTGTTGTAGTGATCTTCGATGTAATTATGAAGGCTGGCTTGACTAAAAGATAAGGTATTCCAAGTCGAAAGGGTGGGGTTGAAGACTTCCCCCAACGATGAAAGACCAGTGATTGCCTCCACATCAAAAAGGGTGGGTGTTAACATCCCACAGGGTAACTAAAATGTGTTGGTGGAGCCTTCCCAGAAATATAGAGACGCTAGTAACATACAGGGATTTACACAATGGTCATGCCTTGATATTTGAATAATTTTGTAGATCTCTGCATTCCTCCATTGGTCTTGACATTTTCTTCGGAATTTGTTAAGCCAGGCCAGGTATTCTTTGTTGCCAGGTGTAGGCATGGACCTAGAGACCCTGGCTTTTTCCTCCATGAATCTGACGTCGAGTACGACAGATTTGTCAAAGGTATGAGGAGCAGCGGGTTTGTATCCAGGGAAAAAGGCTGCAACAGCCTTCGGGGAAGATTTCTTATCCATGAGAGGTCCATGGAACGCTAACATTTTCCTGTCAACCACGAAAGGAATCAACACCCGACGTTGCCAGTTCTTCACCTCCGTTTCATCAGAAGACGTGGGTTGAGGAATACAGTTTATACCCTCTTTGGCAGTGAGTTTGAAAGCAATGGGGTTGTTTCTAGTGGCATAGGTGGTGAGTTCTTTGACATGAGAAGAAGAAGCCATTGTGAGATGAAGCAAATGGGTTGAGTTAGGAGATTCTGGGTGACAAATTGCAATGCAGAGGTTGTTTGAAGATATGATCATGAAATATGCATGGTTGTGGAAGCAGAAAAATGTTTAAGGAAGAAGAAAGAACTATTTATAGGCTTGCAAGGTGAACGGTCGAGCACTGAGAGATTGACAAATGGCTGACGAGGAAGTAGTAAGAAGAGTTAGTGGGTTCGATTGGAATCCCAGGACCCAGGGATAACTGCTAACGATGGCAAAGTGTCTGGGGAATTGTGTAGCCGAAAAAATCATCATCACGTGCTAGGTCATGAGTAGTGATAAGACGGCTAGCCAAAATTTAGGTAATCAAAAGGAAAGTTCCTTTATCGATGAGATCATGTCAGAACTAGCCTTTTCAGGGGGAAATTTGTTAGCTGACCAATTTCGGTCAAAGAAGGAAATCATTTTGACTAAGGAACCCGTCGGAACAGCATCGACAGGAAGTTGAACAAATCCATGGGTCGACACTTAGAATCTCGGTCGAAGTCAAAATTCCTGAATGGCGAGAGTGATTGTGGGAAGCCAAAGAACATGGGTAGTTATCTACATACATGGGGGAAGTGGACCGACACATGTCATCGCAAGATAGGTTCGTAACCCCCCGACGATTACTTTTTATTAGTATTTAAACAAGTTTTAGGGATGATTCTAGAGGTGGGATTTTTAGCATTTGCATTAGGAATAAACTTGAAGTACCAAAGCATTTACGAGAAAAGAGTCATCTCCCTACAAAAATGTACCTTTGCCTCCATTTACATTCATAAGTCATTCAAACTTACCAAATTTACCTTTACTTTCTTGCTTTATTTTCAATACATTTCCACTTTTCATACTTTTTACTACATCCCTAACTCATCAAGAGTTATATTTATTCCTTTTTAACTTATCAAAGACGTTGCTTACTAAAACACCATACGCTCAAACACTAAATCCAGGACTTTGTAGTCGGTCCTGCAAGTAACCCTCTCATAGGAAGGCTAGAGATTATTGATGATCCAACACCAGCATTCGTTGTGAGAAAAAAATGAGATTAAGCTTTTGATTAACTTAACTCATAAAAGCAAGAGTCGATGCCAAACTTTATTGTTTCCAAGGGGAAAGGTAAATAGGTCGGAAAAAACCCACAAAAGGTAAAACAAAAGAGAAATCTGGATACATGGGTTGGTTATGCAATGTGTGTAATACCCCAAATTTGATCCTAATAGCCCTCATGCTATTCACATCATATGCATTGGCATTGGGATCATACCCTGGCATCCTCCTTACCCCTTACTCATTGGGTTTGTTTTGGGAGAGATCACCAAGCACCATGTCATTATATCATACTTGTTATTTTATCATTTACTAACAAAAATACCAAAAATATGTCCTTGGACTTGTCTATTTCTTTTGTAGGTAAGGCACACGATCACCTTTGATCCATCAAGTTCACATCTTGGGTTTAACACCCTCATTGCTAAGAGCTCAACCAAGGAATTATTCACAATGGCTTTAGACATCATATATGGATCCCCATGATCTTCACATGTTATTTTGATCATTAAATCATCATGAGTTTGGAGTTGGTTTGCCTTGGAAACCCTAGTTCATCTGGGTGTCTTGTGTAACTTCTTCAACAAGCTTCTTCACCAATTGATCAAATATTTCAAGGGGCATCTCAAATTTCATCATCTTATGATTATATCATCTCCCATGAGTCCCAAAAGTCAATATAATTGCAAGTTAGCAAGGTGGTTCATGGTGGTTGACCAGAGGAATTCAACTGATCAAAACTGGGGTTCCCTAGACCCTGTCTCCTACAATTTTCATCATATGAAAATGATTCCAAGAAAAAAGTTACTCTAAATGACATTACGAACAACTTTCATGTTTAGGTATAGAGCTATTTTTGTTTGGAAAGCCATTTTTTATGTTGAAACATTATAGGTCATTTTGTCTAAACCATAATTTGAAAGTCAACTTCCCAAGGCCATAACTTGCTCAATTTTTATGAGATGAAAGATTTCTAAGTTTCACAATCAAATTCAAGGTGCCTAATTCAACTTTGATGTTTGGAGGAAGATTTAATTCAACTTTTATGAGCATGTGATATGAGGATACATTATAGGTCATTTTGGGCCAATACCATTGAACAAGTGATTTTCCTCAACTTCAAAAATTCTTAAAGCATTCATCCCAAATCCAACTGAGGTCAAATTTGTGACCATTTTGAAGATTTTCTAAAGAGATACAACTTTGATGATGACACGTTTCTCATTTGAAGCTCACATAAAAAGTTAGCCAAGGTGGAATAATTGAACATAAGGGTTAACACTTAGGAAATATTTTGACATGTTGAAATTTCCAAACTTCCACCTGAAAATTCATCATGATACAACTCCAAATGGAAAAGTGTTCAACATAAGAATTGTTTCTCTTGGTCTAACCTTTCCAAAAAGTCCAATTTCATCCATTTTGGACAAGGTTTGAAGGGTCTGCGCATGGCCTGAACATGGCTGTAATAGTTGGCAAAAATCATTCTTCAAACATCAATACCCTTTTGCCTTGCATCACAATCCACATTCAGACTCAATCTCACTTGCATTTGGACCTAATTGAGTTGCTTCATGGGCCTGTACATGCCCATGCAATCGTGCACTTCACATTGCCAAATTTGGAAGAATTTTCAACTGTCCAAATATCACTTGCATTTGCTATAAATAGAGAACCATTGCATCAGGTTTGAGAACCTTTGGGCGCCTGCTTTGCCTCCCACATTTGAAACCCTTGATCACACTAAAATTCACCGTATTTCTGACTCCGATTTCGCATGCATTCTTAGCTTTTATTGTTGTTTTGCTTTGTTATTTCTTTGTTTTCTTATGTTTTCAGGTTTTTATAATAATCGGAGCTCGAATCGGGAAAAGGAGCGAAAAAGGAGTGAAAACGGGCGAAAACCTAGAAATTCAGCGTTTTGCACTTACGGCACCCACCGTGGCGGGCGCCATGGGGTTAGCCATGACGTGGCCACGTCTCAAGACCACTCCTCAACCGTCAAGACCCACGATCCCCACTCCATCATCCCCTGTAGGGACCATGGCGGGCGCCATAGGCCTGTGGCGGGCGCCACAAGGCCAAAATCAGTAACCTCCACTTTTTAGTGGAGGGGCGTCCCTGTCATTTCATGCTTTCAGTTTTTACTATAAATAGGACCTTAGATTTTCGTTTTTCTTCATCCAGAATTAGAATTCTCTAGGCATATATCAGTTATAAAGCAGTTGCCATTCCACATCGGGGTGCCTCTGCAATCGAGTGATCGAGTCTGTAATCTGTCTGTGGTTCGAGTTTTTGGAGCACTCTGGAGGAAGTTAATCCTGCCGCCATTTTAATTCAAGTTCGTATTTTACTTTTATTTATTTCCTGCACTCGCACATTTACGTTGTTTATTTCCTGCACTCGCACATTTACGTTGTTTATTTCCTGCACTCGCACTTTACTTTGTTTATTATCCGCACTCGCTTTAAATTACTTTTATGAAAAACTATAAAAAGAATATTTACTTTATCATGTCTAACTAATTCTATAAAGGTTAGAATGTAAGGATCGTAATTAAACCAGTAATCAGTATAATTGTTCGTGGAAACACCTAAGGGCTATTTTATCTTTCAATTCAAGTAATTGTTTTTAACTATTTCAAAAACAGCCAAAAGCGCTTTGTCTAGTTTATTAGGAGATTTTAGATTAAAAAGAAAAGAGATTTTAAAACGATTTTCGGACGCGTTAGGAAGTTTAAACTCTGGTTCGTAAGAACCTCTTTTTGCTAAGAAGTCCAGGTTAAAATACTTTTCAACTTAGTTAAGATACTATATTTCTTAAAAATAGGTTTACTACTCTAACGCAGTACGCACCTTTTTATCCGTGACAATAGGAGGGGTTGATTAGAGAGTACAACTCGGTTCTGAATACGCGAAAGCGACAGTTCCTGTTAAATTAGTTCTTTTCAAAGGAGAAAACATTGCCCATAAGTAGTTCCACTAACAAGTACTGGATTATCATTGATTGCGTGAATTACATTCGAGCCTGTCTTTATTTATTATTTAAAATTATAATTTTATTTACCATTGCACCCTTATTAAAACCCTTAAAAATAGTTGCCTTAGATACACACCATAACAACAGGTTTGATAGATTGACACTTGGTCTCTGTGGATTCGATAATCTTTTATATTACTTTGACGTGATTCGTACACTTGCGAAAAACACGCATCAAGTTTTTGGCGCCGTTGCCGGGGACCAATTTCGTCAAATTTCATTACCCTGTAGTTATACCGTTTAGACTAAGGTTGTTACCCACCGGTCAATGCGAAAGACTCGCAGTGCCGGAAGTTTAGTAGACCCTCTAGCTGAACCTGAACGTTACGCTCGCGCACGTTTATTTTTCCATAGGAATAGGATAGCTATGGCCGAAGAACAAAACCGAAGACCTCTTAAGGACTTCGCCCAACCATCAAACGAGGAACCTAGTTCCAGTATAGTAAACCCCGTTATCCCAGCCAATAATTTTGAACTTAAACCATCCCTGCTGCAATTAGTGCAACAGAGACAATTCTCAGGTCTCGCTACTGATAACCCAAACCAACATTTAAAAAACTTTCTTCAGTTAGCAGACACCTTTAAAACCAATGGAGCTTCTCCTGAGGCGATACGCTTAAGATTATTTCCCTTTTCCCTCAGAGATAAAGCTCTATCATGGTTAGATTCCCTTCCACCCAATTCAATAACAACTTGGGATGACCTTAGGAAAGTTTTTCTTGCTAGATATTTTCCCCCAAGTAAGACCGCTCTTCTTCGAAACCTTATAACTAGATTTACCCAACTCCAAGGAGAGTCGTTGTTCGAAGCCTGGGAGAGATATAAAGAACTATTAAGAGCATGCCCACACCATGGCTTAGAGAATTGGCTAATCATCCAAACCTTCTATAATGGACTTCATTATAACACTAAGATGACCATCGACGCTGCCGCTGGTGGCGCACTGATGAATAAACCTTACCCTGAAGCTAGTGCCCTTATCGAGGATATGGCCCAAAACCATCAATCATGGGGAGTAGAACGAGCGACAGTGGAAAAGAAGGAAGCCCAAGGAGGAATACATGAGCTAAGCTCTATAGACATGATGCAGGCTAAAATGGACGCGTTGGCCCTTAGAGTCGAACATATGTGTACAACTCCGAATACTGTAGCCGCAGTTTCGCCGAATTGTGAGATATGTGGAACGCAAGGACACCAATCCGCCGAATGCAATCTGTTAAATGAAACCAACACTGAGCAAGTGAACTATACCCAAGGGAACCCATTTTCTAACACATATAACCCTGGATGGAGGAATCACCCAAACTTCTCCTACAAAAATAATAACCCTATTCAAAATACCGCACCTCCGAGACAACAAGGTTACCAAGCCCCTAGAACAAATCAACCTATGCAACCTGTACCGCCAAACCCGAGCTTTGAAGAAATTGTAAAAGATTTCATCGTTGCTCAAAAACAGAAAAACAAAGAGTTCATGAACCAAAGCGTCCATGTTAACGAACTAATTACCCAGTTAGGAACCAAGGTTGATCAAATCATTACTCATAATAAGATGCTTGAAACCCAGATCTCTCAGGTAGCGTTAAACCAAGCCCCACAGACTACCCCTGGAGGACAGTTCCCTGGACAACCTCAACAAAACCCGAAAGGGCAAGCTAATGCCATTACTCTACGAAGTGGAACCGCTTATAAGGAGCCTTTAAACCCTAGATTAAGTAAGCCTGAAACTTCTGAGAGGAGTGAGGAAAAGGAACCAGAGAAGCCTGAAACCCCGGAAAGTCAAGAAAAAGGAGAAGAACCTAAAAATAAAACCTATGTACCACCACCGCCATACAAACCACCAATACCATACCCTCAAAGATTAAAGAAAACCCAAATCGATAATCAATATCAAAAATTCGTTAAGGTTATAGAAAAACTTCACGTAGAAATCCCCTTTACAGAAGCCATCACCCAAATACCTTCTTATGCTAAGTTTCTCAAAGACATACTTACGAATAAACGTAGACTTGAAGATCCGAAACCCGTGGAATGTAATTCTATTTCCGAAGATAGGTTAGCAAAGAAAGATAAAGATCCCGGAAATTTTTCCATTCCTTGTATTTTAGGGAATCATGTCATCGAAAAAGCTTTTCTAGACTTAGGAGCTAGTGTGAGCTTAATGCCTTTAGCAGTTTGTGAGAGATTAAACTTAGGAGAATTACAACCTACTAAGATGTCGCTTCAATTAGCCGATAGATCCGTTAAATACCCTATAGGCATACTTGAAGACGTCCCTGTTAGGGTGGGTCAGTTGTTTATACCTACTGATTTTGTTGTCATGGACATTAAAGAAGATGACGACATACCAATCCTCCTAGGTAGACCGTTCTTATCGACTGCTGGAGCCGTAATAGATGTTAAAAAAGGAAAACTAACTTTTGAGGTAGGTGAAGAGAAGATAGAATTTATATTGTCAAAATTTCTTATGGCACCTGTGATAGGAGATTCTTGTTATGCCTTAGATATCATCGAAGAATGCATTAGGGAATTAGAACAAGAAGAAGAAAATAAATCTATAAAATTGCCATCAACCCTTATTTTGGAAGATGACAATTATAAAACACCCTACATTGATGATAACCTTCACGAATGTTTATCTCTTACCCCAGATCCTATGCCTTGCCCTATGAAACCGACCGTAAAACTTAAGGAACTGCCTAAAAACCTGAGATATGAATTTCTGGATGAAGATATGAATCGTCCAGTTATAGTCGGTGCTACCTTAAACCAAAAAGAAACCGATCAATTATTAGAAGTTTTACGTAGGTAGCCCTCAGCCTTAGGATATAAGATCTCTGATCTAAAAGGAATAAGCCCATCCGTATGCATGCATCGGATTTTGCTTGAAGAAGATTCAAAACCTTCCAGAGAACACCAACGTAGAATAAATCCTATAATGAGTGCGGTAGTTAAGACTGAAGTTCTTAAGTTACTAGAGGCAGGTATAATATATCAGATCTCGGACAGTAAATGGGTGAGTCCCGTGCATGTAGTACCCAAAAAGGGAGGCATCACAGTCGTGCAAAACGAGAAGGGCGAACCTGTAGCAAAAAGAACCGATGGAGGTTGGCGTATGTGCATAGATTATAGAAAATTAAATAAAGCAACTAGGAAGGACCATTTCCCATTACCATTCATAGATCAAATGTTGGAGCGCCTAGCCAGACACTCTTACTTTTGTTATTTAGATGGATATTCAGGATTCTTCCAAATACCTATTCACCCCGAAGATCAAGAAAAAACTACCTTTACATGCCCAGTTGGAACTTTTGCCTATAGAAGAATGCCTTTTGGACTTTGTAATGCTCCTGCAACTTTCCAACGCTGCATGATGTCTATCTTTGCTGATTATTTAGATGGAATTATGGAAGTATTTATGGACGATTTCTCAGTTTGTGGATCAGATTTCAAAAATTGTCTTGTCAACCTTGAGAAAATCCTGGAGAGATGTGTGGAGGTAAACCTTGTGCTAAATTGGGAAAAATGTCATTTCATGGTCACCGAAGGGATTGTTTTAGGACATATAGTTTCCGAAAAAGGTATAGAGGTAGATAAAGCAAAAATAGAAGTCATAGAGAATCTAAAACCGCCAAAGACTATCAGGGAGATAAGAAGTTTTCTTGGACATGCCGGATTTTACCGACGTTTCATCAAAGATTTCTCCAAAATAACAAAGCCCTTAACTGGTCTTTTAATGAAAGATGCTGAATTTATCTTCGATGAAAAATGTACTGAAGCATTTAATCTTCTGAAGGAAGCTCTGACTTCAGCACCTATAATGAAACCCCCTGATTGGTCAGAACCGTTTGAGATAATGTGTGACGCCAGTGATTACGCTGTTGGAGCCGTTCTAGGTCAGAGAAAAGATAAGAAGTTACATGTGATTTATTATGCCAGTAGAACCCTAGACGCTGCACAGCTCAATTACGCAACAACCGAAAAAGAGCTCCTAGCTGTAGTTTTTGCAATAGACAAATTTAGATCTTATCTAGTAGGAGCCAAGATTATAGTTTATACCGACCATGCTGCCATTCGTTACTTACTAAGCAAAAAGGATGCCAAGCCTAGGTTACTTCGATGGATTCTATTACTGCAAGAGTTTGATTTGGATATCCGTGATAAGAAAGGCACTGATAATGTGGTAGCTGATCACCTATCTAGGCTAGAATACCTGAAACCTGATCCAGTTCCCATAAATGACGATTTTGCCTATGATAGACTGATAGCCCAACTAGAAACCATTGAAGAAGATAACCCAGACCCTCATGAGTATTTTCAAAAATCCTTAGCCATAAGTGATGTACCTTGGTATGCAGACTTTGTTAATTATCTAGCCGCTGACATCATACCCCCTGATCTAAACTACCACCGGAAGAAGAAGTTCTATAGTGATGTGAGAAACTTCTATTGGGACGAACCATTTCTTTTCAAGAGAGGTAAAGATGGCATTTTCCGCCGTTGTGTTCCAGAAGAAGAGGTAAATAATATAATTGAGCATTGTCACTCTGCACCCTATGGTGGACATGCAAGCACATCTAAGACCTACGCCAAGATTCTTCAAGCTGGCCTATTCTGGCCTACTATGTGGCGTGATGTCCATGCTTTCATTGTCAAGTGTGATAGATGCCAACGCACAGGAAATATTTCAAGACGTAATGAAATGCCGTTAAGAAATATCCAAGAAGTAGAACTCTTCGACGTATGGGGTATAGACTTTATGGGACCGTTCCCACCATCTTTTGGAAATCAGTACATCTTAGTAGCTGTTGACTACGTGTCTAAATGGATTGAAGCTATCGCCGCACCCACAAACGACACCAGAGTAGTCATCAAATTATTCAAAAATTATATATTTCCCAGGTTTGGAACACCCCGTTTAGTCATAAGCGATGGAGGATCGCACTTCATATCGAGAATATTTGATAAACTTTTAAGCAAGTATGGAGTTAAGCATAGAGTAGCAACACCATACCACCCACAGACCAATGGACAAGTGGAAGTATCTAATAGGGAGATAAAACAAATCCTCGAGAAGACTGTCTCTATATCTAGAAAGGATTGGTCACAGAAACTTCAAGAAGCATTATGGGCCTATAGAACCGCTTTCAAAACTCCTATAGGAACAACCCCTTATCAACTGGTCTATGGAAAATCATGTCACTTACCTTTTGAATTGGAACATAAGGCCTATTGGGCCATCAAAACTTTGAATTTGGATTACTTGACAGCTGGTGAGAAACGTATCCTTGACATCCACAAATTAGAAGAGCTCAGACAATCTGCCTACGAAAATGCCATCATATACAAAGAAAGAACAAAAGCTTGGCATGACAAAAGAATCATAAGAAGAGACTTCAAAATAGGCGATCCTGTTCTCCTGTTCGATTCTAGGTTACGACTTTTTCCAGGTAAACTCCGTTCGAGATGGACTGGCCCTTTCGAAGTATCTAAGATCCTGAGATCCGGTGCTATTGAAATCAAGAACCAGACATGTAAACCGTTCATCGTCAATGGACAGAGGTTGAAGCCCTACGAAGGAGGTGACATCCCGACAACATACACCTGCCATACTCTGAGTGATCCACCATATCCTTCCAATGATGTTTAAATATCGGTCGTCGAGCTAATGACGTTAAACAAGCGCTGCATGGGAGGCAACCCATGGTTTTTCTTATTTTTTGTACTTTTTATTTTTTACTTTTACTTTATTTTGTTTATATTATTATTATTATGTCAGGACTAACGATTGAATGTTTTATGTGCTTTCAGGACTTGTTTGCTAACCTTGTACAGAATGCAGAACCCTGATGACATGCACGTGGCCTTTAGAGATGATGCACAGAGAGAGCGTTACTATGTTCACATGAGACGCCCTATGGCTCCTACCAGGTACCCTGACCATGACTGCATGGATGCCTTGGGGATAGAGCCAAGCGTCAGATTTTTATGCCATCAACTCCAGTGGGAACAGTTTGACTACAGGAACAACACTTATAGGAACTTGACTCTTGAGTTCCTCAGCTCGTTTCATTATGACCCCTGGGCTGGACCCGATGGACTCGCTGTTTTCAGGTTGTTCGGGATTGACTACTCATTCTCTCACAAGGAGTTTGGTGATTTGCTAGGTTTCCAGACTACTCCTGATGCTATTCCAGATACACCGATGGGGTATTTTATGAGCAGAGAAGTGGAAAAGTTTTGGACTAAAATATCCGGCGGAGGGAGCCAAGATCCTTCTACCCAGTTTTCTCAGGTAATCCACAACCCTGCATTGAGGTACTTCCAGATGATTCTAGCACATTCTTTCCTAGGTTTTCCAGATACAGAGACACTGCTAAGTGAAGAGGAGATTTTCCTACTGTTTTGTGCAACTCAGTCTCGCCCTGTTGCTTGTGGCAACTTTCTGTTAAAGGGCTTGGCTAGTGTTGCCAGATCATCCGTAGGCACCATCCATGTCGGTGGGATTGTTACACAGATTGCTACTGCATTGGGTCTGTCTCGCAAGTTATTGCACCTCAGGACCTTCTGCTTCTACACCACCCTGGATATTGATTTTTGTCTTGATAGAGGACTGATGAGGAGGGCTTCTTTTGAGCCCAACATGTTTAGACTGCTGATCGACGGCGAAGCGATACACTATTTCACATTACCAGATCAGCTGATGACCAGTGTCCATGATCCTGAAAATTGGAGTTATGCTCTAGAGGGTTATGGAGAGACTGTCGAAGAGCCGAAATCGCCTCCCGCCGCTGAGTACACTCCTACACCTCTTACTCCCCAGATCACTGTTATGTCTAACAATTTGTCTCTGCAGCCACCTGACCTACAAACACAGATTTATGAGCTCCGTAAGGAGACTGCCCTGCTCAAGCAGGAAGTGGCAGACTTAGAGTTACAGATGCAGGTTTCTGATCTCACTCATGCCTCAGAGACCGATGCTCTACATCAGGAGATTGAAGAGCTTCGGAGGGAGATAGCTGAGTTTCGTGGATCAAGCCAGGAAAAGACGCCTACCACATGACTCATTCTACCCTGACAGCATTACCCTAGTATTTTATTTATCGCATTTCCAGACATATTTTACTTTACTGCAGCTTTTATATTTTCATGCACTCTGAATTTCTTATATATATACATATTATGCACTAATGTTAACTTTTTCTTTTTCTTTTGTTTCTTTAATTATTTTATTTTTTTGTCGTGCAAAGAAAAAAAAAAATATATATATATATAAGACAAAAATATTTTCATTTTTGTCTTTACAAAAAATATGCAAGCCTCAAGCCTTGAAAAGAAGAAGAAAACGCTATTCAGACCCCCCGGAAGACAAAGGTGCAAGAAGGCCCAAAAGGAGGATCCAAAACCACAAGGCCCAGGAATTGGCCTTGTGGCGGGCGCCATAGGCCCTGTGGCGGGCGCCACACCGTACCAACAACAAGTACGGGGCTGAATCCCCATTTCCACCATTTTCATCCCTTTCTTCACCAAAAACCCATTTTTCCAACCTTCCAAATCCTCCTTGAACCCCATTAAAGCTCCCTCATTTCCAAAATACCCACCATCCATAAAACATATCCAACATCCATTTCCATTTTCATCCATCAAAAACCAAAAAAATCAAAACTTTATCATTCCCTCATAAACCACTTTTTCTACCATTTCCACTACCTAAGGAGCATTCAACAATGGAGTCCAACGGATTTCTTCTTCGTGATGGAAGACCGGGCGAAAGGCAACGGAAAATTATTCAGAGGCTTCAAAGTCGAGAAATTCTCTCGACTAGGTACGTCGACGATAACTGTCTGTATGCTTTGGGTATTTATCATAGTGTTTTTAATTTATTAGAATTTCTAGGCTTGCATAATATTTTCATTAATCAGGAATCTACCTATGAGCGACTGACAACTGAGTTTTTGAGTTCTTTAATATACACTGTCAGTCCTAACACTGCTAGCACTGTTGGTACTGTTATTTTTAGACTGTTCGGAATTGAGTATGAATTCAGTACCGACAATCTAGCAGGTTTGTTAGGAATCCCTCATAGGGAAGGTGCAATTTGTGAGGCACCTTTGGATGCGAAGTGGTCGGCCGAGGTATTTACCTTCTGGCAAAGGCTTTCAAGTTCTTCAATTAATTCTTTCGAAGGGATACTTGCGTCGACCATTCACAACCCGGCCATAAGAGTTTTTAGACTTCTTTTGGCATGTACTATTTTTGGCCGGGAAAGTCCAAACAAGGTAAATGCTCGTGAACTCCTATTTTTGCAAGGATGCCTCACTAGAACCCACATCAATCCGGTCCCGTTTATGCTTGCTCATATGACTTTATTTACTAACAAAACAGGACCGATTGTTTTTGGAGGGCTTGTTACGTATATTGCTCGGGCTCTTGGCCTGAACGATGAGATAGCTACACTTGAACCACTACCTCCTCGCACAATTAATTTAAAATTTCTGAAAGACATGAAATTGTGCCGAGCAAGGAGAGAAGGTGGTTATGAGTTGATGGTTCATGGGGTAGCTATCCCATCTGTTGCTTTACCATGCAGTAGACGTACTGATGTACGTGATGAAAGGAACTGGACCTATGATCTTAATGCTCCACGTGTTTTGGGTCCACTTCCTCCTAATATTCCCGATGGGGAGGCACATGACACTGATGATGAGTATGATCGGAGAGAGCAGTCTCCCATCCCTCACATGTCCCCCCATCGTCCTTCACAGTCACACACCGCACCATCTTCCTCTAACCCTGTTGCAGGTACTGCTCCTGGATTCCATGTCACCGAGGAGATGTGGCGTGATATGACAGCTAGAGAAGAAAGGCGTGATGGCCTTCTCTCTACTATTTCACAGCAGCTGACGGACAATATGAGCTTCATGCAACAATCGCGATTGGTTTCGGATCGTGCCTATAGCAACGTTTGCCGTACCTTGAACGATATCTCATTAGAGCAGAACCGTCAGAGAGAGTTCAACAGCCAACACTACCAGCTTGTCGAGGCCACTCAGGGTTCCATCTTAGGTAACCTTCGAGAGGTTCGGAGTGCTCAGGCTGCTTTATCAGCACGACTCGACCGGAGGGACCAGCATCGTAGTAGATCCCGTCGTTCCAGACCATCACATCAGGACGGCGAAGGCACCAGTGCCCCTCCTCAGTAGTCTTTTTCAGGTTACCCCCCTTATCTTATTTCGAAACATTGGGGACAATGTTCGATCTAAGTGTGGGAGGGGATTTTATTGCTTTCTGTCATTTCCCTTTCTAGTTAATTATTTCCTTTCAGTTATTTCCTTTCAGTAATTTAATTTTCTTAGATAATGCATGAGTCTGACGAGTCACCAGTATAGTGTCTTTTTAGTTCATCTTCATTTTTTCCCATTTCCTTAGCCTTACCAGAAAATTTTTAAAAAAGAAAATGATGTTGTTTCACATGTTTTTTGGGCTTTGGGACAAGTTTAGATTAGGATGTAGTGACCTAGGTCAACTTTTTGAAACATCAGAACCATTTTAGCACCATAGACCTCTTGAATATAGGAATCACTCCTAAACCCCACCATCTTGGCCTTTACTATCATTTTAAAAATTGTCCTAAGTAGTTTATCTTAGCAGTCAGCTCCGGCTTAAGCATGCTCTACGTAGGGGGCCGATGAACATAAGTGAATGATCCAGTGCTAATACTAAAAAAAAAAAAAAAAAAAAAAAAAGGGGCAAACTCTGGTATAGGTGACCCTCACAAAGTCATTTAAACCGAAAAAAAAAGAGAAAAAAAAAAAAAAAAAAAAAAAATTTTGCAAGTCACCTATTGTTAGTTGGTTCAGAGGTATCTGGCACTGAACTTGGTAGGGCGGATTACGATCCGATCCCCCGCAGCTACATTTAGGCGAAATAAAACAGGTTTACACATGCTTATGTGCCAGAAACCTTATGTTATGGATCAGAATCACTAACCGGTCACTCTACTATGAAGCATGTACAGATAACGGGCTTAATGTGATTGCGCCTGAATGAAAAGGACACAAAAAGATGAGAAGATAGGCCTAGGTATTGTGGGATGATATGGAGTGGTTAATATAGGATTGAAGTTTGTGTTTGTGTTACTATGGTACCCTTGGTTCACTTAGTTAGTATCTGTCACTGCATCCTGACTTGAACTTAGAATCCCTTTAGCCCAAAGACAAGTGTTGACACCATATTTTCTTAAGCTTTAATGTTTGCTTGAGGACAAGCAAAGGTTTAAGTGTGGGAGAATTTGATCACACTAAAATTCACCGTATTTCTGACTCCGATTTCGCATGCATTCTTAGCTTTTATTGTTGTTTTGCTTTGTTATTTCTTTGTTTTCTTATGTTTTCAGGTTTTTATAATAATCGGAGCTCGAATCGGGAAAAGGAGCGAAAAAGGAGTGAAAACGGGCGAAAACCTAGAAATTCAGCGTTTTGCACTTACGGCACCCACCGTGGCGGGCGCCATGGGGTTAGCCATGACGTGGCCACGTCTCAAGACCACTCCTCAACCGTCAAGACCCACGATCCCCACTCCATCATCCCCTGTAGGGACCATGGCGGGCGCCATAGGCCTGTGGCGGGCGCCACAAGGCCAAAATCAGTAACCTCCACTTTTTAGTGGAGGGGCGTCCCTGTCATTTCATGCTTTCAGTTTTTACTATAAATAGGACCTTAGATTTTCGTTTTTCTTCATCCAGAATTAGAATTCTCTAGGCATATATCAGTTATAAAGCAGTTGCCATTCCACATCGGGGTGCCTCTGCAATCGAGTGATCGAGTCTGTAATCTGTCTGTGGTTCGAGTTTTTGGAGCACTCTGGAGGAAGTTAATCCTGCCGCCATTTTAATTCAAGTTCGTATTTTACTTTTATTTATTTCCTGCACTCGCACATTTACGTTGTTTATTTCCTGCACTCGCACATTTACGTTGTTTATTTCCTGCACTCGCACTTTACTTTGTTTATTATCCGCACTCGCTTTAAATTACTTTTATGAAAAACTATAAAAAGAATATTTACTTTATCATGTCTAACTAATTCTATAAAGGTTAGAATGTAAGGATCGTAATTAAACCAGTAATCAGTATAATTGTTCGTGGAAACACCTAAGGGCTATTTTATCTTTTAATTCAAGTAATTGTTTTTAACTATTTCAAAAACAGCCAAAAGCGCTTTGTCTAGTTTATTAGGAGATTTTAGATTAAAAAGAAAAGAGATTTTAAAACGATTTTCGGACGCGTTAGGAAGTTTAAACTCTGGTTCGTAAGAACCTCTTTTTGCTAAGAAGTCCAGGTTAAAATACTTTTCAACTTAGTTAAGATACTATATTTCTTAAAAATAGGTTTACTACTCTAACGCAGTACGCACCTTTTTATCCGTGACAATAGGAGGGGTTGATTAGAGAGTACAACTCGGTTCTGAATACGCGAAAGCGACAGTTCCTGTTAAATTAGTTCTTTTCAAAGGAGAAAACATTGCCCATAAGTAGTTCCACTAACAAGTACTGGATTATCATTGATTGCGTGAATTACATTCGAGCCTGTCTTTATTTATTATTTAAAATTATAATTTTATTTACCATTGCACCCTTATTAAAACCCTTAAAAATAGTTGCCTTAGATACACACCATAACAACAGGTTTGATAGATTGACACTTGGTCTCTGTGGATTCGATAATCTTTTATATTACTTTGACGTGATTCGTACACTTGCGAAAAACACGCATCAACCCTCACCATTAAAAGGAAAACCTAAGAAATTTCACTTGAAATTTGAGTTTGAATCTCACTGTTTAGAGATTCAAAAACTCCAGGATCCAAAGCCTTGTATAATTCCTAATCTACTTCTGTAAGCTCCATAAGCAAGATCAGACACGAATTGAAGCAAGAGAGATCAAGTTCTGCACATCATTGAAGGTGTTTTTCCAAATTTTTCTTCTCTTCAATTCTCCCTCAATTCTCATCAATTCTCTTGGATCCATGGTTGTCTGAAGTCCTACCAATGTAGGCAAGAAGATTGAGTTGTTTTGAGGTCAAATCGAAGCAACTCAGTTTATGTACCTCAAATTTCAACTCCATGTATCTCTCAATATACTTGGAGTTAGGTTGTATTGAGGTCATATTCGTGATCTACGCCATCTTTTCTTTAAGATCATGTCCTCTTTTTTTATTTATGTGATGGTGATGAGAGAATCAGTCCGGCCAGGGTCATCGGAGAAGATGACCGGTGGTTTGCTCCGGCGATGTGTTGGACACGTTCTGAGCCATTTGATCATTTCAAATTGTTTTAATCATGAGAGCTCTTTATGATTACCAGTTGTGTGGCGCGCTGACTAGTGTGCACCATGAAATCCATTTTTATCCACTTGATCTGCCGCCTCAATTAATGAGGGAGATCAACTGGTCCATATTTTTTCTGATTAATTGATTTTCATTTTATTTCCTTTATTTTCATTAATTCATAATTAAATTTAATATTGATCTAAAAAATATGAGATTTTCACCAAAAAAAATTTAAATAAAATCCCCTTTCATTTTCTGAATTAAAATTATTTTTTGGATCATTATTAATATTTTTCATGATTTAATTGATTTCAGCGGATCAGAGTGTTTTCAGACTTGGTTGACTGTTGCAGAATTTTTGAACAGGATACCAAGGCCAGAGCAGAGAGCTATCAGCAGAGGGTTGATAGGAAAGGCAAGAATCAGAATGATCGTGGGAAACCGTATGCAGCTGGCAAAGGTTTTCAGAGTCAGAGTGGGATGAAGAGACCTAGTGGGGGAGACTCTAGTGCTCCTGCTAAGTGTTACAGATGTGGTCGGGCTGGACATCGTATCCATGAGTGTACCAGTACTGAGAAGAAGTGTTTCAAGTGTGGAAAAGGTGGTCACTTAGCTGCAGAGTGCCGGTTGAAGGCTGGGACTTGTTTCAACTGTGGAGAGGTGGGTCATATCAGTCCACAGTGTCCTAAGCCGAAGAAAGAGAACCAGTCGGGAGGCAAGGTCTTTGCTTTATCGGGTTCTGAGACTTCTGCAGATGATCGTTTGATCCGAGGTACGTGTTATATTAATGGCTTTCCTCTTGTAGCTATTATTGACACAGGTGCGACTCATTCCTTTATATCTTTGGATTGTGCTGTGAAACTTAAGTTAGAGATATCTGAGATGCATGGAAGTATGGTAATTGATACTCCTGCGAAGGGTTCAGTGACTACTACTTCAGTTTGTTTAAATTGTCCTTTGAGTATTTTTGGTAGAGACTTTGGAATGGACCTCGTGTGTCTTCCTCTAGTGCAGATTGATGTTATCCTGGGTATGAACTGGTTGGTGTTTAACCGAGTCTATATCAACTGTTTTGATAAGACTGTGATCTTTCCTGAGATTGAGGAAGGAAAGCATTTGTTTCTATCAGCGAGACAGGTGAATGAGGCAGTAATAGACGGGGCAGAGTTGTTTATGCTGTTAGCGACTTTGGAAGCTAAAGATAAACTGGTGATTTGCGATCTAGCCGTGGTGTGTGATTTTCCTGATGTGTTTCCTGAAGAAGTGAATGAATTACCACCAGAGCGTGAAGTTGAGTTCTCGATTGATTTAGTACCTGGTACTAGGCCGATATCGATGGCTCCGTACCGTATGTCTGCTGTTGAGTTAACTGAATTGAAGAGTCAGTTGGAAGATCTGTTGGATAAGAAATTTATTCGTCCGAGTGTGTCACCGTGGGGTGCACCAGTGTTGTTGGTTAAGAAGAAAGAGGGTACTATGAGGTTGTGTGTGGACTACAGGCAACTGAATAAAGTGACGATCAAGAATCGGTATCCTTTGCCGAGGATTGATGATTTGATGGATCAGTTGGTTGGTGCGAGTGTGTTCAGTAAAATAGATTTGAGATCGGGGTATCATCAGATACGTGTGAAAACTGAGGATATTCAGAAGACTGCTTTCAGAACAAGGTATGGACATTATGAGTATTCTGTAATACCTTTTTGGTGTGACTAATGCGCCTGGAGTATTTATGGAGTATATGAATAGGATTTTCCATCCGTACCTAGACAAGTTTGTTGTGGTGTTTATTGACGATATTTTGGTGTATTCGAAATCTGAAGAAGAGCATGCTGAGCATTTGAGAGTGGTTTTAGGAGTTCTACGAGAAAAGAAGTTGTTTGCTAAACTGTCTAAGTGTGAATTTTGGTTAGAAGAGGTTAGTTTTCTTGGTCACGTGGTTTCAAGAGGTGGTGTTGCTGTTGATCCTTCTAAGATAGAAGCGGTATCTGAGTGGGAAGCTCCGAAGTCAGTTTCTGAGATAAGGAGTTTTCTTGGACTTGCAGGTTATTATAGAAAGTTCATTGAGGGGTTTTCTAAGTTGGCGTTACCGTTGACGATGTTAACTAGAAAGGGGCAAGCGTTTGTTTGGGACTCCAAATGTGAAGAGGGTTTCCAAGAGTTAAAGAGAAGGCTAACTACTGCTCCTATTCTGATATTACCGAGTTCGTCGGAACCATTTGAGGTTTACTGTGATGCTTCATTGTTGGGTTTGGGTGGTGTTTTGATGCAGAATAAGCAGGTTGTAGCTTATGCTTCGAGACAACTGAAGGTTCATGAGAGGAACTATCCGACACACGATTTAGAGTTGGCAGCCGTGGTATTTGTTCTGAAGTTATGGAGGCATTACTTGTACGGGTCAAGATTTGAGGTTTTTAGTGACCATAAAAGTTTAAAGTATTTGTTTGACCAGAAAGAGCTGAATATGAGACAGAGGAGATGGTTAGAGTTTCTGAAGGATTATGACTTTGGTTTGAATTACCATCCGGGTAAAGCAAACGTAGTGGCTGATGCATTGAGTCGGAAATCATTGCATATGTCTATGTTAATGGTTAAGGAATTGGATTTAATTGAGCAGTTTAGAGACTTGAGTTTGGTGTGTGAGAGTACTCACAATAGTGTTAAATTGGGAATGTTGAAGTTAACGAGTAGTATTCTGGATGAGATTAGAGAAGGTCAGAAATCCGATGTGCTTTTGGTTGATAAGTTGACTCTAGTGAATCAAGGTCAAGGTGGTGAATTCAAAGTTGATGAGAAAGGTGTTTTGAAATTTGGTAATCGGGTGTGTGTTCCGGATGTTACCGAACTTAAGAAGAGTATTCTTGAGGAAGGACATTGTAGTGGCCTGAGTATTCATCCTGGGGCTACGAAGATGTATCATGATTTGAAAAAGTTATTTTGGTGGCCGGGAATGAAAAGAGAAATTGCGAGTTTTGTTTATTCTTGTTTGACTTGTCAGAAGTCAAAGATTGAGCATCAGAAGCCGTCTGGGCTGATGCAACCGTTGGCTATTCCAGAGTGGAAGTGGGATAGTATCAGTATGGATTTTGTTTCTGGTTTACCGAGGATAATTAAGAATTTTGAAGCTATTTGGGTGATTGTTAACAGATTGACAAAATCGGCTCATTTCATTCCGATCAGAATGGATTATCCGTTAGAGAGATTAGCTGAGTTGTATATTGAGAAAATTGTAAGTTTGCATGGTATTCCGTCGAGTATTGTTTCAGACAGAGATCCTAGATTTACATCGAAGTTCTGGGAAGGTTTGCAGAGGGCTTTGGGAACTAAGCTGAGATTGAGTTCTGCATATCATCCGCAGACTGATGGTCAGACTGAGAGGACGATTCAGTCACTGGAGGATCTTTTGAGGGCTTGTGTTTTGGTCAGCCACCTGTCTTCGTTCAAATACGTCAAGATGGACGGTGAAATATGGGAGACGCCGAGCCAAGCATTCGAAACCGTCAAGGTAGAGAATGCTCTGTTTGCAAAAGAGGAGGAAAAGCCGTCCATTTCTTCATACAAGCAGGCCGCTGAGGTGGTGAAGAGTGGAGAAGCTCCTAGTTGGGGAAAGATGATGGACATCTCCGCCAAGAAAGACCGCTTTGGAGTGGGTTATCAGCCGGGCCGTGGCTCTGGACAAGGCAGAGGACGCCGTACGTCAGTCACATTCACCAGTGCTGGAATGCTGGATCCATATCACATCTGTATGGTGGGTGATGAAGTTGACAGTGATTGCGAAATGGATCAATGGATAAAGCCGTGCGCACCAGGGATGGGAGTCCAGAACTGGAAGGTTGAAAAGATCATCACAGTCACTCTACTTGAAGAGTAATAATTTCTGTTTCAATTTTATGTGCATGAAAGCCATACGTTTTGCCCGAAACGTAATGGTTCATTGTAAGGGCCACCTCATGTTTCATTTTGCAATTTCTTGCATCATCAATAAATGGATGTTTTTCAATTAAAAGCGGTGTTCCCTGTTTTTCATTTATTTTTGCAGTTTAAAATCAAAACAAAATAAAAATGGCAATGTTTTCATTTTTCTTTTTCAATTTGTCTCGCTCCGGTTCTAAAGCAATGCATGAATCAACATTCATGCAGATGCGATTTCTCTCCGGATCTCATTGATAACAATCCTGTTATACCCTCATATGACTTCAACAATCCGATCTATCATGCCGAAGAAGAAGACGAAGAAGATTGTGAAGTGCCAGGGGAATTAGTCAGGTTGTTGACATTTTGGTGTTGGTTTGGTATATTTATCAATTACCATGACTGTTTTATGATTATGCTAAGTTAGGTGTGACAATTTGTGTCACACCTTGTGATGTTCAACTTGAATGATGTGTTTGCCATGTCAAATGATATCCAATTGTCCTGATTTTTTGTGTTATGCATATTATGGATGTTCTAATTGCTCATGATTTTTCTTGGAATTTTGTGAATCATTTCTGATTTAATTGAGATTTTTCATTCTGGTTGGTCACATTTGAGCTTCCAAATTGCCTTGAACTTCATTTGATCATGACATGCTTGTTCCTTATCCAATGCTTCTGAATTTTTCCACATTATATCTAGACATGTTGAGTGTTGTTTTGGCTTTGGTTTGAGGTTTTTACCAATTACCATTTCTGTTTTATGCCTATTCTAACTTGGTGTGACAATTGGTGTCACACATGTGCTTGTTGTGCTTGTCTTGACTTATGCTATGTGATTGCCATTCCTAATGATGTCCAATGCCTCTAATTTTGTGTGTGATGATCATGTTTTATGTCCTGTTTACTCATGAATTTTTCCAAGATTATTTGAATCATTTTTGATTTAATGTGCATTTGTTTATTCTGATGTCACAATGTGGTCACAGTTTGCATACCTTGCCATGTTTGGTTCATGAAATGCTTTTGGTTGATGATATTGATATGGGACCTTTTGAGTTGTCTTATTGATTGGATAAGGATGATTCATGTTAAATTTCATGTTCTGTTTTGAATGTTTGACCTACTTTTGACCCTAGGCTTTGACCTAGTGGTTTGGACTCACTATTTGGATTGTGGATTTCAGGTTCAAAGGCACATTGCCATGATTGGAGTGGCTCATTCATTTGAGTTGATTAATTGTTTGATGATGACTAACATTGTGTTCTTTTGTAGGTTGATGCCAAGTTATTTGTGTTGTGCCTATGGGCTTGTGGCTTGCACATTGGTGCTTGATGCTTTGTCTGATTGTGTGATTGATTGTTGTCTGTCTGTTTGATTGACTTGTAAACTGATTGGTTTAGATTTTTTCAGCTACCTAAGTTGCTTTGAGTTCTTTTGAACTTGCTTTGCTAGCTTGTGGGTTGCTTAACCTAGGTATAACTCTCTGACTTCATGTAGTCTGGAAGACATGTCCTGTTATTGGGGCAGGCACCTGTCTGAAGCCCTCCTTAAGAGAAAATGCTTGTGATTGTTTATCTTTGTGCCAAGTAGGAAAAGACCTCTTAAGAGGCAATTGGCAGATAAAAGAGATGTGTAATCCATCTCCTGCTATTCAGTGTGTCATCCACTTTGTTCACACCATGTGTTGATGCATTGTGGATATTAACCCAAGATCTTTGTTGTGTCAGTCATATGTGGAGAAGAGTTCCTACTTTCTGAACTCCCACACT
This sequence comes from Lathyrus oleraceus, assembly GCF_024323335.1. Lineage (NCBI taxonomy): Eukaryota > Viridiplantae > Streptophyta > Magnoliopsida > Fabales > Fabaceae > Lathyrus > Lathyrus oleraceus. The sequence goes on along the minus strand of NC_066584.1, from coordinate 122,598,181 downwards.
TTCATTTGTCTGAAGCTCTCCCAGGCCAGGGATAAGAGCTGTGAGGTCTTATCCTCACTTCCCATTTCATCTGCTTTACCCTAACTCTCAATGTTAGGGTTAAGAGCTAACTACATCTGATTCCAGTTGGCTTGTGCTTCACAGCCTAACCTTGTATGAGCCCAATTGTGTACATATAGTGCGTGTGCTTGCTTTGTGTGCTTGTATGTGTTTGCCTGTGCTGTTTAGGATATCTTGCTCCCTGTGTAAGTTAGATAGAAACCTCAACCTAGGACCATTGTGGATTGCTTGATAACTATTAGGCTCGAGTCAGTCTCCCTTTTAGTTTGTCATTTCCCAGTCTCTGGTTAGGAGAAAGTTTCTCCCCTATTAAGGGGAACTACGTTGCCCTGATCCTCATACCAGATGAGGTACGTAGGCATGAGATCGTGCGAGATCTCTCTGGGCACCCTTTTCCTTTTTGTGTGTGTTTGCTTGACAGTTATTAGGCTCGAGTTCCAGACTCCCTATTAACTTGTTTGTTTGTTAACCCTCTTGTGTGTTTGTGTGCTTGGACTCTGACGTAAGTCCAGCGATTGGCAGTCGGTTTCCTGTTTGTGTTAGTGTGCTTGGAGTCTGATGTAAGTCCAACGATTGGCATTCGGTTTCCTCGTTTGGGTTTGTTGTTTGGAGTTGGACGTAAGACCAGAAATTGGCAGTCTGTTTCCATTTGTGTGTTTGTTTTGATGTCTCAGCGTCTGTGCGTGTGTTTTGTTTCAGCGTGCGTTAGCCGAACTATGGTAGGTCTGATTCTCATTCCAGATGAGATACGTAGGCATAGGATGCGATATCCTAGTGAGCCCGTTCCCCGTTTCCCGAACTACGTTGACTCTGATGTTTGTTTCTGACAAACTACGTAGGACCAGGATGCGATATCCTGCCGAGTTACCTTCTTCCATCTTTTTCCGCCTGCATTATTATTCCAGTGTGTGTGCATGTTTTGAGCATTTTCTTTTAGCAACCTTTTTCTTTCCTTCTGAGCGTGGATCCCGTCGAGTACGGCGGACGTGAGGGGGTGCTAATACCTTCCCCTTGCGTAACCGACTCCCGTACCTTGTAATCTCCGGTCGTAAGACCATTTCCTTTCCAGGTTTACTTCGAGCGTTTCCTTTCCCTCTTTTGGGATAAATAACGCACGGTGGCGGCTCTGTTTGTTTTGTTTTTCCCGCCGGTTGGTTTTTCGCGGATGCGACAGCTGGCGACTCTGTTGGGGAATTAGAAGTTGACCTCTTGCTGGTCCATCTTCCCTAAGCGAGTCTCTCCTAGCGCTCTCTAGGATAGTTTAGGTTGCTTGTGTTGCTCTATTTATTGCATTTATGATTATTATGTTGGGTATATATTTGCATAAATGTTTGCATGCATCATACTATCATTGTGTTGTCTTCTGTACAGGTGGTTCCTCTGATTTGGGGGGGGGGGTGTTCTGAGTGGGGCTAAAACCCAGGCCCGAGTATACACCTAGGATTAGCGTGGTCTCATGTTGCCTCTCATGTTAGGTCAACATGTTTTGGGCAACGTGACATATCACAAGCCGGACGAGGTTCATTTGAGAGTGCTTTTCCTTTGTGGAGTATCCACTTTGGTCGAGTCACTTTATTTGAGCTGGTGACTTCGGTGACCGATCTTTCCCGAATCTTTGGTTTAGATGATCTTAAGAGAGCTGCAACGGCACACCCAAAAGGGCAAACCCGTTGAGTATCTTTGTCCGATTGTCGAGACCATTATCCGTCTTAGGATGACCTGATTAGAATTCACCTGTGAGGGGAGGGTTGATTCTTACAGATGCTTGTTCTGATGGTGACTGTGATGGTGACCAATGGTGCAGTTATTGATCAGAGCCTTATTTATAAGTCGGATTTATGGATTTATTTCTGAGACGCCGGAGTTCTGTCCGTGGTATTTATCAGTGGGGATCCGTTTATTTCAGGATTCCCTGGGCTGGTTCAGAGGGTCTTGTGTGGTTATCAGATCAGTGGTTCTCCGGTGATGATGGTGATGTATCCTTCAGTTCCGTTTATTTCGGAACCCTGAGTTGGATTTATGGTTGCTCAGTACCTCAGATGGTTGTGATCAGTTCAGAGGCCGTAACTCAGTGCAGTGGATGTTTAGATGACTTGGAGGATGGCGCAATGCATTGCATTCATACATCAGCATCATTCACATTTTGCATTTATCTGCATCTAACTCATGTTTATCCATATGCAGGGGCCATTCTTGATTGAGATCCTGGTTGAGAGACTTCTTTGTTCCAGACATGAGGACCGGTTTGAAGGACGATGTTGTCTACAGTTTCTTCGACCCCGAGATTGGTGTGCTGAGAGATATGATAGCATTGATTACACCTGACCATGTGGGGATGTTCCGTGAGGCATACGGTGGTATTCTGAAGTTGGTTTTCAGGCTCACAGGCAGTGATAGGAGCGCCATCCATACTTTTCTCCAATTTTATGACCCTGGTTTGAGATGTTTCGTCTTCCCGGATTACTTGTTGGGACCTTTGATGGAGGACTATGCTAGTATCCTGGGTATTCAGATTAGAGATCAGATTCCTTTCTATGCCACTAAGGGGGAACCTGATATCGCTGAGATTTCTCGTGCTCTTTATTTGAGCCTTGAGGTGACCAAGGGGGGTTTGAAAGAGAAGGGAAAGTTGTCCGGTTTTCATCTGAGTTTCTTGGAGGCTAAAGCCAAGGAGTATGCTGTTGTGGGTGATTGGAAGGCTGTGTGTGCTTTGATTGTTGTGAGCATCTATGGGATTATCATGTTCCCTAACCAGAAGACCTTTGTAGACATTAATGCTATCAGGTTGTTTATGCAGAGGAATCCCATTCCTACCCTGATTGGGGATGTTTATTACTCGGTCCATAATCGGAACGAAAAGCGGCGTGGGGGATTGATCAGATGTTGTGCTCAGTTGTTGCACAAGTGGTTCATGGGGTATTTACCTTCCAGAGGTGCCTTTGCCTTTCTTGATCCTACTGTCAAATGGTCAATCAGGTTGATGGGTTTGTGAGCCAAGGACATAGCTTGGACTCATAATGGTATGGCTGGACGAGATTTCATTTACAGTTGTGGGAGTCTTCCTAATGTGTCTCTTATAGGAGTTCAAGGTTGCATTAATTACAACCCGGTGCTTCTTAGGAGACAAATGGGATTTGCTGTGGAGGGTCCTCCTCTCGGGCGAGAGATCCAGGAGTCTTTCTACTTCCCAATTGAGGGTAATCAGACAAAGTTGAGGCAAGTGTCTGATGAGTGGCGTGACATTCAGAGAAAGGGCAAGGTTCCTTTTGGCAAGGTTAATAGCAGGTCTTTTCCTCCGTTTGATGATTGGCTTAGGAAGAGGATTGAGCTCACACATCTACCATTTCCTGGAGGTGATCCTTGGTGTCCTATGATTGAGGGACCATGTTCTTCTGTCAGCATGGAAGAGTTCCTTGAGATGAAGAAAGCCAGAGATCAGCTGCAAGCGGAGAAGACTGAATTGGAGATGAGTGTTGCTGGAGTTCAGATGGCTAATCAGGAGATCAAAGGGAGAATAGAAGATCAGGATAAGAGACATGCCATTGAGGTGAAGCGCTTCGAGATAGACACCGCTTATTATCGGAAGGTCATCCAAGCTCTGGAGTCGTCCACGAAGGAGCATGACATTACTAAGGAGAAGTTTGCTAGAGCCTTGAAGGTCATTGAAGATGAGAAGAGGAGACAGATCCTTGTGAGAGATCAGAGGGAAGACAGAGTCAGAGTTCTTATTGCTGAGTGGGAGGCAAAGTTGAAGATTAAGGAAGCAGAGAACGTGAAGATCATTGCTGAGAGAGATCATTATCTTGCTGAGAGGGATCATTACTTCCGACAGATGAAGATTCACCAGAAGGAGGTGGGAAGATTGCAGCAGGAGAACGCCGAGCTCAGATTCGCCGGGGAGTTTACTAGGATGGTTGATGATGTAGGGCCTTTTGTGGGACCTTCATCAGTTTAGACCTTTCTTATTTGTGTTGGATTACCGTCAAGCCTGTTGACAGAATTCACTTGCTTGTATTTCCTTTCTGATTCTGGAGAATTGTATTTGATTGGTATCAGATTTGATGTATGACTCTCGCACTTATTGTGCACTTTTGATATACAGATGGTTGTTTTCATTCAGTGATCGATCTTCAAGCTTTATTTGCTTTTCTGTATGCACTCACATCACACACACATGGTTGGGTGATATCTTTGCTAAGTCATATGCTCTGCTCTATATGATGAAATCATTCGATGAATGTCAGAATGTTGCTGCCGAATTATTTTCGGTCTCGATGAAACCAGGATCGAAAGACAGAGTGTTCCTCATATGGATAAATGTTACATTCATGCATAATCATAATAATTTGTCTTCTATTTTGCAAGTGTCGGTTTCTAACGTGCTTGATTGTTTCAGGAATCATTGCTCGTGCGCGTAGAGTTATTCCCTTGCACACAACACGTCCACACAGATACTTCACCAGACGCAACACACCAAAGCTGATGGATCTACCCAATACAGATATTCTCGAGCTAAAGTAGAAAATGAATGAACTGATCAACGTCATACAAGGGTTTGCCGTCGGGCAGAAAGCACTTGCTGATAAAGTGGAGAAGCTCGAGCGGGCTTCAGCTGCTAACAGTGGTGTTAATTTGGAGGGTGTCTCTAACCATGGCCTTGGTGGTTCAAAGGATGGAGGTGATCTCGGAAAGAGGACAAATGCTGGCATGGTGACTAATAATGCTGGTGGTTTTGGTGTTGCCACAGGCGGTGGACCGGGTCCGATGGGTAACAATTTGAAGGACAGTCTGTTTCCTCCTTTCTTCGGGGATGAGGAGGATAAAGAAGAAGATCAGTTCTCTGTGCTTAATGAACAGTTCGGTCAATATGGTGTCCAACCACCAAACAAAGAGATTCAGTTGCTGGCGGAGAAGATCAGGGCTCTCGAGAGTTATGCAACTCCAGGGGTTATCAACATGTCAAATATGGGGTTGGTTGAGGGGATTGTGATCCCGCAAAAGTTCAAAGCGCCTGCATTTGACAAATATAATGGGAGTTCTTGCCCGGAAACTCACCTCCAGGCTTTTGTCCGCAAGATTTCTGCCTATACAGTGGATCAGAAGTTGTGGATGTACTTCTTCCAAGACAGTCTGTCTGGAGGATCCTTGGAATGGTACACTAAGTTGAAGTCTTCTGACATCAAGAGCTGGCAGGATCTTAGTGATGCATTCTTTAAACATTACCAGTTTAATGCTGACATGGCTCCTAGTCGTAACCAGCTATATGGTATGTCTCAGAAGCCTAATGAGGGGTTTAAAGAATATGCGCAAAGATGGAGGGAGCTGGCTGCCAGGGTCCAACCTCCGTTGGTGGATAGAGAAATGTCAGATCTGTTTATGGGTACCCTTCAGGGGACATTTGCAGAAAGGATGGTTGGTTGCCCGGTTACCAACTTTGCTGATATTATGGTGGCCGAAGAAAGGATTGAAAGTTGGTTGAAGATGGGGAAGATACAGGGTAATGCTTCGTCGTCTGGATCGAAGAAGCCCTTTGGAAACGGTCAGAGGAAGAAGGAGGGTGATACAAGTGCAGTATATACCCAGAGGGGACCGAGTAGGGAATGTTACTACCAGCACACTGTTGCGGTAACCATTCCTGCTGATAATTAGCCTGCACAACAACAACCGCAACAACAACGCCAGCCGTTTCAACAGAGACCACAGAGGGCTGGATATCAAGTAAGAGGACGAATGACTGATCGTCAATTTGATAGGCCACCTGTGACCTATTCATTATTGCTGAAAAAGTTGAAGGACTTGGGGTTGGTCCAGTTGAGGACGTTGGCACCGTTGAGACCTGATCAGAGGCCGGCCAGTTTTGATGAGAACGCTAAGTGTGAATTTCACTCAGGTGCCCCTGGACACAATATAGAAAATTGCAAAGCTTTTAAGCATGTGGTCCAAAACTTGGTGGATTCTAAAGGCATCAACTTTGCTCCATCTCCGAATGTTAATGCTAATCCCATGCCTACGCATGGTCAAATGGGGGTGAATGCGATTTCTGAGGAGGGCAGAATCGGGCTGATGAGCGTGAATCAGTTGAAGACTTCGCTGGCTGAGGTCAAAAGACAATTGTTGAAGAATGGGGTCTTCCCGGGCTGTGATGACTGTTGTGCTGCGTGCACCGTTGTGCCCGATGGGTGTGTACTGTTGAGGGAGGCTGTCCAGAGGCTGATGGATGAGGGAAGCCTCAGGTTTGAGAAGATTGATTCGGGGAAGGAGGATGTCTCCACCATAACCATTTACTTTGACCCGGTTGATTTGTCAACGCTGGCAGATGCGGCTCCAGTTACTATCACGGTACCTGGGCCAATTCCTTATGACAAAGATGATGTCGTGCCGTGGCATTATGGTGGGGAGGTGTACTGTAACGGGGAGAAGTTGGAGGATCAGACTGCGAATGAAACCACCGTTTCAAAGGTGGATAATGTCGGACCCAGTGGTTTCACTTGCAGTGGAAGGTTGTTTGCCCCTGATGCTTTGAGAAGTGGGGAAGGAGAAAAAGAAAAGAAAGATAAGGCCGAGGCTTTAGCCAGGGAAAGAGGGAAACAGGTGGTGAGCGAGGGTACTCCTGTGGTGACACCGACGCCTGGTGGGTCGGAGAAAGAACTTGATGACGAGGCGGAAGAATTTCTGAGGATCATCAAGAAGTCAGAGTACAAGCTTGTTGACCATCTGCAACAGACCCCATCCAAGATCTCAATCTTGTCATTGTTGCTGAGCTCCGAGGGGCATAGGGAGGCTTTGCTAAAAATACTGAAGAGAGCCTATATTCCCCAGGAGATAACAATTAATCAGTTGGAGACGGTGGTGTCTAACGTCAATGCCAGACATGGGCTGGGTTTCACTGATATGGATCTGACTGTGGATGGGAGGAATCATAATCGGGCTTTACACATTGCTATGGAATTTAAAGGAGCCGTGCTTTCGCACATATTGGTTGACACTGGATCCTCTTTAAATGTGTTGCCAAAGAAAGCCCTGGCAAAGTTAGACTATGAAGGGTTAGTGCTGAGGCCCACGGACCTGGTTGTGAGAGCCTTTGATGGTTCTAAGCGGGCAGTGTTTGGAGAAGTGGAGCTCCCTGTGAAGATCGGGCATGAGGTGTTTAAGTCGGTGTTCTATGTCATGGATATTTAGCCAGCATACAGTTGCTTGTTGGGTAGACCATGGATTCATGCTGCAGGGGAAGTGACTTCGACTTTGAACCAGAAACTGAAGTATATCTGGGACGGGAAGGTCGTCACAGTCTGTGGAGAAGAAGATATCTTCGTCAGCCACTTGTCATCGTTCAAGTATGTTGAGATGGACGGTGAAATCGTTGAAACGCCAAGTCAAGCATTCGAAACCGTCAAGGTGGAGAATGCTCTTTTTGCCAAAGAAGAGGAGAAACCGTCCATTTCTTCATTTAAATAGGCTGCTGAGGTGGTGAAGAGTGGAGAGGCTCCGAGTTGGGGTAAGATGATGGACATCGCTGCTAAGAAAGACCGATTCGGGGTTGGTTATCAGCCGGGCCGAGGCTCGTCTGGACAAGGCAGAGGACATCGTACATCGTTCACATTCACCAGTGTTGGAATGCTGGATCCAGATCACATCTATATGGTGGGTGAAGAAGTTGACAGTGACTTGGATCAATGGATAAAGCCGTGCGTACCAGGGATGGAAGTCCAGAACTGGAAGGCTGAAAAGATCATCACTGTCACTCTACTTGAAGAGTAATATTTTCTGTTTTCAATTTTATTTGCATGGAAGCCATACGTTGTGCCCGAAACGTACTGGTTCATTGTAAGGGCCACCTCATGTTTCATTTTGCAAAATTTGCGTCATAAATAAAAGGATGTTTTTCAATTAAAAGCGGTGTTCCCTGTTTTTCATTTATTTTTGCAGTTTAATAAAAACAAAAATAAAAATGGCAATGAATGTTTTCATTTTCTCTTTTAATTTGCTTCGCTCCGGTTCTAAAGCAATGCATGAATCAACATTCATGCAGATGCGATCATTCTCTGGATCTCATTGATAACAATCCTGTTACACCCTCATATGACTTCAACAATCCGATCTATCATGCCGAAGAAGAAGGCGAAGAAGATTGTGAACTACCGGAGGAATTAGCCAGGTTGTTAAAACAAGAGGAGAAGGTGATTCAGCCGCACGAAGAGCAGGTTGAGGTTGTGAATCTGGGTACCGACGAGGTCAAAAAGGAAGTGAAAGTTGGGGCTGTTTTGGAGGCAAATGTCAAGAGCAGAATGGTAGCACTGTTGAAAGAGTATGTGGATATCTTCGCCTGGTGTTATCAAGATATGCCAGGGTTGGATACCGATATCGTTGTGCATAAGTTACCGTTGAGAGAAGATTGTCCTCCAGTGAAGCAGAAGTTGCGCAGGACTCGACCTGAGATGGCCATGAAAATTAAAGAGGAAGTGCAGAAGCAGTTGGATGCTGGGTTCCTTGCTGTCACTAATTATCCGCCTTGGGTCGCGAACATTGTGCCAGTTCCGAAGAAAGATGGGAAGGTGAGAATGTGTATGGACTACCGGGATCTGAACATAGCTAGTCCGAAGGATGATTTCCCATTACCTCACATTGATGTGTTGGTAGACAATACCGCTCAATTCTCGGTGTTTTCCTTCATGGATGGCTTTTCTGGCTATAATCAAATCAAAATGTCACCAGATGATATGGAGAAAGAAACGTTCATCACACCGTGGGGCACTTTCTGTTACAAGGTGATGCCATTCGGTCTCAAGAACGCCGGTGCTACTTATCAGAGGGCCATGGTGACTTTGTTTAATGATATGATTCATCATGAAATCGAATGATATGTTAATGACATGATAGCAAAGTCCCAAACAGAAGAGGGGCACTTGGTAGACTTGGCCAAGTTATTTAACCAGCTGAGACAGTTCAGACTGAGGTTGAATCCGAATAAGTGCACTTTCGGAGTGCGGTCCAGAAAATTGCTGGGGTTCATTGTAAGTGAAAGAGGAATCGAGGTTGATCCTGCTAAAGTAAAAGCAATACAGGAAATGCCTGAACCGAGAACAGAGAAGGAGGTTCGTGGTTTCTTAGGTAGATTGAACTACATTTCACGGTTCATATCTCATCTAACAGCCACGTGTGAACCTATATTCAAGTTATTGAGGAAAAATCAAACGGTCAGGTGGAATAATGATTGCCAAGCGGCATTTGAAAGGATAAAAGAATATTTGCAGGAGCCTCCGATTCGGATGCTTCCCGTTGAGGGACGACCGTTAATCCTGTATTTGACAGTCCTCGAGGGGTCTATGGGGTGTGTATTGGGGCAGCATGACGAGTCTGGTCGAAAAGAACATGCCATATACTACCTTAGCAAAAAGTTTACCGACTGTGAAACAAGATATTCACTGCTCGAGAAAACTTGTTGTGCTTTGGTCTGGGTTGCTCGCCGACTGAGACAGTATATGCTGGTTCATACCACTTTGTTGATTTCCAAGATGGATCCAATCAAGTACATTTTTTAGAAGCCAGCATTGACCGGACGGGTTGCGAGATGGCAAATGATTTTGACCGAATATGATATCCAGTATATCTCTCAGAAAGCAATAAAGGGGAGTGTATTGTCTGATTACCTCGCCCAACAACCCATTGAGGATTATCAACCGATGAAGTTTGCGTTCCCTGATGAGGACATCATGTTTCTCAAATCGAAAGATTGTGAGGAACCAATCCCGAACGAGGGGCCTGACCCTGAATTCGAATGGATTTTGATGTTTGATGGGGTCGTCAACGTGAATGGTAGCGGAGTTGGTGTTGTTTTGGTTACGCCGAAAGGATCCCACATTCCTTTTGCTGCCCGACTAACATTTGAATGCACCAACAACGTGGCTGAATACGAAGCTTGTATCTTGGGGATTGAAGAGGCGATTGATTTGAGGATCAAGAACCTTGTTATATATGGAGATTCAACTTTGGTTGTGAATCAGGTTAACGGAAAATGGTATACGCATCAATCTCATTTAATTCCATACCGGGATTATACGAGAAGATTGTTGACATTTTTCACCAAGGTGGTATTGCATCATGTGCTGAGAGAAGAGAATCCCTTGGCAGATGCTTTGGCTACTCTGGCTGCCTTGATTAAGGTACAATGGTGGAATCAGTTCCCCAATGTTGAGGTGGGACGTCTGGATAGACCGGCTTATGTGTTTGCTGTTGACACAGCGCCTGATGATGAGAAGCCGTGGTATTATGATATCAAGCGCTATCTGGAGACCCAAGAGTATCCTGAGGGAGCATCCAAGAAGGACCGAAAGACTCTGCGGAGGTTGGCCATGGTGTTCTATCTAAATAAGGATGGGGTTTTGTATAAACGTAACTTCGATTGGGTTTTGCTCAGATGTGTTGATGATAAAGAAGCAAGCCAATTGATGAAAGAGGTTCACGAGGTAGATCTCCAGCAGATTGGGTCTCCAGTTGGATTTCTTGGCTTTCTCTTTTGAGGGTAGTACTGGGTGGTTGATTCCTGGACCTATGTGTGTTAGACATGTCTGTTTTATCAGCATTCATCATACATAAATCATGCATATACGCATAATCATAACATTCAGATATTCATGTTGCATCTTTTTCCATATATCTTTTGATTGTTGTCTCCTGCTAATTGACGATATAGATCTCCTTAGTAGATCTCCCCAAGTAGATGTTGGTGTGTCTGATCTCTCCATATAGAGTCAGCCCCTTAAGCAGAAAGTGTCTATCCCTTTCCTTCTGTGCCTCCCCACTGAGTTATATCCTCGTGGATGACGGTTGTTTCCGTTTCCTCCCAACATATATATTGGGATGGGTTTCCTTATTGAGTTCTTTCCTCATTAGGATGAGTCTTGATTCAGTTTGCCTTTTTGGATCGATCCTAAATTGGCTCCTTGTGGCTGTCTCTTGTGCTTCCCTGTGGTATAAATGAATAGTTGCTCCCTAACCGGCACTCATTCATCTTATCCTTAGCGGATTTTGTGGCCTTCTACCCAGTAACCGATAGTCGTAAGTCCTATCTTTATGGTTTACTACCCCGTATTCGGTAGTTATAAATCTTATTTTTCATTCCCCTAAGCAGAGGTAACCTTTGTGGTTCATTCTGGTTGATGGTGGATTTTGTGGTCTTCTACCTAGTACCCGGTAGTTGCAAATCCTATGGTTCTCGCTTTATTCCTCAGCAGATTTTTGCGGTCTTCTACCCAATATTCGGTAGATGTAAACCCTTGTCTCTCCATCAGAGTTTGTGGTCTTCTACCCGGTAGCCGGTAGTTGTAAATCCTACTCTTTTATCCTCAGCTGAGTCTGCTGGTTTTCTACCCGGTAGTTGGTAGTGGTAAACCTTTTGTTTCCTCGGCAAGAGTTTGTTGGTATTCTACCCCGTATTCGGTAGATGTAAACCCTACTTTTCTCCCCTTTGCGGAGTTAACCTTTGTGTTCATCCTGGTTGATGACGGTTATTTTTCCGTGGTTTTCTACCCAGTATTCGGTAGATATAATTCCCTTGTTGACGGTTATCATTATCCAATTTGTGATCTTGATATTCCCTTTTGCCTTGTGGATAATTGCTCTGAGTAAGCAATTTTATCCCCAGCGGGCCTTCTTTCATTCACCGTTCGCCGAATGTTTGTTATCCCCTTTTGATTGGTCATCATTATATACCTAGTTTGGTATCCCGATGTCGTTCTTTTCGGTTGATTTATCCTTTAACCCAGTATCCGGTTATGGATAATCTTCCTTGCGAGAGTATTATCTACGTTTTGACGGTAATAGATAATATATCTCATGCACTCGTTGGTTGAAGTCTTTTGTTCTTCCCCAACCGAGTAAGATTCGTATTTCGGTTTTGGAATCGAATATCCCTTGTTGTGGTTTTCTACCCCGTATTCGGTAGATATAATCCCCTCTTTGCGGTTATCTTCATCCAGTATTCGGTGTTGATATTTCCCCATTTTAATTGATTAATTGCCGTATGCTTGCAATTTATCCCCAGTGAGTCATCTTTCGTTTACCTTGTTGTCGTTGGTAACGATTGTCTCTCCTTCGGTTGGCCACCTATTATATACCCAGTAACTGGTATCCCTGGTGTTCCTTCCATGCGAGAATATTGTCTACGTTCTGACGGTAATAGATAATATATCTCATGCACTCTTTGGTCAAAACCTTTGGTTTTTCCCTAGTTGAGTAAGATTCGTATTCCTTGTGGAATCGAATATCCATCCTGTAAATTGAGTTTGCTTTGTCAGCCCTCCTTTTCGGATGACGAGTGTTTTGGAAGTAAACCCCAATTCACGTCCTGGTTGGTCACCTATTATATACCCAGTAACCGGTATCCCTGGTGTTCCCTCCTCTTTCGGTCGATTTATCCTTTATTAACCCAGTAACCGGTTGTGGATAATCTTCCGTGTGAGTGTATTATCTACGTTCTGACGGTAATAGATAATATGTCTCATGCACTCTTCAGTTGAAGCCTTCTGTCCTTCCTCAGTCGATCAAGATTTGTATTTCCTTGTGGAATCGAATGTCCATCCTTGTAGGATGATGAGTGTTTTGGCATATATACCAATTCACGCCTTGGTTGGTCGCCTTTTATATACCCAGTAACCGGTATCCTTGGTGTTCCTTCCTGTCTGCTCCCTATTATGATCTTGGTCCCCTGCGGAGTTAGACTTTCCTGAATTGAAATATACCTTTTCAGGTACTCCTCAGATGTTGTTGGTTGATTGATATCTCTTACCCTTATACCGGTCTTAGATATTCATTCTTTCTGAACTTGTTGTTCTTTCACCCAGTAACCGGTGTTCAGATCACATGTTTCTTTGAGCTTGTTACCCAGTAACCGGTAATACCTCACCCCTTTTTGCCTCCCCGGGAGTGTCTTTTCCAGACATCCTCGGTGGAGTATCCCTTGTGTTTTGTTGTTGATGTGTTGGCGTTCTCCCCAATACATGCATATTCCCCGGTGGAGTTATTTTCATCCACTGTTCATCCACCGTCTTCATGAAGAAGACGGCGGTTTCCACCGTGCCTGGCAGCGCCTGTACAGGCTTAGGGTTTGTCTGGTTCAAAGCTTTAAAAAGCACTATTTTGACGCTATCAACCAAAGCCTTGTGTGTTCGATCCTTCTGTGTTGCGTTTTATTTGTTTAATTTCTGCTTACTCATCCATTGTTGTAAGCATCAAAGCACCGCCTAAATAGGCTCTCTTAACAACATATGGACCTTCATAGTTTGGAGTCCACTTGCCCCTGGAATAGGGCGCGAAAGACAAGACTTTCTTGAGCACAAGGTCACCTTCTCGGATCACACGAGGCTTGACCTTCTTATCGAATGCTTTCTTCATTCTCAGCTGATATAACTGACCATGACACATGGCAGTCAATCGCTTCTCTTCAATCAAATTCAATTGGTCATAACGACTCTGAATCCATTCAGTCAACTTGGCTTCCATCAAGACTCGCATTGATGGGATCTCCACCTCTACTGGGAGAACAACTTCCATGCCGTAAACAAGAGAGAAAGGGGTTTCCCCTGTTGAAGTGCGGACAGATGTACGATATCCATGCAAAGTAAATGGCAGCATCTCATGCCAATCTTTGTATGTAACTGTCATCTTCTGGATGATCTTCTTGATATTCTTATTAGCAGCTTCAACAGCCCCATTCATCTTTGGTCTGTAGGGAGAGGAATTATGGTGTGCAATCTTGAATTCAGCGCACAAGTCTTCCATCATCTTATTATTCAGATTAGAGCCATTATCAGTAATGATCTTATCTGGCACACCATAACGGAAAATCAGCTGATTCTTGATAAACTTCACGACCACCTGCCTGGTCACATTCGCATACGAAGCGGCTTCAACCCATTTGGTGAAGTAATCAATTGCTACGAGAATAAACCTGTGTCCGTTTGACGCTTTTGGTTCAATCATGCCAATCATGTCAATTCCCCACATAGAGAAAGACCATGGTGACGAAGTCCCATTCAGAAGTGTCGGAGGAATATGAATCTTATCCGCGTAAATCTGACACTTGTGGCATTTCTTCACATATTTGTAGCAGTCAGACTCCATTGTCAGCCAATAGTAGCCTGCTCTCAGCATCTTTCTAGCCATGGCATGTCCATTGGAATGAGTACCAAATGAACCCTCATGGATCTCAGTCATCAACAGGTTTGCTTCGTGTCTATCCACGCATCTGAGCAGAACCATGTCAAAATTTCTCTTATACAGCACTTCACCACTGAGGTAGAAACTGCCTGACAACCTTCTCAAAGTTTTCTTATCTTTCACAGATGCCCCAGGTGGGTAGACCTGGTTCTGGAGGAAATTCTTCATATCAAAATACCAAGGCTTGTCATCATTTACTTCTTCAACTGCAAACACGTGAGCTGGTCTATCCAAGCGCATCACGGTGATATTAGGAACTTCATTCCAATATTTGACCACAATCATGGAAGCAAGCGTAGCAAGAGCATCTGCCATCCGATTATCCTCTCGAGGAATATGATGAAAGTCAACTTCAGTAAAGAACGTTGAAATCCTCCTTGCATAATCTCTATACGGAATAAGACTAGGCTGATTCGTCTCCCATTCTCCCTTGATCTGATTGACAACTAAGGCTGAATCACCATAAACATCAAGATGCTTGATCCTCAAATCAATGCATTCTTCCAATCCCATAATGCAGGCTTCGTACTCAGCCATATTATTCGTGCATTGGAAAGTTAGCCTTGCTGTAAAAGGAATATGTGTGCCATGAGGAGTAATGATTGCTGCCCCAATTCCATTTTCGTACTGATTTACAGCGCCATCAAACACCATCGTCCATCTGGAACCAGGTTCCGGACCTTCATCAAGTGTAGGCTCATCACAATCTTTCATTTTCAAATACAGAATCTCCTCGTCTGGGAAGTCGTACTGAACAGACTGATGATCTTCAATCGGCTGGTGCGCTAAATGGTCAGCCAAGATACTACCTTTGATAGCTTTCTGAGCTCGATACTCGATATCATAGTCAGATAACAACATCTGCCAACGGGCAATCCTCCCAGTTAAAGCAGGCTTCTCGAAGATATACTTGATTGGATCCATTCTGGATATCAACCAAGTTATATGATTTATCATGTACTGGCGCAAACGCTTAGCAGCCCAAGCCAAAGCACAACACGTCTTCTCAAGTATAGAGTATCGAGACTCACAATCAGTGAACTTCTTACTCAGGTAGTAAATAGCAGATTCTTTCTTCCCTGATTCGTCTTGATGACCGAGTACACAACCCATCGAGTCTTCAAGAACAGTCAAATACATGATCAGAGGTCTTCCTTCTACAGGCGGAGACAAGATCGGAGGTTCAGACAGATACTCTTTGATACTGTCGAAAGCTTTCTGGCAGTCCTCGGTCCAATCATGAGACTGATCTTTCCGGAGGAGCTTGAATATTGGCGCACATGTGGCAGTCATGTGGGATATAAATCTGGAAATATAATTCAAGCGGCCAAGAAAACCTCGGACTTGCTTCTCAGTTTTGGGTGCAGGCATCTCTTGTATTGCTTTGACCTTTGCAGGATCAACCTCAATACCTCTCTCGCTGACTATGAAGCCCAACAACTTGCCAGAACGGACTCCAAATGTACATTTGTTCGGATTCAGACGAAGCCTAAACTTCCTCAAATGCTGAAAAAGCTTCAACAAATGTTCAACATGCTCAACTTCCGTTCGGAACTTAGCAATCATGTCGTCAACATAGACCTCTATCTCCTTGTGCATCATATCATGAAACAAGGTAGTCATAGCTTGTTGATACGTAGCTCCGGCGTTCTTCAAACCGAAGGGCATCACTCGATAACAGAATGTTCCCCATGGTGTGATGAATGTTGTCTTCTCCATATCCTCGGGTGCCATCTTGATCTGGTTATATCCGGAAAATCCGTCCATAAACTAGAAGACTTTGAATTTAGCTGTATTGTCTACCAACATATCAATGTGTGGTAGAGGAAAATCATGTTTTGGACTAGCTTTATTCAAATCTCTGTAATCAACACACATACAGACTTTTTCGTCCTTCTTGGGCACAGTCACAATATTGGCCACCCATAGAGGATATGTAGAAGTCACCAGAAACCCCGCATCAATTTGCTTCTGAATTTCCTCTTTGATCTTCACTGCCATATCTGGATGAGTTCTTCTGAGCTTCTGCTTCACAAGCACGCACTCAGGCTTCAAAGGCAGGAAATGTTGCACAATATCTGTATCTAGACCCGACATGTCTTCATATGACCAAGCAAAGATATCAGAATATTCTCGTAGCAAACTGATCAACCCCTTCTTGACAGACTCTTCAAGGAGTGCCCCAATCATCACCATCCGAACACAATCTTCAGACCCCAAGTTGACTGTTTCCAAATCTTCGAGATGCGGCTGAATGATCTTCTTCTCGTGCTCAAGGAGACGGGTAATCTCGTCAGGAATCCCTTCAACATCATCTTCCTCTGCCTCGAATACAGGGAATTCAAAATTGGGAGATGGCGTTGGATCATTATGTTCAATGGGTTTTAGAATTAACCTGCATAATGATTTTGGATAATAAAAAAACTTCAGAATTTAAAACAAACAAATCATTATGCAGATGAAAAGATTGCTTTTATTCTTGTTTTTAGGGTTTTTTGTGATCACCGATTTCATGCAAAAGCAAAAAGTGAAAACAAATAGAAAAACAAATGTTTAAACATGAATTAATTGAATGAAACATCATTGTATAAATGCTGCCAACAATGTCATCACTTCTCCTTTTGGCATGGGAGAAGGGTTTTTGAACAAAGTGAACAAATTACGCTGACTTATGAATGACCGTAGGAACATCCACAGCGACCCAATTATGGCAGACGCCACCAGGGATAATAAAGTTGCTCAAATCCTCTACATCCTCTTCCAAGATAGCAGCAGCTTCTTCGGCTTGATCAGCATGGATGAAACCTCCACTCTTGAACAAACCTTTCTCATTAAAGACCCCAGAAGAATAGCCAATGCTAGCCCGGGATTTATTGTCTTCAAGCTCAATCATCTTCCCTAAACCAGCAACTGCACCACATTCAATGGCCAGTTTCGCATCACGGTAGGACGTAAATGAAGGAGACTTCTTCTCAATTGGCTCAGCAATAGATAAAGCTTGGAATGGAGTTCCAACTTCATCCTCAGCATCAATGTATGAGAAAGAAGACAAGTGGCTAATCAGGAGAGCCTTTTCTCCCCCTACCACAACCAGTTTCTTATTCTTAACGAATTTCAGCTTCTGGTGTAGGGTGGATGTCACGGCGCTAGCCTCGTGAATCCATGGTCTTCCAAGGAGACAGCTATAAGATGGGTGGATATCCATAACCTGGAAGGTAATTTGGAAATCACTTGGTCCAATTTTGATTGGGAGATCAACTTCCCCAATCACGGTCTTACGCGACCCATCGAAAGCTTTCACAACAACACCACTCTGCCTCATGGAAGGCCCCTGATATGACAATCTCGAAAGAGTGGTCTTTGGCAATACATTTAGGGATGATCCAGTGTCCATCAATACATTGGACATGGCATCATTCTTGCAGTTCATGGAAATATGTAAAGCCATGTTGTGGTCTCTTCCCTCCTCAGGGAGATCAGCGTCACAAAAACTCAAAGTGTTGCAAGCAGTAATGTTTGCAACAATACTGTCAAACTGTTCAATCGTGACATCATGATCGACATAAGCCAGGTCCAATACTTTCTGCAGAGCCTCCCTATGGGGTTCTGAATTCAGAAGCAATGATAGCACGGAGATCTTGGACGGCGTTTGTAGAAGCTGGTCTACAACATTGTACTCACTCTTCTTGATGAGCCTCAGCATCTCATCACATTCTTCATTCACAATACCACTCGGGCCAATAGAAGAAGTAGGAGTCTTTTGTACAGAGGAGGGTTTTCCAACAACAAGTGCCGGATTCGGAACATTCACCGTAGTCCCAACTGGACGCTCAGCAGAATCAGAAACAACATGAGGCTTCGGGGGTGCAGAAAACACACGACCACTACGGGTCAACCCGCTCACATCAGCAATATTTACCACCGAAGTTGAAGGCAACGGTACTTCTTTCCCATCCTCCACAGCAACTGGATTATAGAGGAAGGGAATTGCTCTATCCGAAGCATAAGGCACAGGGCCTGCAGGCTTGATCACCAAAGAGGGAGATGCCTTCGGCTTGCTACCATCATAACGGATGACAACAGGCTCAGGTAATTTGAACACAGGGGAGATCACGTTCACTTCTGGCTCATCTTCATCAACATTTCTGTTTTGAAGGATCTCAATGGTCCCCTCATCTAACAGCTCTTGTAGCTCTCTTCGCACCTGGCGACAACCCAGACGATTGACAGAACAGATACGACATTTGTCATGGTCATGCTCCATGTGACTGTACTGACACAGCAGACGATGCAACTCGACCAATGACTGTCGAATATGGCTTACATATTTGACTTTATATTTGCCAGGGCAACCCTGGACCATGTTAACCGACTTCCCATGCTCGGGCAATGGGTTCTTCGTAACATTGGGGCCTGAGTCCTCAAAGCTCAGAATGCCGCATCTCATAAGGTCTTGAACCTTAGTCTTCAATGGATAGCAGTTCTCTATATTGTGTCCCGGAGCACCGGAATGATAAACACAATGTTGGTCGGGTTTGTACCACCACTGCGGGTTAGCAGGCACAACCGGAGGATCCCTCGGGGTAATCAGTTTCCTCTCTATCAAAGAGGGATATAGCTCAGCATATGACATAGGAATGGGATCGAAAGTGATCTTCTTCCTATCATAATTCAAATTGGCCTGAATACTGTTTCCACGAGGCTGGTAAGCCTGTTGCTGTGGACGATGCTGCTGTTGATACTGAGGTTGTTGCTGATTATGCTGATTGTCACGAAAGACAGGTGCTATGTGAGCCACCTGATGTTGACTGCTGGCATGACGCACAGGTTTCCTCCTAGCAGAGGGTCTTCTGGGTCTAGCATGGGATTGCACAACATGTGCCTCCCCATCTTTCCTCTTAGAAAACGCCCCATACCGCTTGCTAGAAGAGCCTTCATCTTTAGTCAGACGTCCTTCCCGGACACGTTCCTCCAATCGCATCCCCATGTTCACCATTTCGGTGAAATCAGAGGGAGCACTCGCTACCATCCGCTCATAATAAAATGAACTAAGAGTCTTCAAAAAGATCTTAGTCATCTCCTTCTCTTCTAGCGGAGGAGTAATCTGAGCTGCCAGCTCTCGCCACCTCTGGGCGTATTCTTTAAATGTCTCTTTGTCCTTCTGAGACATGGCTCTGAGTTGATCACGGTCAGGAGCCATATCAATATTATATTTGTATTGCTTGA
Source organism: Lathyrus oleraceus (assembly GCF_024323335.1). Classification (NCBI taxonomy): domain Eukaryota; kingdom Viridiplantae; phylum Streptophyta; class Magnoliopsida; order Fabales; family Fabaceae; genus Lathyrus; species Lathyrus oleraceus. The sequence continues at coordinate 122,578,681 of NC_066584.1, read as the reverse complement.
CGAAAGCTTCGCCAAGGTCGTTGAAGGAACGGATGTTTGAGCTATCAAGGCTCATATACCAACGAAGAGCTGCACCAGACAAACTATCCTGAAAATAATGAATCAGCAGTTGATCATTATCAGTCTGAGTAGACATTTTCCTGGAATACATAACTAGGTGGCTGAGAGGGCAGGTGTTCCCCTTATACTTCTCAGAGTCAGGGACTTTCAATTTGACGGGTATCTTAACATCGGGAACCAGGCAGAGTTCAGCAGTAGACTTGCCAAACAAATCTTTTCCTCTGAGGGTCTTCAATTCCTTGCGGAGATCAAGGAATTGGTCATTCATCGCATCCATCTTTTCGTTAACATCCGGGCCCTCAGACGGCTCAGAATGATAGATGATGTCGTCTACCCTGGGAATGGTATGCACAACAGGATGAGGCATTGCAGGGACCGGGCTAGATGCCGGCATGGAAGCAAAGGTAGGAGCTGGAATATCAGGCATGAAACCAGGAGGCATACCCCACGGAAACCCGTCTCGCATGGCAGTTGGCACGAAATGGGCATTGGCTGGCACTGTAGAAGACACCACTTCTGATATAACAATCCTCTGGGGAGGAGTTGCAGGAGGTGGAGAAGGTTGGTTCTGTGCAACTAAAAATTGCTCCATCAGAGCGCTCAGTCTGGCGACCTCTTCCTTCAACTCTCGGTTCTCTTGTTCTAACTGATCCATCACTCTTGCTGAATTAGCTCGGGTGTAGTACCGGTGAGTCAACTTGTCTTCAAAATAAATGAAGAGCACAAAGTTAGGCCATAGACAAGAAGACTAGAACAAGACCTGCTTATGCAAAATGATGCATGCAATGCTTGTGCATATGCTTTGTTTTTATTTCAAGGAACTTTCAGGGTTATATTTGCAAATTTTGAAATTTAAACATTTAACCGCATATGGAAAATATCTCATCAAATATATATTCGAGACAAAGAAGTATAGCATTATCAATCATATTACAAGGGAAAAGGAAAATAAACATCCTATGGATCTCTAGAAGCTCGAGAAGCTGGAAGACGAGATGCACAAAGCCTCTTGATCTCTCTCTTGTATGCTGCTTCCATATCCGCTTTCTCCTTAGCCAGTCGATCATACTTCCTCTTCCAGAATTTGGAAGACTGAGGAAGCAGAGAAGTCCAGGTATCATTCGGATCATCTATCACCTGATGCTCGAGGAACTCAATCAGAGCGTCCTTCTCCTTAAGCTGTTGAAGCAACTCTTCTCATTCACGGATCCAGGCATGTGAAAGGTCTTCTTCTCTCAACTCCTCTACGCCTTGGTTAGGGAGAGTTGAAGGCCCAGCCACATCCAACGGTGTAGGTATCGGATAATCGTACGGCATAAGATACTCAGATGCTCTCTGTCTGACCCAAGAAGTATACGGCTCCAAAGAAATGCAGTTCTTCGGACCCAACTCATCTCTACCCTTCTTGTGAATCTTGCGCCAAGCGCGGACTATCCTGGCTTTCAGGCCTTAGGGATCTTTACCCTCCTGAAAGAACACACCTTCTAACAGAATGTTATGAGGTTTATCCTTTAGGGGGAACCCAAGCTGACGACGTGCTAATATAGGATTGTAGCTGATCCCGCCACATGTACCAAGAAGAGGCACATTAGGGAATTCACCACAATAATCAATAATCTGAACTGTATCATACACGCGATCATACCAAGAGATATCATCATTAGTGAGAGACATAAGTCTCGTAGACCACCGTAGACATCCCTTGTTCTCCTTGAAAGCAACCGTCTGCGGTAAGTGAGAAATAAACCACTTATACAACAGAGGCAAACAGCACACAATAGCTCCTCCATCCTTTGCATTCCTCAGATGCAAAGAGAAATAAGTATCACCCAACAGAGTAGGAACGGGATTAAGAACAGAGAATATCCTAATGGCGTTCACATCCACAAATTTGTCGATGTTGGGGAACAATACCAACCCATAGATGAGCAGCACAAATAAAGCCTCAAAGGCATCCTCACTCATGGCCTTCCCATAAACAGTAGCTTGAGCGATGAGGAAATCAGAAGGAAGACCCTGAATTCCACCTTTGGTAGTCATATGAGCTTCAATCAGGGACTCATCTATGTGCAAAAAGTTTGCGATCTCTCGAGAAGTAGGAATACTCTCCAAGCCACTAAACGGCACCTGATCCAGAATCGGAATACCCACAAGATGAGCATACTCCTCAAGCGTAGGCAACAGCTGAAAGTCCAGAAAAGAGAAGCAGTGATACAGAGGATCGTAAAACTGAACCAGAGTTCCCATCAACCCTTCATCAACCTGAGTAGTCAACAAAGGCAGAAGCTTCCCATAACGAGCTTTGAAACCCAAGGGATCTAGTACGTAAGATGTCAGATTCCTTAACTCTTTCACATCAGGCTGTCTAAAGTTGTACTTCTTTGTATGTCTCTTTGGTACTTCCATGTCTGAAAATTTTGCAAATAAACCCTTTAAGTTCCTTGAAATTTTCTGATTTTTCTGATGACGTGAATGCAGATGAATGCATGGATGCATGAATGCAGCAATCACACTCAAGGATCAAGAAAAGCACACCAGACAAAGGTCATGGGAAAGCTCATAGCATTCTTAATATCAATCATCCATTTTGGTGGGCTATGGTTTACACCTTATCAACACCCAAGTTCCATTGATATTAACAATACATGAACCGGCTCAATCATCCTTAATTTCAATTATCCGTTTTGGTGGATTATGGTTTACACCTTTATCAACACCCAGGTTCCATTGATATTTAAGATGCCTGAACGACTCAACCATGAATCACGGGTTTGTTGAGAGTCACGAGGATGGAGTCTCGGTTAAGAACCACCCAAAGGGAGTGTAATAGGGTTTAAACCTGCCGAGCATGTTCTACCAGAGGTTCCCATAGTCATCATCCCATCTTTCGAATATTATCGGAGGAACGAATACTTGTATTCCAAAAATATTCTCAAGAGAGACTCTTATGAGTGTAGTATCGTGTAACAATTGCATCAGATATACATCTGAACGACCTCCGCACTACGTCCTAAAATAGGCCAAGATGGGCTTGGTAAACTAAGGTCCTTGGCTTCTAAGGCACATGATTGAAAGAATAATGCCTAACCACAAATAACTTGTGTGACATTATTAATCTAACATGACCTCCACCAAGTGAATGGACTCGCAAGTCAACTTGCTAAGGAATACTCCACACAAGTCGACAAGACTATGCCATTCTCATATCCTAAGGTGCACTCGAGTTCGTGTATAGAACTCATCTCACAGAGATCACCAAGAAAACAACAATTGTATATCAAGCAATTCAATCATTACAATCGATACAGTAATCCCAAATTGTACAAAAATATGTCATATAACAAATAAACAATATCATACAACAAGGGTGAAAAGTAGGCAAAACCACCAAGGATCCCCCAGCAGAGTCGCCACTTTTGTGTAGCGGTGTATTCGTCACTTTATGATTTATTGATTAAACCAAAAGCAAAGCATACAAAGAATCGAGTCGCCACCGCACTTTTATTTCTCCATGGAATGGCTAAAAAGCGAACAAAATCCTAAGAAGTTTTACACATAGAAAACTAATGAAAAGATCAGAGATCTGGGTAAGGGGTTAATTACGCAATGGGAAGGTGTTAGGCACCCAAAACGTCCTAGGTACTCCTAGAGAGCCATTTTCACAACTTGTTGTATGAAATGTTATTTGTTTATGAAATATTTATTGTGCAAACATGGATTGAAGGGATGAGAAAAGAATATACAATTTATTATTTTTGTGTTTGAACGGATGAACCCGTTGCCTACGTACCTTTCCATGGAAGGTAAAGATCAAAACGCCGTAGTTCGGCTAAAAGATTTCCAAAGTATGAGTGGATTCATTTTAAAACAAAAGCCCTAAGGTCTTTCGTTATCCATGGGAGAAAACTCAACCTATACAACCGCAAGTCCACCATGTGAGAAAAGCTTCAACTTGCTAGTTAGGGGTTAACCCTATAATAAGCAAGGAAGTCTTACGATTCCATCACTAAGGACAAAAGGTGAGATTAACATCAACCAACTAGGATAAATCAAACCTATGGCTAATGTATGAAAACTTATCAAGAATGGACAAAGCCACAAAACAATTGAATGAGTTGGATTAACCAATTAGGATTTATTCACAAAAGATTGTCAAAGTATGATTAGAATTCAATTCAAAAGAAGTATTATGAAATGAAGTTTGAAAAGTCATAGGCTTAAGGCCTAGGTTTCTAATTTGAAAAGAAATGAAGATGTTTGCACAATAGTTTTCAGGTTTTGGGTTAACATGCAAATGGAGGATTAAAGAAACAAAAGGGTGGAGGTTAAGGGATGCAAAACTTCTTAGATGTTCACCTCTTGAAATCATATGTAGATGATTCAAGTGATTCCTTTGGAATAAGCAACAACGCAATAAGCAAACAACAAGATGGATACTAGATGCCAATCAATGGACTTACACCAATCTCACAAAGCAAAACAAAACATGGATATCAGATGCCAATCAATGGACTTATACCAATCTCCCAAAGCAAAACAAAACATGGATATCAGATGCCAATCAATGGACTTATACCAATCTCCTAAGGAATGATCATAGGAAACAACTGCCAATATATGGACTTACAATTGACTCCTCACATACAACAAACAAAACAAATGCAATAAGAAAGAGGAAACAAGTTGCCAATAAATGGTCTTACACTCGACTCCAAGGAAATAGGATGCCAATCAATGGTCTTAGTCCCAACTCCTTCCAGATCATAGGAAACAACTACCAATAAATGGACTTACAATTGACTCCTCAATGGACAAACAAAGATGTCACAAAGATATGAACAATGATCATGCAATGATGTTCAATTAATGATGATAAATGCACAAAGGCACACATAAGCAGATATGCACAGATGAATCAAGTAAGCAAACAAACAAGTCAATTAGCACATACTATATACAATCAATTAGGCTCAATCAAGGTTAGGCTTTACAGCCAACTGGAATGGGGTATTCTGAGCTCTTAACCCTAACATTGAGAGTTAGGGTGAAGCAGATGAAATGGAGATGAGGGGTGTGCCTCATAGCTCTTATCCCTGGCCTGGGAGAGCTTCTAAACAAAAGAAAGTGTGGGAGTTCAGAAAGTAGGAACTCTTCTCCACAAATGATTGACTCTATAAGATCTTGGGTATTTATTCACAATGCATCAACACATGGTGTGAGCAAGGTGAATGACACAACTGAATAGCAGGAGATGGATTACACATCTCTTTTATCTGCCAATTGCCTCATAAGAGGACTTTTCCTGCTTGGCACAAACTAAACAATCACAAGCATTGCCTCTTAAGGAGGACTTTAGACAGGTGCCTACCAATAACAGTAGGTCTTCCAGACTACATGAAGAAGAGGGATTATACCTAAGTGGTTAAGCAACCAAGCAAAGCAAAGTTCAAAATGAACTTAAAGCAACTTAAGTACCTGTGGAAACAACTAAACAAATCAGTACAATACTCAGACAAACAGACAACATTCAATAAGCAACAAACAATCCCAATATACAAAAGATGTAAGCCAAAAGCAAAACTCAAATGAGCTAGCATCAACCTACAAAACACACAAATGTTAGTAATCAAAGGCAAACAACAATGCTCAAGTGATGAAGCATCATCAGTTATGGAAACTTGAATGCTTAACCTGAAATCAAAGGTCAAATGTGAACAACAAACCACTAGGTCAAAGCCTAGGGTCAAAGATGGAGAAAAAATCCAAAACAGAAGCTGAAATTTAACATGAATCAACTTCAAACACCTCTTGACACATTCCAAAAAGTCTCACATCAAAATCAATTACCAAACGCATTTCATGATCAAATGAAGTTCAGGGCAATTTTAAAGCTCAAAAGTGATCAACATGAATGAAAAATCTCAATTAAAACAGAAATGATTCAAATAATTCCAACAAAATTCATGAGCAATCAAGACATTCATAACAATGCATTGCACAAAAAATCAGAAGCATAGGACATCATTTGGCATGGCAAACACATCATACAAGTTGAACATCAAAAGGCGTGACACAAATTGTCACACCAACTTAGCACAATCATAAACCAGAATTGGTAATTGATAAAAATGCCAAATCAACACCAAAATGTCAAGCAATGTGTCTAGTTTCATCATGCACAATTTCACATTCATTGGATAAGAAACAAGCATTTCATGACATGATAACCAAGGCAAGGTCAAATAAGGACACATGTTCAATCACTCTAGCACAAAAAAATATCCAGCCAAGCACAACTTGTAAAATCATGATCAGAAAATAATAGACAAAAAAAGGAACATAATGCAAAAAACCTGGTATTTTGTGGATGAATTTTCTAAGATGAGAAAAATTAAAAAAAAAGCATGTGAAGCATGGTATATGGCAAAGGAGGGAAAAGGAGAAAATATGCGAAGCATTTGAAAAAACACACTGGCCAGGAATCGAACCACAGACGAATTTGAATGTGAAAACCGCCAAGGATGAAATGCAGCATTTCATTTATACATGTGGCGTGGTGAATCAACAGTCAATACTGAGTGTGTGCGGTCAAACAAACGTAAGCCAATTAAAATGCTAGGCAAGCAAAACATGGACCAGTGAGGAATAAACCCTAGGCTAGCGTGGCAAGGCGCAGGAAAGCGTTTCTAACATCAAAACCGTGGCCGAATCTGGAAAATGAAGAACACGCCAAGGTTGAAGATGAAGATCATGAAGATCTTCATCTGGATTTTCCATAAAAATGAAAAATGTCCAGAAATCATCCAAAAGCATACCAATCGATTCATCATGCAATGTACATCAAGGATTCATACTCATTTCACACAAAAACATCAAAACAAGATCAAATCGAAGAGAATAAAAATCATGCATGAAACTTTAATTCAACCTAACTCAGTCATTATTGCATCAAAATTCACGATTCAAAGCTCAGAATCACCAGCACAAAGAGATCTACAACAACATAGCAATGGATTTAAAAATTGAGAGATTTGATTTGTAACCTCTTGAAGTGCAGAAACTGGAATCGTGCTCCACAATGCTCAGCAATGCCTCAAAGTTCCTTTACAATGCTTATGGAGTTGATTGATGATGAATTGGAAGCTCAATAACACCTGAATCCAGCAAATCTTGAAATCACCATGGATGCTTCAAGCTTCATGTATGCTCCAATATGGCACGGATTGCTTCAATTTCACGTCCAAATCTCTTCAATAACACCTCAAGAGTATGAATCGAGCAAGAGAAAGTGTTCTTGTTTGAAGAAATTGCAAAAACATTTGAGAGAAAAGTTTGAAGAATTTGGATCTAGATCTGAAAAATGAATGTTCCTCCCCTAAAAACAGTTATGCTTATGCTTAAATACCTCATGCTAATCATTCTCTAATCAAGCTTAAGCCAAATGCTAATGAGATTAATTAAGTTTTGGAGTGTATGCACAAATTGGTTTTTCACCTCTATGCATGGAATGCATGTGTGAACAGTACACGAATCCCATTCATTTTCACTTAAAATCCATTTTTAAAACCAATGGCAATGTCAAAAAGTTCAAATAATGCACCAAATATGAATTTTATGATTTCCCTCCAAAAAGCCAATGAATTAGCAAGTGATCTTGTGATGATAATTCATGTAATGTGATGCATGATTTGGAAATTAGAGGTCATGAGGAGAATAATGCAAAAAGAACCACTCATTTTGGAGCTTTGGTTGAAAAGTTATGCTCATTTGAAGTCCCATGCACACTTTGCCAAGATTTGATCATATCTCCTTAACCACACATGAGAAATTCTTGATCTTGGACTTTTTGGAAATGGGAGAGAAAGATCTACAACGTTCATGTTCAACAAAATTTCATTTGAAGCTTTCTTGATGAAGTAATCTTGAGTTGAAGTTGGTCTAAAACCTTTCCATTTTTGGCAAATTCAAATTATAGGCCACTTTCTATTTTTGGCAATTTTTGACCTGACCTCAAATTCTATAAAGTGAGTGTTTGAAATGTCAAATGAGACTTGTTTGAACATGAATGAAGTATTTCTAATCACTTCCCACCTCCAAATCCATAGTTGACTTTGCAGTTGACTTTCTAGGTCTTCAGATGACTTGAGATTGTTCTGATGAGATTCAAGCCTCTACCACTTGGGATTTTGCTTCAAAACGAACATCATAACTCATATGAACTCTTGATAATGATTGTGGGGTCCAAATCTCAAGAATGACCACCATCTATGGCTCAATGAATGCCTTTGATTGCCTTGACCTGTTGTTACTTCATCTGCAAGACAAAGGTTAGATGACATATTTTTGTACTTTTGGTTAGTGATTAAAAGAAAAGCAATGACATACAAATGCAAGGAATGCTTGGTGATCAAGAATCACTCTCAAAAAGATCCCACCCAGAGGGAAGGGGGCAAGGTGTCCAATGATCCTTGAGGCAATGCAATGAAATGATATGATGCCATGAGGGATCTTAGGGACAAAATTGGGGTCTTACAGTCTTGAGGCCATACGAGCCATAGCAGAGTCAAAACTCAGTGGGACCCCGTATCCACATTGCCATTAGGATAGTTTTCTTTTGTTCAATTTATAGCGATCGCCTCTTTTCAGGGATCAGCTTCCTGATGTACTCGCCTATTCCTGGGACAAAATTTTCAACCAATAAAAGTCGAATAATTCAGTTAAAGAGCCTCTTTATTTTTCATTTATCAGTTTGTTTGCAAAAGAAGTCTGAATTCTTGATTAAACATATTGCATCTGAACATAATGGTGGCTTTTGCAGATGATTTGCACAGGAAAATATTTAAAATTGCTTTGAATGTGCTTAATCCCGGACGGTGATTTCAAACCGAGTAATTCCCCCGGGACATACGTGTGTGATTGCAGGTCACAGGAACCGGATGCCAGGTCATGAATCCTCATCCCCAAGCGATTGACAAAGTCTCTCCTCAGCAGAGCGTGTCCCCTAGTAGAGTTGCACCTTGTATCCCTAGCAACAGCGGAGTAGTTGCATACCCAACAGACAAGAGGGTGGTGTTCCCAATGTTCATCTCATTCCCCTGCAGATTGTTTTTAACAGATTTGTTTTGATCCTTAGCCTGAGGACGATTAACAAGCTCATATCCCTAGCAAAGGTCGATTCCCACGACATTTTCCCAGGAAGTGCTTTCCCCGTAAACTCTCCTCACAGAGCCTCGCCAAATAAAGTTCCCCTAGTTGATACTCCCCCAGCAAGTTCAACGTTTCAAAAAAAAAAGAAGTCGATTTATTTTAGGTGGCTCATTGGTCCCGGCAGACGGATCATTCCCCACAGAGCATTCAAGGATTGATACAGCGATCCGTTCCCTACCGGAGTTTTCTTCCCCAAGCAGATTTCTTTTTGCACCATGCATAACATTTTCATTTGCATGCATATCAAGCATACACATAAGCTAATAAACAGGTTTTTCAAAGCAGACCGAAGAATTGCTTTACAACCAAAGTCATGAGATTCAACTAGAGGATCCAGTGTGTGTGATCCAGCATGAGGGTCATTTCGAAGATTCAGCCTGAGAATCGTTTTCCAATGAGCCAGCCTAAGGTTCAATTTGAAGATTCAGCGGGAGAGTCGCCTACAAGCGTTATTTCCCCAGCAAGCTAGCTAGAGGAGTAGATTGACAACTCAACAGAAAATCAACCTACAAGAGGATCCAGCCCGCGGATTGCAATTTTAAAAAAAAAAGTCTAATTGAAGAGTCGTTACAAGATGTTCTAGCCTGAAGAATATGTATGAAGCCCAAAAAGTGGAATTTTCTCGAAGCTGCATATCTAACATGAAGATTGGGTGTAGATTTTGAAAGAGGGTCAACCAGTACATGCGTCAGATGCGAGATCCTGATGATGGGAATTTATCATCAAAACAATCCAGATCTAGCCAGAAGATCGAAGTCAGGTCTAACCCGAAGACCGAGAATAGATTCAGCCAGAAGAAAGAAAGTAGATCTAGCCAGAAGATTGAAGTCAGGTCTAGCCCGAAGACATAGGATAGATTCATCCAGAGAATTAAAGAAAGAAGATCTAGCCAGAAGATCGAAGTAGATCTAGCCAGAAGATCGAAGTATATCTAGCCAGAAGATCGAAGAAGATCTAGCCAGAAGATCGAAGTAGATCTAGCCAGAAGATCGAAGAAGATCTAGCCAGAAGATCGAAGAAGATCTAGCCAGAAGATCGAAGTCATGTCTAGCCCGAAGGCTGAGAATAGATTCAGCCAGAGAATCAAAGAAAATAGATTCAGCCAGAGAATCAAAGAGAATAGATTCAGCCAGAGAATCAAAAAGAATAGATTCAACCAGAGAATCAAAACGGAGAAGATCTAGCCAGAAAATCGAAGTAGATCTAGCCAGAAGATCGAAGTAGATCTAGCCAGAAGATCGAAGAAAATCTAGCCAGAAGATCGAAGTCAGGTTTATCCCGAAGACCGGGAATAGATTCAGCCAGAGAATCGAAATGAAGAAGATCTAGCCAGAAGATCAAAATCGTATCCGGCCCGAGGATCAAAATTAATATCCAACCAGAGGACTAAATTGAGTATAGATTCAGCCAGAGGATCGAAACTCCAGATTAAGTCAGAAGACTGATTCAGATTCAGCCAGAGGATCGGAAGAAAAATAAACAGCGCGGTGTATTTCAACATTTTTGTGGTATTCTTAGAGCGCAAATTTTTGGTCTGTCTTTGGTATTCAATCACAGCTCACTCTGTTTGTCTGATAAGTTGTTCGCTTTCATCCTGCTCGGGTTAGCTGATGATTTAATAGGGGCAGCTGTAACACCCCAAAATTTGCCCTCCGTATTCATGCATTCATTTTTAGGTCATTTAACATTTCATATTGCATTTCATCATGTCAATCAGAATCAGATCCAAGAAACTTGAATATCATCCGAGACACTTTGTGGGTTCTATCCGGGTGATCAGCCAACACTAGGGAAAGACTTGAGTTACTTCCGACAGGTTCAAATGGGGCCTATTCATCATTCAGAACGCTAATCTTGAAGGAACAAAAATATGTTCCTGAGCTGTCATGCTCGCTAGGCGAGCAGAATGGTTCGCCTAGCAAACCTGAACTGTCATGCTCGCTAGGCGAAGCGTATGCGTTGTAGAATATAACAGAAAGTCACAGACTTGGGCCTCTCTCATTTGAGCCCAAAAATCCATGAAAATCGGGCTATAAATTCTAAAAATTCTATGGAGAAACCCTAGAGAGAGAGAGCCAGAGAAAAAAGGAGGAGAAGGGGAGACCTAGGAACCAATCTGCAACCTCCAGACAGCTCTGAAAAGTTCACTCTGACTCACACACTTTCACCTTCATCTCACGCAAACCCTAACATTGCTTTGCAAACCCAGCTGTGCCATTCGATTTTAATCGAGATCTCCAATCAGGTTTTCTCTATACCCTTTACCTTACGCTTTCAATTTAAAATTTCTGAATGTATGAGGTATTATGGATGAATTTGGAAGGGCGGGTTTCATTAGGTTTTGCATGTGGGGTTTAGATGTGCATGAATGTTTGATCACTTAATTTCTGAAATGGAGACCACAGGGTTTGGGGTTTCTGAGATCGTACTGTTATCAATGAAGGACCCAAAACCCGCAGGCCTTCGCTAGCACCTTCGCTAGGCGAGCCTACAGCGAAGCTTCGCTAGCCTGCGCTAGGCGAAGCAGTAGCGAGCATGACAATAATTGATTTTTTTCTGTTTGCTCTAATCTGTTTTGTGTTCGTCATGGCACGTTTTCTCTTGATTACCCTATCTTGTTTCTCTAACCTGTTTGTTGAGTTTTTGTGAGAGCTCACATGACTTTTGCAGAGATGGCTTGTTTGGTATTCCACTTTATTTGTGGGATACCACCTGGAGGTTTATTCCGATTACCTGTACTGACTCGCTTTCTTTGATGATGCTAGCTTGAGAGATCTCCGGGGTTCTTATTCCTTTAATTGCTGCTACTTCGGATCTTTATCCGTGCGGTAGATCTCTTGATCCCTTTATTCTTTCCGCATTTTACCGCTTTCTTAGCTGGAAGACCTCGATAGGAGGCGAATGTTTTTGTGTGTTTACTTTTGTGCCCAAAGTCCTCCAAAAGGAGGCACCAATGCTAAAGACCTCCATGAAGACGCAATTGACGGATAAAAGGGATTAGTAGCCAATCCCCCGTTATTCAGTGCGTCGTTCTTTAAGATCACACTACGTGTTGATGCTTCAGAACAAAAGCCCAAGATCTTTTGTCCGGTCAGTCAGTGGAGAGGGTTCCATCTTTCTGAACCCCCACCCCTTGTCATGAGCTCACCCTATCCAGGGTTAAGAGATATGAGGTCTTATCCTCATTACCCTTTTGATCTGCTCACCCTGACGTTCAGTGTCAGTGGTTAAGAGCCCTTTTTATTACCCTTCCATATGGCTTGTTTGTCGAGGTTGATATGACCCCTCTTGACTAAAGTCCTACCCATGTATGTTTGAGCCCCTTGCTGGTGTGTTTACTTTAAGATACATGTTTTGTGTGGTGTGATCGTCTCCCCATAGGTTTGCTAGACTTCATATAGTCTCTCGTTTGCATGACAATTAAGCTAGCGCGGTTCCTTCGTCTAGGACTGCCTTTTGGCATGAGCGTCCCTAAAACACGAACAAACCCATTGATTTTTCTTCCCCTAAGAACACGTTAACTCTTTCTACTACAGGTGAGTAAGTCTCCAAAGGTCGAGCATCCGATAGATTGCGTAGTAACGTCGTTCATCCAAAACCAACCCCGTAGTTAGCCGAACTACGTTTTGCTCTGATTCTCATTCCAGATGAGATACGTAGGCATAAGACGCGATGCCTTACCGACTTTTTCAAACAACCACCCACCGACTTTTTCTTCATTTCATTTTTTCCTCAAAATCTTCCATTCTCTAACATACACAACCCATCCCCTTCATTAACATTCAACCATAATCACCTCCAATCCAAGCCTATTGCTTCATATTCAATCTCAACACCACAACAACTTAGTTTTTTTTTTCTCACATTTTTTGGTAATAATTGTGGCTTGAACTTTTTAGCACTTTGGTTATGTTTTGGAGTTGAAAATGGTTAGGTTTTCTTGGGTTGTTTTTTGAGAGAGATTTGAGCCAAGTTTCAGACAAATGGTTTAGTTTGGTTTACACACTTTAATGGGATTTTTGCTCTTACTACTTTTTATTCATCGTTTTCAAATCAGACTTTGTTATTGTTACCATTTTCTATTTATTATTGACTTATTGTTATATTTGTATTGGTTAACGAAATCTATTAGATCATGGTCATGATTGTTTAGAGTTGATAAAACCTTCAATGTTTCAAACCTATTAATGAATGATCAATGGATCATTCATGATACTTTGGGGCATTGATAGGTTGCCTCTATTTCAAGCATACTTGAGTCATTTGATGCATAGATAAAACCATGTTTGTGTATACTAACTCACTAATTTATTTGCTTTATTTGATTCATCTAACTACTTACTTGTAACATTTATATTGTTGCACTTTATTTCTTTACTATTTATATTCTCACAATTTATTTTTCGTAATTTATTTTATTTTTCATTTTATTTCACGCACTTTATGTTTATGTTCATTGCCATCCATTCATATAGCATTTATGTTGTGCCAAATTATTTGTCTTCTTACCACATTGTATAATCAAAAGCATAAAAAAAAACTTATAATCATTTGGTGATATAATCTTTTATTTGTCAAACTATTGATAAATGGACTTGTAGTTGTATAAATTTTGTTGTTACCAATCTATTATTAGATGATCATGGATCATCTTCAATACTTTGCATCAATGACAAGTTATCCCTTGATGCGCCATATTTTGAATCTTTTGACCTATGGATAGATAATCCTCAAATGTTTACTTTGCACATATTACTAACCACTAACTACATTTCACTAACTTTGTTTACCATTAATCTTTGTTATAGTAATTTTATTAGTATTGACTTGTGAATTATTTTATGTCATTAATACTCACTAACCATTGATATTGTGATATTATTATTCTTATTTTGTTATTTTATGAGAGTCCAATGGTTTATTACCTTGTAATTTACGTTCAAGTAGTCATCATCATCATCATCATCATTGTATATACTCTCATGCATGTTTATTATTGTTATTTACATTATTATCGTCATACAATTAAAAACAACAAAAACATTATAAAATTATAAGACCAAAAGGATGCATCCCACTTGTAATCAACCATTGGACTTAGAGGATTTCACTTAGGACCTTTTCTTGGAAGACCTTGCCTTTATCTCTTGACACTTTGTTTTAACTTTGGATTTCATGTAACTTCAATATCGGTTGTAAGAATGGAATCATGGCACCACCCTAGGCGAACATGTTTGTAAGACCATTATCCTTTGTTTAGCTTAGGCCACTTTAGCACACACTAGGCTTTCTCTTGGGCTACCTTATAATGAGACCCTTTATTTGCTTGTTGGTTACTTTGTATATACATTACATCACCCAATTTCATAATCAAATAAACAAACCCTTGATTCAATGTCAAGTGGAACTTTCAAAATCAAATTCAAAATACTTAAAACTACGATTAGTATTATGCACTACGAGCCTTAAGTATGGAGCATTCCTACCCTTACTTTAATTATTTTGGACGCAAGACGCTTGGCTTGTTGTCTAGAATTTTTACCTCCGCCCATAGACTTTAATGAAATCTAATCACAAACTCTTTTCATAAACCATTGTTCAAGGTAAAAACAATACAACCCATCAAACCTTATTTTGTGCCTTAGGACACCATCCCAAAAACTCTTTTCTCAAAGGTAAAATCAACCAACACACACACATTTTCTACTCCGAACTGAGGAGCTCTGATTCCTCATCACCTGATGAGTGATACGTAGGCACATGGGCCACAATCCTTGGTGAGCACAATAATAAAAAAAAACAAAACGCCACTCTTTCACACTCTTTTGAAAAATAAGACAATAAAGGAGATAAATATCCACGTACATAAACAACCCAAATGGTTCTCATTGAGTACCATGGACGTGAGGGGTGCTAATACCTTCCCCTTACGTAACCGGCTTCCGAACCCAAATCTCGATTACGAGACCGATTCTTTATCCTTGCACTTCCTGTATGCACATTTTGAGGGTTTTATCGATTATTCCCCTTCTCCTCTCCCATAGAGGAAATCCAAATAAAATTTGATGGTGACTCTTCTGTTTTTCTTTCTCTCTTCTCTTTCGGTTAAGGAGGTATCCTTTAGTTCAGTCCCGGTTTCTTTATCGTGAAATCCCGATAGAGACAACTAGCGGATTTTCTAGGGGTTATTTAGATTCCCAAAGCAAGTCTAGCCTAGTTTGGGTTGTTTTTATTTTCTACATATGTAGGGATTTATCTGTTTATTTGTTTTTATGTATATATTACTTTTTGTTACTAACCTATGTATATATTTCTTCGTTGATCCGAAACTTTGGCTCTGTGACAAAGAAAAAAGTTACAATAATGATTGAAAATGAAAACCATATGTGAAAGACTCTCCACCAGAGTCTGAGAGATTACTTGAGGTAGGAGAGGTTGAGTAGAATGGGTCCTTGGGGAGCTTTCCTCGTGAAGGGTCGTACGAGAACCTCACTTAGTGGTATACTCTCTTAGAGATATTGATGACCATTGAAGTTTCGGCGTAAGCATCCTTATCTTTATTAGAGTCTATGACCCTAAGACCCATTTTGTAGAACATTTAACCTTGACCAACCTAGACTGATGGTCGCGTTGTATAGGAGGAGCTTTCCTCGTGAGGGTTAATATAAAGATCTCTCTTAGAGTAGATTTCCTTGATGGAGTTGTCGCCTGGCAAGTAAATTGACATAAGCAGCGAACAGTCAAGAAAGTCCATGAATCTGAGAGCAGTGTCTAAAACACAATGTCTCAAAAGACCTAGATCTTGCATAGCCAGAACCTGGGTTTGAAAGCAGTCATTATTAAACGACATTCTTCATCATAGTGATCTCACATTATGAACATGTGCCTGAGTTCCATTAAAACCATTAATTTTCTTGCCCATTCATGCCTCATAAACAAACATTACATTCATGCATCATTTGCATCTCACAAACAAAAACTCACACAACCTTCTTTTTCTACCCCACTAGCTTATTTCCCGACATACGCTTACAACTAGAAGCATGTCACAAGCCACTGTGGAAGAATCCAACAAGGCCAAGTTGCATTGAAGGAAGAGATCAGCCAACTGAAGACTCAGATGAGCGTGGTTATAGAAATCTTGCAAACACTATTGAAAAAGAAAGGCAATCCCACACCAACTACAATGATGGAAATGGTCTCCCCAGTGCACCTGTCCGGCTCCACCTCATGTCATGAGCTACCTCAGGGATACCGTCCCTAACCCGAACTTCTGAGGTTTCCTAATCAATATTCATTATTCGTTCCTCATCTAGCTCCAAGGAACCAAAGGCAGGATCAGAATTGGTACTCAAACAAAGGAAAAACTCTTATGATAAAAAAGGCCAGAAAAATCAAAGAGGTCGGAGAAATAGTTCAACCTGATTCATATGTCATACGGTTGAATTATCCCTCCTTTTCTTAATAGCTCATTGGTGCGGTCAAGGGAACTAGAACCTCCTCCAACATCTCTTACCTTAAACTACGACATGAATTCTAGGTGTGAAATCCACTCTAGAGCACCCAGACACTCGATCGAGAGTTTTAAGAGCTTCAAATACAAAGTTCAAGAATTGATCGATTCAAAGGCTATCACGTTTACACAAACAGACCTAGATATACTTAACAACCTCATGCCACCACATGAAGGCACTTCTGCGATGCCACAACCAATGTCAATGGATAAGGAACAAGAAGTTGAATAAGGGCCTCCTTGGGGACTATCATACATTAGTTTATGCAAGCACGATGGCACCAATCTATGGGTGAAACAAGGCTAACCACACCAACAATTATGTTTTCATTCATTTGTTTTGATGTGTAATTTTCTTGCCTGTTATTGTAATATTCACTCTTTAAAAACACTTAGTTTTGCAACAATGAAATGAATATGCATGTTTTAAGTCAATCTGGTCGTGTTCACTCTTATTTTACTTTTGTTAAAAAGCGAAAATTAAAAGGGAGGATGATGAAAATAAGGTACACTAGCTCACTGCATATATGCTTTTGAATAAAAACCTTGTTGATGATGTAAGGCATTGCTTCAAATCCCCAAACACTAGAGATATGAGAATGAAAATGCCTAGTCAACCCCTTTGAGCCTAGAAGTATGATTTTTCTTCTATAAAAAAACCTTACATCTTAAACCCGGGGCAGGGTAGTCTGTAGCTAATTTAACCAAGCGTTCAATTCTTAGAAAAAACAAAGTAGGGAGTGTCCCACTTGAGTATCAACCACATCCTAGGGATTGTCTTGTGTAAAGGACAACCACATCTTTTCCCTTACAAGATATCAAAATCACAAACCCAATGGTTGTCCCTCGCCAATAAAACAAGTGAGACAATTACAAACCCTTTTTTTTAAATCGAATTGAACAAATGCCACATGATTTGTTCCATAAAAAAAACTTTTAAAAAGAAAATAAAGAATAAATCCCTCAAAGTGGAAACTTGAAAACAAGTGGCTTAGGAAAAAATTAGGGTATCCTGATGGACTATAAGCAAAAAATCAGTCCAGACAAAATTAGGGAAGTTATAAAACAAGAAAAAGCAAGAGAGGAATCGAAAACAAAGAATCCTTAGCAAGAACAAAGTCATGTGATTGTAAATAGGAAGGCAAGTGACTTTCACTTTCGAAACCTCGTGGGTTCCTTTACTGCCACTCCCATCGTTCTAAGAGGTGAAGGTCTGTGTCAAACTAGTTGAACGTAAGACTGAAGGGTATCAAGGAGAATGGGCGGGCTAAATAAATTTTTGAACCGTAAATCCTTTGTTTCTCAAACCGTGAACTATCCCATGTTACAACCCTGAAAAGACCTAATTAAAGCAAGGTCTATTTTGAAAACATATTGCATTAGAGCTTGTATCGAAACTGATTGCTAGTATCAATATGACTTTTGTAACTAGTGATCCATTCACTATATGTCATCTTTTCAGTGGACAAACTTGGATTTCAAAAAAAGACATAAACATAACATTAGCATAAGTAGTTTTACTTGTGAATAAGCATTGACATCAAGAGAGCTTTCACAATGAACATGACCTGAGAAGTTTTGGTCACCTGAAAGAGGAAAATTTCCTGAGGACTCTGATAAGAAAAGGCCATTCTTTTAGATTAACCTCACCAGGGGGTGTAACACCCCAAAATTTGCCCTCCTCATTCATGCATTCATTTTTAGGTCATTTAACATTTCATATTGCATTTCATCATGTCAATCAGAATCAGATCAAAGAAACTTGAATATCATCCGAGACACTTTGTGGGTTCTATCCGGGTGATCAGTCAACACCAGGGAAAGAATTGAATTACTTCCGACAGGTTTAAATAGGGCCTATTCATCATTCAAAACGCTAATCTTGAAGGAGCAAAAATCTGTTCCTGAGCTGTCATGCTCGCTAGGCGAGCAGAATGGTTCGCCTAGCAAACCTGAACTGTCATGCTCGCTAGGCGAGCAAATCCTTCGCTAGGCGAAGCGTATGCGTTTTAGAATATAACAGAAAGTCACAGACTTGGGCCTCTCTCATTTGAGCCCACAAAGCCACGTAAATCGGGCTATAAATTCTAAAAATTCTGTGGAGAAACCCTAGAGAAAGAGAGACAGAGAAAAAAGGAGGAGAAGGGGAGAGCTAGGAACCAATCTGCAACCTCCAGACAGCTCTGAAAAGTTCACTCTGACTCACACACTTTCAACTCCATCTCACGCAAACCCTAACATTGCTTTGCAAACCCAGCCGTGCCATTCGATTTCAACCGAGATCTCCAATCAGGTTTGCTCTATACCCTTTACCTTACGCTTTCAATTTGAAATTTCTGAATGTATGAGGTACTATGGATGAATTTGGAAGGGCGGGTTTCATTAGGTTTTGCATGTGGGGTTTAGATGTGCATGAATGTTTGATCACTTAATTTCTGAAATGGAGACCACAGTGTTTGGGGTTTCTGAGATCTTACTGTTATCAATGAAGAACCCAAAACCCGCAGGCCTTCGCTAGCACCTTCACTAGGCGAGCCTGCAGCGAAGCTTCGCTAGCTTTCGCTAGGCGAAGCAGTAGCGAGGGTGACAGTAATTGATTTGTTTCTGTTTTCTCTAATCTGTTTTGTGTTCGTCATGGCACGTTTTCTCTTGATTACCCTATCTTGTTTCTCTAACCTGTTTGTTGAGTTTTTGTGAGGGCTCACATGACTTTTGTAGAGGTGGCTTGTTTGGTATTCCACTTTATTTGTGGGATACCACCTGGAGGTTTATTCTGATTACCTGTACTGACTCGCTTTCTTTGATGATGCTAGCTTGAGAGATCTCCGGGTTTCTTATTCCTTTAATTGCTGCTACTTTGGATCTTTATCCGTGCGGTAGATCTCTTAATCCTTTTATTTTTTCCGCATTTTACCGCTTTCTTAGCTGGAAGACCTCGATAGGAGGCGAATGTTTTTGTGTGTTTACTTTTGTGCCCAAAGACCTCCAAAAGGAGGCACCAGTGCTAAAGACCTCCATGAAGAGGCAATTGACGGATAAAAGGGATTAGTATCCAATCCCCCGTTATTCAGTGCGTCGTTCTTTAAGATCACACTACGTGTTGATGCTTTAGAACAAAAGCCAAAGATCTTTTGTCCGGTCAGTCAGTGGAGAGGGTGCCATCTTTCTGAACACCCACTCCTTGTCATGAGCTCACCCTATCTAGGGTTAAGAGCTATGAGGTCTTATCCTCATTACCCTTTTGATCTACTCACCCTGACGTTCAGTGTCAGTGGTTAAGAGCCCTTTTTATTACCCTTCCATGGCTTGTTTGTCGAGGTTGATATGACTCCTCTTGACTAAAGTCCTATCCATGTAAGTTTGAGCCCCTTGCTGGTGTGTTTACTTTAAGATACATGTTTTGTGTGGTGTGATCGTCTCCCCATAGGTTTGCTAGACTTCGTATAGTCTCTCATTTGCATGATAATTAAGGTAGCGCGATTTCTTCGTCTAGGACTGCCTTTTGGCATGAGCGTCCCTAAAACACGAACAAACACATTGATTTTTCTTCCCCTAAGAACACGTTAACTCCTTCTACTACAGGTGAGTAAGTCTCCAAAGGTCGAGCATCCGGTAGATTGCGTAGTAACGTCTTTCATCCAAAACCAACCCCGTACTTAGCCGAACTATGTTTTGCTCTGATTCTCATTCCAGATGAGATACGTAGGCATAAGACGCGACGTCTTACCGAGCACACTTCCCCCTAACCCATAGGCAGCCGAGCTACGAAGACTCTGATTCTCATATTCAGATGAGATACGTATGCAGTGGATGCGACATTCGTGCGAGTCATTTTCTGTTGACCCCTCTTTTAGTAAATAGTACATTAGATAAACCAACACCCTTTAGACAAGAACAACAAAACTGGATCCCGTAGAGTACTACAGATGCGTAGGGGTGCTAGTACCTTCCCTTCGCATAATCGACTCCCGAACCCAAGTTTTGGTTGCGAGACCTCGTCTTTTCCTTTCCTTTTTCCAGGTTTACTTGGAGCGTTTCCTTTCCCTCCTTTGGATAAATAACGCACGGTGGCGATTCTTCTGTCTTTTCTTTTTCGCCGGTTGTTTCTTTTTCGCACTGTTTTTTTTCGGGTTGCGACAAGGGGAAAGACATCTAAGAACTCCATTGAGCAAACTAGTTCAAGATCCAGTCTGTCTGGGAAAATCACATAAAGATTAGGAAAATATCTTCAAAGGCAGTTGGCTAGAGGCATTCCCTTAAAGATTATCTACTCAGGGGAAAAATCCCTTCAAGGCTCGTGCTAAGGTAGATCACCTCAAAGGCATGAGAAAGTCAAATCGCTCCAAGAGATAGATAAACAGGGGCAGACAGACCCAAGATCCTAGGGCATATTAGTTCAAGATCACTCCATCACAAGGCTTGCTTCATAGCTTCTAAGTGGGGCAGTCCATGTAGATACCTTACAGACTGGGGCAAGACTAGCCATGGAGAGGAGGCCTTTCCTTATATATTCAATTTTCTTGCTCAAATCAAGTGTGAGGCATAAGAAGATCCATACCAAGCTCACTACATCAGAAAAGTTCGAAGTGAAAGTTGGGAAGTCATGCTAAACATATCACCCGACAACTTGTCAATATTGAGCCTTGAAGCCAAGTAAAAATATCTCTGAGTTTCAACCATTTTTTACCCACCTCAGGGACATTTCTTTAACTATCCAAAACCATTGCATCAGTAATTACACACCAACCCTGTCGCTTCACTCATACATATCATGCATCATGTAAAATGTAGCGGTAAATTTGTGACCATCAAGCTATAGATAAACTAGTTGTCAGTAAAACCAGAGTCGTCACCGCGCTTTTATTGTTTCTAAAGGAAAAGGGAAAAGTATGAACAAAATCCAAACATAATAAGTTTCCAAATCAAAATTAATAAAATGCCAGAGATTATAGGTAAGGGGTTGGTTACACAGAGGGAAGGTGTTAGCACCTAAAGTGTCCTAGGTACTCTTAGGGAGCTATTTTTAGTGTGCATATGTTTTTGAGTATAAATGATGTTTGATAAAATATAGAGTGTGTGGGTGAGAAAAGAATTCATTAATTATATTTTTGTGTTTGACAAGACCTTCGGTCTTGTGCCTACGTACCAGCATAACAATGAGGGATCAAAACCTCGTAGTTCGTGGTAAAAATTTCAAAAGAAAGTTGGTGAATTGATTTTAACAAACAATTTAAGAAGAGGGCACAAAAGGCCAAGTTTTGAATGGGTTTGTTAGTTGATTTTGTCTTTGGAAATTTAAGTCAATATGGTTAAGTTTATTTACAAATTTTATTTAAGAAAAGATTTAAAAATTCATTGGCATAAAGTCGAAGTTTCTAATCATTAAAACATGTTTAAGTTTGGAATCACAAGCAAATAAAGTTTTTGAAAAGAGTGAGAGATTTTGAAATTGAAAAAATGAGAGGAGATGAAGAGACTACCCTAAGCACAAATTTTAAAAGTTAAGAGTTGAAAAGATCTGACCAATGGAATGCAATCTAACAGACAAGAATGTCATATAGAAACCCATTTTCCTTTGGACTTTGATCAAGCAATTAAGCAATAAGGAATGAGAAATATCCATACATCATAAAGATCAAGGCATCAAATAAAAATAGCCATATCCCAGCAAGCATTCCAATAGCTAGCAGTCTTCAATATCTTCCAATCTATCATATGAAATATTCCTTGATCAACTCAGAACAAAACATCAGACATAGATCATAATAAAAATTTAATCACAGAGACAAAGTTGTAGATGAATCAAAGAGATCTCAAGTCTTGCATCAGATGAAAGCCACTGTCAAAGATAGCCCAGTCTCAGATGTTGGCATGGTCAAGTCCTTTAGCACATGGAATGTTGCATAATTCTAAGTCCGACGCTCAGATCAAGTCCCAACAGTCGACCAAATGTTTTTTAGGGTTTTTGTTGTTATTAGGTGTTTTAAGGTCCTAAGACCACAAACAAAAACAAAGGCAAACAAATAATATATACAATCACAAGATATGGCTCAAATGAGCAAAGTGAAAAGGACTTGAAACATAAACAAGTTGCATGAAATGTAAATGGCAATGAATGATAAATGACTGAAATTTAAATTGCATAAAGTAAATGGCTTGAGAGTAAAAGCATAATGAATAAGGGTTAGTCAATGGTTAGTCAAATGTTAGTGTTGGGTTTTAATTTTTTTAAGTCATTCTTTGGAGAACACTCAACCATTCATTCACAAGTATGAATCCTTAAACCAAGACATCTTCAATGAGAAGGGCGCTAACTTGGATAATTCAACAAGTATGCCACTAAATCTCATGAAAGAAAAAAAGGTCAAGTCTCCACACAATGCCATGAAGAATGAGAGACTTACAATCTCCCTTACTAGAATGCTATGCTTTGAGGGTCAAATTTAGCTCTATGTTAAGCAATCGTAATTGGACTTGTGTAGAAGTCACAACTATCTAAGGTTGGACAATAAAAATATAGGTGTTAATTCATGTTAGAGATTTGGTACAAAGAACCAAATTCCTAAAACATACCACACACAAAAAGAAAATGGGAGGGACCTATTTCAATCAGACTTGTATTGATTCATCTGACACAAGGTTATTGATGAATCAATTAGCATTTAGACATTAGAGATTTCATTAGTCAAATGAGGGAATGGGGAAGAATATGGATGAAGATGAAGAGGGAAGGGGAGAGAGAAACACAAATTGATCATGAGATGAAATTCATCTGATCAATACCATCCATTCATTTTGGGAGGTGAAATGTACATTTCATCAATCCCCTAAATTCAATGGTTTTGATCAAATAAAAGTTAAATCAACCATGAACAAGGCCCAAACAGAAAGTCAAATATCACAAGACCATAAAAGTTTCTCAAGATAATTTTTAAACATTTAATCAATTAAAAATCAATTTAAAAACGAATTTAAATGCATTTTAAATTGGACAAAGCCTCAAATCCCTTCAAAACACCAAATAAATGACCAAGGGATTTATCCTAGGTCAAAGAAGGTCAAAGGACCCTAGACAAAAAATTTCATGATTTTTAGAAAGTCAGAAGTATTTTTAAACAATTAAAAATATGCACAAAAACATTTAATTCATGAAAAATACCAAAATTGATCCAAAAAATAATTTTAATTCAGAACATGGAAGTGAATTATCTTTAAATATTTATGGTGAAAGTCCCATATTTTTTGGATTAAAAATGAAATTTCTAGGAATTAAATAAAATAAGTGGATTAAATGGAAATTCAGAAAATACAAAAAAATAAGGGCCATCAAATCTGCCTCATTAATTGAGGTGGCATATCTGATGGCCAAGCGTGTGCCATCCACAATGCGCCTCAGTCAATGCATCACACGCGTGGTAATCAAAAGGAAATGTCAGGATTAAAACATTTCAAAGGGATCTGATGGTTTGGAAGATGCCAACGCACCACCGGAGCCCTAGCTCCAGTCATCTTCTCCGATGGACCTCCCTGGACTGGTCCACCACACACCATCACATGAATAAAAAATAAGGACATGATTTTAAAGGAAAAATGCTCAGGAGTTCAAATTTGACCTCCATTTTATCCAATTCCAAGTATATTGAAAGATATATGGATTTAAAAATTGAGGTTCATGATCTGAGTTGCTTCTATTTGACCTCAAAGCAAATCAATCTTGTTGCCTACATTGGTAGGACTTCAGACAACCAATAATCAATAAAAATAGTTCACAAATGAGGGACTATCGAATAAGAGAAGTTTGAGAAAAGTCACCTTTGAGTAGCTTCAATTCAACTTGATCTTGCTTCCAATTTGCCTAGGCTCGACTCTAGAAGTTTACAAGAAGTGAAATGGATAAAAAATAGGCTTGGATTCTTGGAGTTTCAATCTCAAAACAGAAGGAGAATTGAATCTCGATTTCAAGTGAAATCTTCAAGTTTATCCTTTAATAGAGGCTTGGGATGGAAGGGTTCAAAGTTTGGGCAGAAGGGATCCTCATTAGATCACAATGGTAATGTATATATAGCCTAGCAAGTTGCTTCTCACACACTTTGAAATTTTGCCAAATTTAGCAACTTTGGTGCAAAAATACATGGGCATTGATTTGGACCCAATTCGTGATGTAATCTTGCTCCAATTCAAGCATAATGAGTACTGAAACATTAACAAGTAAGGATGCAATAGGAAATGGTTATTTGAATTTAAATCTTGGAAAAAAAACCCTATGAAAGGAACCATGCGCAAATCACTCAATCTTGGTCCAAATGAGATGATCTCTGACTTTTTGGAAAGGTGACATCAAGGGAAACAACTTTGACGTTGAACACTTTTCCATTTGGAGCTTGGATCATGATGAATGTTCAGGTGGAAGTTTGATAAATCAAACATATTTGAAAATTTTCTAAGTACCAAGTCAAATGACCACCTCTTCCACCTTGAATAACTTTTTCTACGAGCTTCAAATGGAAAACGTTCCTGTAAGACCCCAATTTTGACCCTAAGAT
Organism: Lathyrus oleraceus; assembly: GCF_024323335.1. Lineage (NCBI taxonomy): Eukaryota > Viridiplantae > Streptophyta > Magnoliopsida > Fabales > Fabaceae > Lathyrus > Lathyrus oleraceus. The sequence goes on along the minus strand of NC_066584.1, from coordinate 122,553,358 downwards.
CCCTCATGCTATCTCATTATATGCATTCGCATTGGGATCACACCTTGGAATCCTCCTCACCCTTCATTCATTGAGTTTGCGTTGGGAGAGATCCTCAAGCACTTTTGATTGTATCATACTTTGTTTTTAATTATTTTACTAACCAAAATACCAAAAATATGTCAATGTATAGTTTGTTGCTTTTGTAGGTAGTGTGTGTGTTCACCCATGCTCTAACAAGCTTATATCGAGGGTTTGAGAACCTCAATGCAAGGAACTCAATCAAGAATTGGTTTAATATGGCTCTAATCATCATATATGAATCCCCATGGTCTTCACATGTTATTTTGATCAATAAATCCTCAAGAGTTTGGAGTTGGTTTGCTTTGGAAACCCTAATTCATCTGGGTATCTTATGTGACTTCTTCAACAAGTTTCTTCACCAATTCATCAAATATTTCAAGTGATACTTCACATTTCATCATCTTATTCATATATTATCCTCATTAGTCCCAAAAGTAAAGAGAATAGCAAGCTAGCAAGTTAGTTCATGGTGGTTGACCAGAGGAAGTCAACTGATCAAAACTGGGGTTCCCTAGACCCTATCTCCTACAATTTTTGTCACATGAAAATGATTCCAAGAGAAAAGTGACTCTAAATGACATTCCAAACAAGTTTCATGTTGAGGTATAGAGCTAGCTTTGCTTGTAAAGACATTGTTTATGGTGAAAGATTATAGGTCATTTTGTCTAAACCCTAATTTGGAGGTCAAATTCCCAAGACCATAACTTGCTCAATTTTAATGAGATGAAAGATATTAAAGTTGTATGATCAAATTCAAGATCTCTACTTCAACTTTTATGTTTGGAGGAAGGGAAAATTCAACTTTTAAATGCATGTGATATGAGGAGACATTATAGGTCATTTTGGGCTAATACCTTTGGACAAGTGATTTTCCTCAACTTCTAAATTGCATAACGCCTTCATACTAAATGCAAATGAGTTAATATTTGTGACCATTTTAAAGGAACTTGAGAGAGCTAAAACTTTTATGAAGGAACGTTTCTCATTTGAAGCTCATATAAAAAGTTAACCAAGTTGGAAGAAGTGAACATATGGCTTGACACTTAGATTTTTTTTTTGATATGTTTGATTTTCCAAACATCCACCTCAAAATTAATTATGATCCAAGCTTCAAATGAAAAAGTGTTCAACATGAAAGTTGTTCCTCTTGATCTAAACTTTCTAAAAAGTCTAATTTCATCCCATTTGGACAAAGTATGAGTGACTTGCGCATGACTTAAAGTTGGATGACCATTTGGCGTAATTGAACTTGCATCTTCCATACACAAATGCATGGCTTGCTAACATGACTTCAGCAATGTTTGTACATGATTTTGGACCTGATTGAATGATTACATGGGCCTATCACACGCCCATGCATTCATTCAAAGTGAAGTTTCTATTTTTGAACATTTGAAACAAGTGTGCAAATAACAATGCCTTGGCTATAAATAGAGACCCTTTCACTAAGAATTAAGGACACTTGCCCACCAACTTTGAATCCCCAGCCCTAAACCCTCTCATTCAAAGGATAACCTTGAGGATTTCCATTGATAATCGAGTTTGAATTTCCACTATTTTTGAGATTCAAATCTCCAAGAGTGTTGCTTCCTTTTTGATTCAATTCTACTCTATCAAGTATCCAGAGCAAGGCTAGGTGAAGTTGGAAGCAAGATCGTGGCTATCTGAACCTGCAGTGGAGGTAATTTTCTCATTTTTTTCATTTCTTAGATTCTCACTCAATTCTCCATATCTTCTTGATTTTTGGTTGTCTAAAGTCCTACCAATGTAGGCAACAAGATTCAGTTGCTTTAAGGTCAAATCGAATCAACTCAGATCATGAACCTCAAAATTCAACTCCCTGTATCTTTCAATATACTTGGAGTTAGATGAAATTGAGGCCAGATTCGAGCTCCTGAACATTTTTTCTTTAAATTTATGTCCTCCTTTTTTATTTTGGCGATAGTTGAAGGTGGACCAGTCCGGTGAGGTCCACCGGAGAAGAAGATCGGAGTTGTAGCTCCGGTGGTGCGTTGGCATGTCTCAGACCATAAGATCCTCTCATTTTGTTTTATTCTCACATGTTGGTTTTGATTACCACTTGTACAACGCTTTGACTAGAGTCCATCATGGAACGCGCACTGAGATCCACTTGATCTGCCACCTCAATTAATGAGGGAGATCAAGTGGTCCATGTTTTTTAGCATTTTCTGATTTTCATTTTATTTGACTTATTTTCATTAATTCATATTAATTTTAATATTGATCCAAAAAATATGAGACTTTCACCAACAAAATTTAAAAAAATTCCTCTTTCATTTTCTGAATTAAAATTATTTTTTTGATCATTATTAATATTTTTCATGATTTAATTGTTTTTATGCATATTTTTAATTGTTTAAAAATGCTTTTAAGTTCCTAAAAATGATGAAATTCTTTCTCCAAGGTCCTTTGACCTTGTTTGACATATGATAAATCTCATGGCCATTTCTTTGGTGTTTTGATGAGGTTTTACGATTTTGATCAACCATAATTTAATTTAATGCATTTTTTAATTGATTTTAATTGTTTAATTGCAAAATAAATTATGTGGAGCTATTTGTATTGACTTGTTGAGTTTTACTTGTGTTGTTCGGCCTTGGTCAAGGTTGATTTGACTTTGTTGAGTTAAAATCATTGGATTTAGGGGATTGATGAAACGTACATTTCATCTCCCAAAATGAATGAATGATTTTAATTTGATAAAAGTTCTCCTTTGACCAATTTGTGTTGATTCCATTTCCCCTCCCTCTTCATCTCAATCTCATTCTCTTCTCATTCATTTCATGGACCTATGATATCTCTATATCCTAAGGCTAGTTAATTGCAAAATCAACATAAGTATGGATGAGATTAGGTTCACCCCTTTTGCATTTTCTTTTAAGTGCGGTATGTTTTAGGAGTATGGTTCATAATACCATATCTCTAACATGCATTAACACTAAAATTTCTATTGCCCGACCTCAAATAGTTGCGACTTCTACATAAGTCCAATTACGATTTCTTAACATAGCGCTAAATTTTGGCACAAAAAACGCACAACATTCTAGTAAGTGAGATTGTAAGTCTCCCCTTTTTCATGGTATTGTGTGGAAACTTTGCCTTTTTTCCTTCCTTTGGAAGATGTCTTGGTTCAAGGATCCATGCTTGTGAATAGTGGGTTGAGTGTTCTCCAAAGAATGACTTAAACAATTGAAAAACAAAAGCAATACTAACTTCTAATCAACTAACAATTAACATTTTATTTCAATCCATTTACTTTTATGCAATTTTTATTCAAGTCTTTATTCATTTTCCATTATTCATACCATTTAACTTGTTTATTTTAATGCCATTTTCACTTTGCTCACTTGAGCCATACTTTGTGATTATATTGTGATTGTATATAATTGTTTGTGTTTGTGGTCCTTTGACCTTAATGTACATAATAACAACAAAAATCCTAAAAGACATTTGTGTGGACTGTTGGATTTGATCTGAGATATTGGACTTAGAATTAGGCAACACTCCCTATGCAAAAGGACTTGGCCAATGTAAGACCCCAATTTTGGGCCCTAAGATCCCTCATGGCCCATATCATATCATATCATGGCCTCAAGGATCACTGCATGCCCTAGTTTCCCTCCTAGTGGGTAGTCTGCCTTGTGGGTTGTTTCTTGATCACCAAGCATACTTTGCACTTGTATATCCTTGCCTTTCATATGTGTATTATTCCAAAGTACAAAAATATTGTCAGTTTAACCTTGTTGCTTGCAGTTGAAGCAATCATTGGCAATTAGGTCAAAGACAGTCAACAGTCAGTCAAAGCAACGGATGATGGCCATTCTTGCAGAATTTGGGCATCATGATCAATAATCAAGAGTTCATACAACTTGGGACATCATGTGAAGTCAAGTCCTCAAAGAATTAGGGTTTGGAATTCATCAGAAATGCTTCAGTCATCCAAAACCCTAGAAAAAGTCAAACTTGGTCAACTGTGGATTTAATCAGTGATTTGATGGATGGAATTGATTTGAAGGAGCTCACTCATGCTTATATAGGCCTCATATATCATGGCAATCAACATCATTGAAGAATTTGAAGCCAATCAGAAAATTTCCCAAAATAGAAAGTGGACCTGTAATTTCAACTGCCAAAAATAGAAACTTCTTGATCTTCAACTTACATCATGATAAAAGCTTCAAATGAATTTTTGCCCAACATGAAAGTTGAAGATCTTGTTCTCCCATTTTCAAAAAGTCCAAGAACTCCCAAATCCCATGTATGGTTTGCAAGATATGATCAATTCATTTTCACAATTTTTTGAACTTCAAATGGCCATATCTCATGAACCACAAGGCCAAATTTAGTGGGGTTTTTTCCTACAAGCTCCATTTAATCCCCTCTTTCCAAAGATTCATTCATAATTTACCAAAACCTCACCATTCAAAATGGCATTTTTGGTCTTGACTTTATTCATTTCAAGTGTGAAAAAAGTTGACTTTTTAATTTAGCAAGTTTTAAGCAATTTGACCAATTGGGAATTGTTTGGCATGGTATTTGCAACTTGTTTTGAGGCCCAAATCGTGCAGACCACACCTCCATGTGCAACTTGTATCAAAATTAGCAAATTTGCAAATGGCTTCATTAAAGTAAAACAAGCTTAGCACTTCATTAGCAGGCCTTAAACAGAAGTATAAGAGCATATTTTCTGCTCATTCCAACCCTAGTAGCAGCCCATAACAGCACAGAAATCCTCATTCTCTCATTCTTGCATTTTCACATCTTGGCTTTTTTCTGCTCAAAACTCCAAACCCTCGAGCCTCTCTTGGTTGTTCCATGTTCTGACCACCATTTGGAGACTATTTGAACCAGCAAATACCAACTGGAAGCTCCTTTTGAACTCTGTTTTCTTCAAGCATTTCCATGGCAAGTGTAGATTCAAGGTGGAATTGAGTTGTTCGAGCTGAGTTCCTTCAAGCAGTCATCATTACCAACTACAAAGCACATCTGTTTCGAGCTTTGAAGGCCAAATAACCACTACAACTCAACTGTTCTTCAATCTTGGTAACATTTCGACCCTCTCTTTTTTCCAAATCGTGCTATGTTTAGGATAGATCTCTCTTTGCTGATTGTAATGAGCTATGGATTGCATGAAATGGTTGGATATTCACTGACTTATACGGATTTTAAGTTTCACGCATGAACTTGTTCTTGCTTCTTTCTCTTTTGTGTGCTCGAATTAATGATGATGGATGCTATATTATGAATGCACTTGGTTTGCTGAATCGATTGCCATGCTTGGTTGATGTTTCTGGGCGTGTTTGAATTTCACGATAGTTGTTGGTTGATGAAGATGCACTGTAGCTTTACAAACCCTAAAAAATTTAAACCCAGAAATCGTGTTCTGCGTTTGGCTGCTGTTATATCGTGTTTTTGCATGAAATACATACTGTTCCATTGCCAAAGCCAACGCCCTCCTGCCACGTTTCTTTTCGCTGTACACCGTTTTACTAATTGTTCCCAATTATTACAAGTTTGCCACCATGCCCAAATTGACCATTAATTCATGTTCTTGTGTTCAATATTTATTCCATTTGATTCAACATCTTACAAAATTCATAACTCGTGCATTTCAAATCCAAATTTCATGAAATTTTTTTCATCATGTTCACATGAATGTCTACTTTTTTATCATGATTTTTAATAATTTTTTGGATGGCTGGATTTATAATGGCATTATAATTATTAACATGTATGCTCATTTGACACCTTTTGCCAAAACCCTTGTGAAATGATGAGGATGTATCCAATGATTCTGAAATTTTTTATGGTTAATCTACACTCATTCACCTTTGTTTCCATGTAGAGTTTGTGCATTTATCATATGTGGTTTGTTAGATATAAATTTTTGAAGTAGGGTGTGACAATTTGTGTCACACCAATGATGTGCATTTTCATGATTTTTGTTGACATGCTTCCTGGCCTTCAAATAATGTGAAATTTTGCATGAATCATCTCTCATATGTCTAGTTTGTGTGTGAATTTTCCTGGATTTAATCATGCCATTTCCTATTTGTTTGTGAATTTTCTTCCCTGCCTAGTCAAATGTTGACTTTGTGTGACACTTCTTGCCATTTCATTTGGGAAATTCTCATATCTTATTGTATGACCATGAAATTTCATATGTGCATACTAGACATCTTGAGCTTTGCATTGGTGTTGATCCCATCCATTTCTCATCTGTTTTCATTTAATTATGATTTTTTGAAGATGACACATGTTTTGTTGACTTCTTTGTGCACACTTGAAATTGTGTTGACTTCTTGATTTTAATTGACCATCTTCCCATGATCCAATTGAGTTGAAATTTCATATGAATGTCATGTTATGGATTGTGATTGAGCATGAATTATTTGATAATTTTTGGAATTGATTATGTTTGGTTTTGAGCTAAGTCTTTCTGTTGACTTCTTTGAACATGTTCAAATGTGCTTTGACTTCATGATTTTCATTGACTGCCTTCCACTTGTCCAATTGTGATGAAATTTTACATGCTTACCATGTTAGGTGTTAGGATGGATCATGATTTATTTGGTGATTTTTAAAAATGTTTGAGTTGACTTTTGATGCAAGTCTTGCTGTTGACTCCTATGTGCTTTCATTTGCCATGCCTTGCCTTCTTTTGTTTATGAAATGACAATGATGCATGATATGAACTTGGGCCCAATTGAGATTGCTTCTTAAATGTTTGAATTTGACTTTGGTTGACTTTTCTTTGCTGTTTTGACTTTTTCTTTCATTCTTGACCCTAGGCTAGTCCTAGTGGTCTCCTGGCTTATGTTTGAGTTCATTGTTTCAGGTTAAGCATCAATGCTTCAAAGAAACCATACAAATTTGATTGATGTCTATTTGTTTATCATATGCTAACCTTTGTTTTGTAGGTGGTATGACTCATATAGTTTGAGTCTTGTGCTATGCACCTGGGTCCCTCTGTGTTGACTGTTGTTTATCCATTCCTTTTGATTTAAACTGTTGAACTGTTTACTGATTAGTTTGACTTTTTCAGGTACTCTTAGTTGCTTAAGTTCTTTGAACTTGCTTTGCTTTGCTATTTAGCAATTTGCTTTTGAGGTATAATTACTTCTTCTTCATGTAGTCTGGAAGACCTGGCCTGTTACTTGGCCAGGCAACTGTCTGAAGTCCTCCTTAAGAGGCAATGCTTGTGTGTGTTTAATTTTGTCCCCAAGCAGGAAAAGTCCTTCAAGTAAGGCAATTGGCAGATCAAAGGGATAAGCAACTTATCCCCTACTATTCAGTGAGTCTTCTCCTTGCTCCCATTACATGGTTGTAGCATTGAGATCATAGCCCAAGATCTATTGAGTCAATAATGTGGAAAGAGCTCCATCTTTCTGAGCTCCCACACTTTCTATTATCTGATGCTCTCCCTGACCAGGGATAAGAGCAATGAGGTACACCCCTCATATCCTTTCATCTGCTTCACCTTAGCCTCTCAATGGCAAGGTTAAGAGCAAACCTTTGACCCTATTCCAGTTGGCCTCAGTGCCTAACCTCTTGTGTGAGCCTCCTTGTTTGGTTATAGAGTGTGCTGTTCGATATTCATTGATTGATTGATTGCTTCATATGCACATGTTTGCTGGTATGCCTCATGCATTTATCACCATCATTAATTGCTCATTAATGCACAATTATCTCATTTGTCTTTGTGATATTGTCATTGTTGTTTACCCATTGAGGGCAATTGTAAGTCCATTTCCTTTGGCCATTGTTCCTATGACATGGAAGGATAGAGTGTAAGACCTCATTGGTCACTCATATCTTCTGTTGTTTTGTTTGATTGTATGTGAGGGTACAATTGTAAGCCCCTGTAAGTTGGCATTTGTTTCCCTATGATCATTTGTTGCTTTTGTTCTTGTATGTGAGGATGCAGTTATAAGTCCCTGTAGGTTGGCATCTGTTTTCCTGTGATCATAACTTGGTCTGTTTGATGTGTATGAGAGGTTGCAATTATAAGTCCCTGTAAGTTGGCAGTTGCTTTCCTATGATCATATTGTTGCTTTTGTTCTTGTATGTGAGGATCCATTGTAAGTCCCTGTAATGTGGCATTGGTATTCCCATGAGCATATGTGTGTAGTTAACCTAAGTCCAGATAGATTGGCAGTTGACTTCCATTTTTTCTCTCTTGTTTTCTTTTGAGGAGATTAGTGTAAGTCCATTGAGTGGCATCTGATATCCCATTCTGTTTTAGGAGATTGGTATAAGACCAGTGATTGGCATCCGGTATCCGCTTTGTTTAAATTGCTTCTTTGTTTGTTTGTTATTATCCATTGCCTTCCAAAGGACACACTTGAATCATCTTCTATATGATTTCAAGAGGTGAACCTTCTAAGAAGTTTTACAATCCATCTTCATCCATTCATCCTCATTATGTCCTAAACCTTTTCACACTAGGCTTTTCAATTTTAAATAAGTGTTGTGCAAACATCTTCATGTTTTTTTTTCTAACTAAAAACCTGGACCCAAGTCCTTGACTCTTTTCAAACTCCATTTCATAATACTTCTTTGAATTAATCTTAATCATACTTTGACCTCCATTTTCATAATCATAATCAATTAATTTCACCCATTCACTTGTTTTGGCTTTGTCCATTGTTAATCTTTTCATACATGAGCTATAGGTTTGATTTATCTTAGTGGTTGATGTTAATCTCACCTTTTGTCCTTAGTTGATTGAATTGTAAGTCTTCCTTGCCTATTATAGGGTTAACCCCTCCCTGGCAAGTTGAAGCTTTTCTCACATGGTGGACTTGTTGTTTGTATAAGGTTGAGTTTTCTCCCGTGGATAACGTAAGACCTAGGGTTGGTGTTTAAAATTGAACTAACTAACTTTTGGAAATCTTTTAGCCGAACTACGGCGTTTTGATCCTTACCTTTGATGGAAGGTACGTAGGCAACGGGTTCATCCGTTCAAACCCAATAAAAATTGTATATTCTTTTCTCACCATCCCAATCATGTTTGCACAATGCTTATGTCAATAACAAATAATTTTCAAACAACAAAGTGTGAAAAGGGCTCCCTAGGAGTACCTAGGACGTAGTGGGTGCCTAACACCTTCCCATTGCGTAATTTACCCCTTACCCAGACTCTCTGATCTTTTTATTAGTTTTCTACGTGTAAAACTTCTTAGGCTTTTGTTCGCTTTTTAGCCAGTCCTTTGGATAAATAAAAGTGCGGTGGCGACTCTAATTCCTTGTATGCTTAGCTTATGATTTAACCAATAGATCATATAGCGACGAATACACCGCTACAGAAAAGTGGCGACTCCACTGGGGACTCTGGTTCCTTGGTGGTATTGCCTACTTTTCACCCTTTGTTGTGTGATATTATTATTGTTATTTGACATATTTTTGTACAATTTGGGATAACTGTATTGATTGTAATGTGTGAATTGCTTGATATACAATGCTGTTTGCTTTGGTGATCTGTGAGATGAGTTCTATACCCGAACTCGAGTGCACTCTAGGATAGGAGAATGGCATAGTCTTGTTGACTGGTGTGGAGTATTCCTTAGCCAGTTGACTTGCGAGTCCATTCACTTGGTGGAGGCCATGTTGAATTAATAATGTCACACAAGTTATTTGTGGTTAGGCATTATTCTTTCAATCATGTGCCGAAGAAGCCAAGGACCTTAGTTTACCTAACCCATCTTGGCCTATTTTTAGGACCGTAGTGCGAAGATCGTTCAGATGTCAGTTTTGATACGATTGTCACGCGATACTACACTCATAAGAGTTTCTCTTGAGAATATTCTTGGAATACGAGTATTCGTTCCTCCGATAATATTCGAAAGATGGAACGATGATTATGGGAACCTCTGATAGAACATGTCTGGCAGGTTTAAACCCTAGTACACTCCCTTTGGGTGGTTCTTAACCGAGACTCCATGCTCGTGACTCTCAACAAACCCGTGATTCGTGGTTGAGTCGTTCAAACATTGTTAATATCAATGGATCCCGGATCAGGTGTAAAACCTAAAATCCATCAAAGCGGCTGGTTGATATTAAGAATGTTAGAACCGGTTCATGTACCGTTAATATCAATGGAACTTGGGTGTCGATAAGGTGAAAACCTAAATCCACCAAAATGGATGATTGATATTAGGGATACATAGAGCTTTCCCACGACCTTTGTTTGGTGTGCTTTGCTTGATCCTTGAGTGTGTTTGTTGCATTCATGCATTCACGCATTCATCCACATTCATGTCATCAAAATGAAAATTTTCAAGGAACTTAAAAAGGGTTTATTTGCAAAATTTTCAGACATGGAAAGACCAAAAAGGTATACAAAGAAGTACAGCTTTAGACATCCCGATGTAAAAGAGTTAAGGAATCTGACATCATATGTATTAGATCCCTTGGGTTTCAAAGCTCGCTATGGGAAGCTTCTGCCATTGCTGACTACTCAGGTGGATGAGGGATTGATGAGCACTCTTGTTCAGTTCTATGATCCGCTCTACCACTGCTTCTTATTTCCGGACTTCCAGCTATTGCCGACTTTGGAGGAGTATTCTCACCTTATTGGGATTCCAATTCTGGATCAAGTGCCGTTCAGTGGCTTAGAGGATACTCCATCTGCTCGAGAGATTTCCAGCTTGTTGCACATAGATGAAGATCTGATTAGAGCTAATCTGACCACCAAAGGCGGAATTCAAGGTTTTCCTTCCGAGTTCCTCATTGCCCAAGCCACTTTCTATGGGAAGGCCATGAGTGAGGATGCCTTTGAGGCTCTATTTGTGCTGCTCATCTATGGATTGGTGCTGTTTCCCAACTTCGACGAGTTCGTGGATATGAATGCCATTAGGATCTTTTCGGTCCTTAATCCAGTTCCGACCTTGTTGGGTGATGCATATGTCTCCATGCACTTAAGGAATATGAAGAATGGAGGAGTCATTGTCTGCTGTCTACCCCTGCTGTACAAGTGGTTTATTTCACACTTGCCTCAAACAGTCGCTTTCAAGGAGAACAAGGGATGTCTACGGTGGTCTCAGAGACTCATGTCTCTCACCAATGATGATATCACCTGGTATGATCGTGTGTACGACACCGTCCGGATCATCGATTCTTGTGGTGAATTCCCCAATGTGCCTCTTCTTGGTACATGTGGTGGGATCAGCTACAACCCTATGCTTGCACGACGTCAGCTTGGGTTCCCCCTAAAGGATAAACCCCATAACATTCTGTTAGAAGGTGTATTCTTTCAGGAGGGTAAAGATCCCCAAGGCCTGAAAGCCAGATTTGTCCGCGCTTGGCGCAATATCCGTAAGAAGAGTATGAATGAATTGGGTCCGAAGAATTGCATAGCTTTGGAGCCATACACCTCTTGGGTCAGACAGAGGGCTGCTACCTACCTGATGCCGTATGATTATCCAAGACCTACACCGTTGGATATGGCTGGGCCTTCAACCCTCCCTACCCAACGTGTAGAGGAGTTGAGAGAGGAGGACCTTTCGCATGCCTGGATCCGTGAGAGGGAGGAATTGCTGCAGCAGCTCAAGGAGAAAGATGCTATGATTGAATTTCTCGAGCACCAAGTGATCGACGATCCTAACGACGCTTGGACTTCTCTGCTTCCTCAGTCTTCCAAATTCTGGAAGAGGAAGTATGATCGACTTACGAAGGAGAAAGCTGATATGGAGGCTTCCTATGAGAGAGAGATCAAGAAGTTGTGCACTTCTCGTCTTCCAGCATCCCGAGCTTCTAGGGATCCATAGGATGTTATTTACCTTTCCTCTTTGTAATAATTGAAAAAATGCTGTACTTCTTTGTCTCAATATATTGAATGAAATATTTTCCATGAGCAATTAAAATGTTTAAATATTCAAAATATTGCAAATAACACCCTAAGGGTTCCTTAAAAAACAAAGCATCTGCACAAGCATTGCATGCATCATTCTTGCATAAGGAGGTACCCCCTTTGTTTCTGGTCTTCCGGTTCTAATCTCTGTTCTTCATTTATTTTGAAGACAAGCTGACTCACTGGTATTATACAAGAGTCAACTCTGCCAGAATCATGGAACAGTTGGAGCAAGAGAACCGAGATCTAAGGGAAGAAGTCGCCAGACTTGGCGCTCTGATGGAGCAACTTCTTGCTGCCCAGAATCAGCCTACTCCACCTCCTGCAACTCCTGCTCAGCGGACAGTTATTTCTGAAGTGTCTACTTCAACGGTGCCCGTCAGCGCCCCTGCGCCCAATGCCATGCCACCCGGTTTCCCTTGGGGCATGCCTCCTGGTTTCATGCCTGATCTGCCAGCTCCAACATTCGCTCATATGCCGGCATCTAGCCCGGTCCCTGTTGCTGCTCCGCCTGTCGTGCATACCATGCCCAGGGTAGACGACACCATTTATCACTCTGAAGCATCTGAGGGCTCAGATGTTCACGAGAAAATGGATGCAATGAACGATCAATTCCTTGAGCTGAGAAAGGAATTGAGAACTCTTAGAGGCAAGGATCTCTTTGGCAAGTCAGCAGCCGAACTCTGCCTAGTTCCCGGTGTCAAGATACCAGTTAAATTCAAGGTCCCAGACTTTGAAAAGTATAAAGGGAACACTTGTCCGTTAGCACACCTGGTTATGTACGCCAGGAAAATGTCAACGCAGACTGACAACGATCAACTCTTGATCCACTACTTCCAAGACAGTTTGTCTGGTGCCACGCTCAGGTGGTACATGAGCCTGGACAGTGCTAACATCCGGTCTTTCAATCATCTTGGCGAAGCTTTCGTCAAGCAATATAAATACAATGTTGATATGGCGCCTGACAGAGATCAGCTCAGGTCCATGTCCCAAAAGGACAAGGAGTCATTCAAGGAGTACGCCCAGAGATGGCGTGAGCTGGCAGCTCAAATCACCCCACCGTTGGAAGAGAAAGAGATGACCAAGATTTTTCTGAAAACTCTTGGTTCATTTTATTATGAACGAATGGTGGCGAGCGCTCCCTCTGATTTCACCGAGATGGTGAACATGGGGATGCGTCTGGAAGAAGGGGTCCGTGAAGGACGATTGGCGAAGGATGATGGTTCCTCCTCTAAACGATATGGAGAGTTTAAGAGGAAAGAAGGGGAAGCACATGCCGTGCAGTCTCAGCCCAAGCAAAGAAGACCCTCTGTTCAGAGGAAGCCTACACGTCGTGCCGGACATCAACATCAGGTGGCTCATATAGCACCTGTATTCAAAGACAGTGCGCCACAGTATCAACCTCAACAATATCAACATCAGCAGCAATATCAACAACCGCAATATCAGCAACAGCAACGTCCACAGCAACAGGCCTACCAGCCTCGTGGAAGTACGACCAACCAAGCCAACATGAACTACGATAGGAAGAAGGTCAGCTTTGATCCGATTTCGATGACATATGCAGAGCTTTATCCCTCCTTGTTGGAGAGGAAATTGGTTTCTCCCAGGGATCCTCCTGCCATTCCTGCAAATCCGCAATGGTGGTACAAACCAGACCAGCATTGTGTCTACCATTCCGGTGCTCCGGGTCACAATGTTGAGAACTGCTTTCCATTGAAGACTAAGGTGCAAGACCTTATGAGAAGTGGAATTTTGAGTTTTGAAGACTCAAACCCGAACGTCACCAGGAACCCATTGCCTGCGCATGGGAAATCTGTCAACATGATCCAGGAATGCCTTGGGAAGTACAAGGTCAGATATGTCAGTCATATCAGGCAGTCGTTGGTTGATTTACATAAGATGATGTGTCAGCACAGCTATTTGGAGCATAACCACGACAAGTGCCGCGTCTGCTCGGTTAATCGTTTGGGTTGCGACCAGGTCCGCAGAGAACTTCAGAAGTTGTTGAATGAGGGTACCATTGAGATTCTGCAGAATCGCAATGTTGATACGGTTGAACCTGAGGTGAATGTCATATCGCCAGTGTTCAAACTGCCCGAGCCCGTTGTTATTCGTTACAATAGCAACAAGCCAAAGGCTTCCCCCTCTTTGATCATCAAACCAGCCGGCCCTGTGCCGTATTCATCCGATCGAGCTGTACCATTCCGGTACAATCCTGTAGCTGTCCAGGATGGAGTCGAAGTGCCGTTGCCTTCCACTTCCGTGACCACTATTGCTGATGTTAGTGGGTTGACCCGAAGCGGTCGTGTATTTTCTGCACCAGCTAAGGCTACTACCTCTGATGCTGTTGAGCGCCCGGTGGGGACCGCTGTGAATGCTCAGAATCCGGCACCTGATACTGCTAAACCCTCCTCCTCCGTACCAAAGACTCCTGTTTCTTCAGGTGGCCCTAGTGGCATTGTTGATGAAGAATCTGATGAGATGCTGAGGCTCATCAGAAAAAGTGAGTACAACATTGTAGATCAGCTTCTACATACGCCTTCCAAGATTTCCATTCTTTCTTTGCTGCTGAACTCAGAACCCCATAGGGAATCTCTGCAGAAAGTCTTGGACCTGGCGTACGTTGATCATGACGTCACCCTGGAACAATTTGATAGCATTGTTGCAAACATCACTGCTTGCAACACTTTGAGCTTTTGTGACGCTGATCTCCCTGAGGAGGGAAGAGACCACAACATGGCCTTACACATCTCCATGAACTGCAAATCTGATGCAATGTCCAATGTGTTGGTGGACACTGGATCGTCCCTTAATGTATTGCCGAAATCCACACTCTCTCGTCTGTCATATCAAGGTCCTCCTATGAGGCAGAGTGGGGTTGTTGTGAAAGCTTTTGATGGGTCGCGCAAGACCGTGATTGGGGAAGTTGATCTCCCAATCAAGATTGGACCAAGTGATTTCCAGATCACCTTTCAAGTAATGGATATCCACCCATCATACAGTTGTCTCTTGGGCAGACCATGGATTCACGAGGCTGGTGCCGTGACATCCACCCTACACCAGAAGCTGAAGTTTGTGAAAAACAAGAAACTGGTTGTGGTAGGGGGAGAAAAGGCTCTCCTGGTCAGTAATTTGTCTTCTTTCTCGTACATTGATGCTGAGGATGAAATTGGAACTCCATTCCAAGCTTTATCTATAGATGAACCAATCGAGAAGAAGTCTCCTTCATTCACTTCCTACAAGGATGTGTAGCACCTCAAATTTGCACCTATCATTGTACATATCATCTCATATTAGGTCATAGCATATCATGGTCCATTGCATAGCATTTGCATTGTCCCCCAGTTGCCTCAAGAGCAAGCAAGCAAGAATTAGGTCAAACTGATCAGGAGATCAGTCAACCAATCAAGCAAAGGTATTTCTCAAGGAGCAAAAGTCCTAGGGTTTGTCCAACAAGTTCACATGACTTGGAGGTCCATTTGAAGTATTCAAGTCAAGGGTTGAAGGCTCAGAGGTCATCAGTTCATGCACAGCCAGGCAGAAACCCTAGAAAACCCTAGACAATCAACAATCAGTCAAAGCAGTGGATGGTGGCCATTCTTGTGGATTTTGGGCACCATGGTCAATAATCAAGAGTACATACAACTTGGGACATCATTTGAAGTCAAGGTCTCAAGGAATTAGGGTTTGGAATTCATCAGAAGTGCACAGTCAGTCCAAAACCCTAGAAAAGTCAAAGTTGGTCAACTGTGGTTGATTCTTTGGTTTTGATGGATGGAAATGGTTTGAGGGAGCTTATTCATGTCCTAATAGGCCTCATATGTCATGGCAATCAACATCATGGAAGAATTTGAAGCCAAACAGAAAATTTCCAAAAATAGAAACTGGACCTGTAATTTTAACTGCCAAAATGGAAACTTCTTGATCCTCAACTTACATCATGATACAAGCTTCAAATGAATTTTTTCCCAACATGAAAGTTGAAGATCTTGTTCTCCCATTTTCAAAAAGTCCAAGAACTCCAAAATCCCATGTATGGTTTGCAAGATATGGTCAAATCATTTTCACATTTTTATGAACTTCCAATGGGCATATCTCTCAAACCATAAGGCCAAATTTGATGGGGTTTTTTCCTACAAACCACATTTTTCCTCCTCTTTCCAAAAATGTAAACATCATGTACCAAAACCTTGCCAATCAAAATGGCATTTTTTGACCTATTTCATTTAAAAATCAAGTTTGACCAATAGTTGACTTTTTGATTCAAACATTTTTTACACAATTGGACAATTGGGATTCATTCTAAATGTCATTTGCAACATGTTCCAAGCCCTAATTCATGTTCATGATACCATCATATCACCATTTTGGCCAAAGGTGCAAACTTGATAATAATGCATTTTGGTTTCATTTCACTTAAGCAAGCTTACCATTCATTAACCAACAAGAAACAGCAAGTGTAATTGTCATTTTGCAGCTGGCCAAGGCCCATTTTCGTGGCATACACTACACCTCCATTTCCTTATGACCAAAACTTAGCAATTTGCAATTGGCTTGATTTAAGTAAAACCAGCTTAGCACATGATTAAGGGACCTTAAACAGACCAATATAAAGTCATTTTCTGCACTTTCTAACCCTAGACACAACCTAAAAACCACAGAATACTCTCTTCTCTCTCAATTTGTATTTTGGCAAAAATCAAATTTCTGTAAAAGAGCTTCAAACCCTCGAGCCTTTCTGCAGTGTGCCATCATCTGGACATCATCTGGAACCTTTTGCAAGCACAGTTCATCAACTGGACGGCCATCTTCAAGTTCTGTTTTCAGAAGAACCAACAATGGCAATTCAAATTTTGGGAGCTTCCAGGCATCATTGAGCTAACTTACCTCAAGTTTCCTTCATTCCAAAGCCTTGTGAGCATCTGTTGGAGCTTGGAACATACAAAACATCACTGCATCTTGGATTTTCTTCAGAATCAAGTAAGTATCGATTTCCTTCATTTGCCAAGCTACCACATGCTTTAGTTAGTTCCTGCCATGCTGAAGCTGATGCACTTTGTCTCATATGAATTGGTTGACTAGGTTGTAAGAAATCTGAGATTTAAGTTTTGTGCTCATATGTATTTTTGTTCGAATCTCACTCCATGTTGTGTTATAATGAAAACCATGCTTGGATTTGTTTTCACCATGCCCTAATGCTTCTATTGGTATGATCATTAGCCATTTCTGGAAAAATTCATTCATGAACAAAGTTTGATGTTCATAGTTCCTTTGGTCGATTCAATGTGTATGTGTTGTTTAAGTGAAAACTAATGATAGATTCATGATGTCCATGCCATGCTGAACATTTGCACATATTTAGTTTTGGTTTCTGGGATTTTTGTGAAAAATTCGAATTGGTGATGATGATGTTCATGATGCTGTATGATAAACCCTACCTTGCCCAGAAAGTTTGAATTTGATTGGCTGTTGTTGTTTGTGTTACTGTTTCATTGGATGCGGACCAATCAGGACATTTCCTGGTCGCCCTTTAAGCGCAGTCGTTTTGGTTAGTGGTGCGCTATATTACAAATATGCCACTGGTCAACCCACTTTGACCATTCCATTCATCCTATTTGTTCATGTTTAATCCAAAATGTTCATCAACTTCCATAATTCATATTTAATTCATTTCAATTCCAAAAATTGTGGGATTTTTTGCATCTTGATCATGAAAATGTCTAGTTTTTTACTATTATTTTTCCAGATTTTTCTGATCAATGAATATTAATTGGCTCTAGGGTTTGTGTTATGTGACAAAATTTGATACCTCTTGCCAAAACAATTGTGAAATACTCATGTTGCATCCATTGCCCTTGAAATTTTTTGTGGTGAAACTAGACTCATTTACCTTTGTTTCCATGTACAGTTTGTGCATTTATCATATGTGGTGTGTGAGCTTTGTTTTTTTGAAGTTAGAGGTTACATTTGATGCTACATGAATGATATGCATTTTCCCAATTTTGGTTGACATGCTTCCTTACATCCAAATGATCCAATTTTTTGCATGAACCATCCTTTATATGTCTAGTTGATGTGTGATTTTTCCTGGATTTAATTGTGCAATTTTCCATTTGATTGTGAATTTTCTTCCCTGCCTAGTCAATGGTTGACTTTATGTGATACATGTTGCCAAATCATTTGGGAAATCCTCATACCATATCACCTGATCATGAAATTTCACATGTGCATATTAGACATCTTGAGCTTTGCATTGGTGTTAATCTCATTCATTTCTCATCTGTTTTCAATTTGATATGATTTTTTGAAGTTGACCCATGTTTGTTGACTTTCTTTGTGCATGATTGAAATTGTGTTGACTTCATGATTTTAATTGACTGCCTTCCTCTCATCCAAATGCCATGAAATTTTACATGTATACCATGCTAGATGTTAGGATTGAGTGTGATTTATTTGATGATTTTTGAAAATGTTTGGGTTGACTTTTGATGCAAGTCATTCTGTTGACTTCTTTGAGCTTTCATTTGCCTTACTTTGACTTCAAATGTTCATGAAATAATAATAATGCATGATTTGAATGTGGGTCCAATTGTGATAGTTTCTCAAATGTTTGACCTTGACTTTGGTTGACTTTTCTTTGCTGTTTTGACCTTTTCCTTTCATCCTTGACCCTAGGCTAGTCCTAGTGGTCTTTTGAGCTTACCATTGAGTTAATGTTTCAGGTTGAGCACCAATGCCTTAAGGATCATCCAAATTTGATTAAGTTGGGTTATATATCATGTGCTAACCTTTGTTTTGTAGGTGTGACTCATGTGTTTGAGTTTTGTGCCATGCACATTGGTCCCTCTGTTTTGTCTGTGAATCCCATTCCTTTTGCTTTTAACTGTTGAATTGCATACTGATTGGTTTGACTTTTTCAGGTACTTTAGTTGCTTAAGTTCTCTGAACTTGCTTTGCTTTGCTTTTTTTAGCAACTTGCTTGAGGTATAATTACTTCTTCTTCATGTAGTCTGGAGACCCGGCTTGTTACTTGGCCGGGCAAACTGTCTGAAGTCCTCCTTAAGAGGCAATGTTTGTGTATGTTTAAATCTTGTCCCTGTACAGAGTCAAAGACCTCCTAAGTGAAGAGGCAATTGGTAGATCAAAGGGATAAGCAATCTATCCCCTACTATTCAGTGAGTCTTCTCAGTGCTCCCATTACATGGTTGTAGCACTGAGATCTTCGCCCAAGATCTTGTGCAATTGCACAGTTGAGTCAGTATCCAATGTGTAGAAGGGTTCCCACTTTCTGAACCCACACATTCTTGTCAAGTGCTCTTCCTGGCCAGGGATAAGAGCAATGAGGCACACCCCTCATCTCCTTTCATCTGCTTCACCTTAGCCTCTCAATGGCAAGGTTAAGAGCACACTTACCCTATTCCAGTTGGCCCTAGTGCCTAACCCTTGATGTGTGAGCCTCTTGTATGCATATAGAGTGTGCTTTCTGTGTTTGCCTGTTTGCTTTGCCTCTTTAGGTTTTAGCTTAGACTTGCCCTTGTGCAAGGTAGGTTGTGCTTGACTTGCTTCCTGTGCAAGTCAAGTCTGTGTGGCTTAACCCTTGTGTGAGCCATGCTTGGAGTTGTTTGGCCGAACTACGGCAACTCTGATTCTCATGTTCAGATGAGATACGTAGGCACGAGATGCGATGTCTTGTCGAGTTTGACTAACCACTAACATCTAATTCTTTTCTCTCACCCCTGTTGTGATTGAGATATCCCTTTTCTCTTGCCCTAGTTGCAATTGAGACTTTGCTTTTCCTGTGTCTGCTTAGGATAGGTTGGCCCTTGTGCCATTTAGCTAGAAACCTTAACTTAGGGTTAACTTTTGCATGACAACATCTAGGCTCGAGTCGTAGTCTCCCTAGAGTTGTGTCTCCCTCTGTTATCTGGTTAGGCTAGAACCTTCGTCCCTGCGTAGGGGAACTACATCGCCCTGATCTCCATACCAGATGGAGTATGTAGGCAGGAGATTGAGCTGATCTCTCCGGGCACCTTTTCTTTCTTTTGTGTGTGTTGTTTGACCTTTGCTAGGCTCGAGTCCGTGACTCCTTAGCATTTGCTGTCTGTCTGTTTGTGTGTGTTTGACAGTTATAGGCTGAGTCCCCGACTCCCTATCTATCTGTTGTGTTTGTTTTGGTTCGGATGTCAATGTAAGTCCAGTGATTGGCATTTGGGCTCCATGTTTGCCTCTTTGCGTGTGTTTTAGGTTCGGATGCTGACATAAGTCCAGTGATTGGCAGTCGGGCTCCACGTTTGCCTGTGTCTTGTTCGTTTGTGTGCGTGTCAGCCGAGCTACGAATGCTCTGATTCTTCTCTCGTCCGAGAAGATACGTATGCATAGGATGCGATATCCTAGCGAGCATGTGTCGTCTCCCCTGTCCGAATTACTTGGACTCTGATGTCTATGCCTGATAGACTAAGTAGGCCCAGGATGCGACATCCTGCCGAGTTCAGTTTCAGTCAGTCTCTTTCGTTTCTTTCAGCCAGTGTGTGTGTGAGTAGTTGAGCAGTGTTAGCAACCATTTTTCCTTTCTAGTGTGCGTGGATCCCGTAGAGTACTACGGATGCGTAGGGGTGCTAATACCTTCCCTTCGCATAACCGACTCCCGAACCCATCCCCTTTGGTCGCGAGACCATGTTCTTTTCCTAGGTTTACTTCGAGCGTTTCCTTTCCCTCTTTTGGGATAAATAACGCACGGTGGCGGCTCTGTTGTTCTTTCTTCTCCCGCCGGTTTTTCGCGCGATGCGACAGGATGCAAAGCTGGCCATTGAATGTGGTGCAGTTGCTGGTTTAGGGAAAGTGATTGAACTTGAAGATAACCGATCCCGGGCTGGTATTGGCTATGATTCTGGGGCATTCAACGAGCAAGGTTTGTTCACCAGTGGAGGATTCATCCATGCTGATCACCCTGAAGAAGAGGAAGCTGCTGCTATCATAGAAGAAGATGCAGAAGACTTGGACAATTTTGTTATTCCTGGTGGTGTCTGCCACAATTGGGTCGCTGTAGATGTTCCTACAGTCATCCATAGATCAGAGTAAATTGTTTCACTTTGTTTAAAACCCTTCTCCCATGCCAAAAGGAGAAGTGATGACATTGTTGGCAAAGCATATATATACAATGATGTTTTCATTCAATTTTTGCATTGTTAAACATTTGTTTTTCCTTTGTTTTCACTTTTTGCTTTTCGTCATGAAATCAGTGATCACAAAAAACCATGAAAAACAAAAACAACTTTTTCATCTGCATAAATGATTTGCTTGTTTAAATACAAAAGCTTTTTGTTATCCAAAATCATTATGCAGGGATTTCTAAACCCATTGAACATAATGATCCAACGCCATCTCCCAATCTTGAATTCCCTGTATTTGAGGCAGAAGAAGATGACGTCGAAGAGATTCCTGATGAGATCACCCGTCTCCTTGAGCACGAAGAGAAGATCATTCAGCCGCATCTCGAAGACTTGGAAACAGTCAACTTGGGGTCTGAAGATTGTGTTCGCTTGGTGAAGATTGGGGCACTTCTTGAAGAGTCTGTCAAGGAAGATTTGGTCAGTTTGCTACGAGAATATTCAGATATCTTTGCTTGGTCCTATGAAGACATGCCGGGTTTAGATACAGATATTGTGCAACATTTCCTGCCTTTGAAGCCTGAGTGCGTGCCTGTGAAGCAGAAGCTCAGAAGAACTCATCCAGATATGGCAGTAAAGATCAAAGAGGAAGTTCAGAAGCAGATTGATGCGGGGTTTCTGGTGACTTCGACATATCCTCAATGGGTGGCCAATATTGTGCCTGTTCCTAAGAAGGACGGAAAAGTCCGTATGTGCGTTGATTATAGAGATTTGAATAAAGCTAGCCCAAAAGACGATTTTCCCCTACCACACATTGACATGTTGGTAGACAATACGGCTAAATTCAAAGTCTTTTCCTTTATGGACGGATTTTCCGGATATAATCAAATTAAGATGGCACCAGAGGATATGGAGAAGACAACATTCATCACACCTTGGGGAACATTCTATTATCGAGTGATGCCCTTCGGTTTGAAGAACGCCGGAGCCACGTATCAACGAGCTATGACTACCTTGTTTCATGATATGATGCACAAGGAGATAGAAGTCTATGTTGATGATATGATTGCTAAGTCCCGAACGGAAGTTGAACATGTTGAGCATTTGTTGAAGCTTTTTCAGCGTTTGAGGAAGTTCAAACTTCGCCTGAATCCGAACAAATGTACTTTTGGAGTCCGTTCCGGCAAGTTGTTGGGTTTTGTGGTAAGTGAAAGAGGTATTGAGGTTGATCCTGCAAAGGTCAAAGCAATACAAGAGATGCCTGCACCCAAAACTGAGAAGCAAGTCCGAGGTTTTCTTGGCCGCTTGAACTACATTTCCAGATTTATATCCCACATGACTGCCACATGTGCGCCGATATTCAAGCTCCTCCGGAAAGATCAGTCTCATGATTGGACCGAGGATTGCCAGAAAGCTTTCGACAGTATCAAGGAATATCTGTCTGAACCTCCGATTTTGTCTCCGCCTGTAGAAGGAAGACCTCTGATTATGTATCTGACAGTTCTTGAAGACTCGATGGGTTGTGTACTCGGTCAACAAGATGAATCAGGGAAGAAGGAATTTGCTATATACTACCTCAGTAAGAAGTTTACTGATTGCGAGTCTCGGTACTCTATGCTTGAGAAGACGTGCTGTGCTTTAGCTTGGGCTGCTAAGCGTTTGCGCCAGTACATGATAAATCATACAACTTGGTTGATATCCAGAATGGATCCAATTAAGTATATCTTCGAGAAGCCTGCTTTAACTGGGAGGATTGCCCGTTGGCAGATGCTGTTGTCTGAGTATGATATTCAGTATCGAGCTCAGGAAGCTATCAAAGGTAGTATCTTGGCTGACCATTTAGCCCACCAGCCGATTGAAGATCATCAGTCTGTTCAGTTTGACTTCCCTGATGAGGAAATTCTGTATTTGAAGATGAAAGATTGCGATGAGCCTACACTTGATGAAGGTCCGGAACCTGGTTCCAGATGGACGATGGTGTTTGATGGCGCTGTTAATCAGTATGGAAATGGAATTGGGGCAGTGATCATTAATCCTCAAGGTTCACACATTCCGTTTACAGCAAGGCTAACCTTCAGATGCACGAATAATATGGCGGAGTATGAAGCCTGTATTATGGGACTGGAAGAATGCATTGATTTAAGAATCAAATATCTTGATGTCTATGGTGATTCAGCTTTGGTTGTCAATCAGATCAAAGGTGAATGGGAGACAAATCAACCAGGTCTCATCCCATACAGAGATTACGCAAGGAGAATTTCAACTTTCTTTACAGAAGTTGAATTTTATCATATTCCTCGAGAGGATAATCGGATGGCAGATGCACTTGCTACGCTTTCTTCCATGATAGTAGTCAGATGGTGGAATGATGTTCCCAACATTACTGTGATGCGCTTGGACAGACCCGCTCACATATTTGCAATTGAAGAAGTGAAAGACGACAAGCCTTGGTATTTTGATATCAAGAATTTCCTCCAGAACCAGGTCTACCCGCCTGGGGCATCTGTGAAAGATAGGAAAACTTTGAGAAGGTTGTCAGGCAGTTTCTACCTCAGTGGTGAAGTGCTGTACAAGAGAAATTTTGATATGGTTTTGCTCAGATGCGTGGATAGACACGAAGCAAACCTGTTGATGACTGAGGTCCCTGAGGGTTCATTTGGTACTCATTCCAATGGACATGCCATGGCTAAGAAGATGTTAAGAGCAGGCTACTATTGGCTGACAATGGAGTCTGACTGTTGCAAGTATGTGAAGAAATGTCACAAGTGTCAAATTTATGCGGATAAGATTCATATTCCTCCGACACTCCTGAATGTGATTTCATCACCATGGCCTTTCTCTATGTGGGGAATTGACATGATTGGCATGATTGAGCCAAAAGCGTCCAACGGACATCGGTTTATTCTCGTAGCAATTGATTACTTCACCAAATGGGTTGAAGCCGCTTCGTATGCGAACGTGACCAGACAGGTGGTTGTGAAGTTTATCAAGAACCAGTTGATTTGCCGTTATGGTGTGCCAGAAAGGATCATTACTGATAATGGATCCAATCTGAACAACCAGATGATGGATGAGTTGTGCGCTGAATTCAAAATTGCACACCATAATTCCTCTCCCTACAGACCTAAGATGAATGGGGCTGTTGAAGCTGCTAACAAGAATATCAAGAGGATTATCCAGAAGATGACTGTTACGTACAAAGATTGGCATGAGATGCTGCCATTTGCTTTGCATGGATATCGTACGTCTGTACGCACTTCAACAGGGGCAACCCCTTTCTCTCTTGTTTATGGCATGGAAGCCGTTCTCCCAGTAGAGGTGGAGATCCCATCAATGAGAGTCTTGATGGAAGCCAAGTTGACTGATGCTGAATGGATTCAGAGTCGTTATGACCAGTTGAATTTGATTGAAGAGAAGCGATTAACTGCCATGTGTCATGGTCAGTTGTATCAGCAGAGAATGAAGAAAGCATTTGATAAGAAGGTCAAGCCTCGTGTGTTCCGAGAGGGTGACCTTGTGCTCAAGAAAGTCTTGTCTTTCGCGCCCGATTCCAGGGGCAAGTGGACTCCAAACTATGAGGGTCCATATGTTGTTAAGAGAGCCTTTTCAGGCGGAGCTTTAATGCTTACAACAATGGATGGGGAGGATTTCACTCGTCCTGTGAACTCAGATGCAGTTAAGAGATACTTTGCCTAAAAAAAAAAAGGTATACGCAAATGAAAAACAGAATAGCTCGCTAAGTTGAAAACCCGAAGGGGCGGCTTAGCCAAAAATGAGCGTCTCGGTGGAGAACCCGCAAGGGTAATCCAGGCAAAAATTAGAGACTTGAAAAAAAAATATATTTGCATCCCGCTAGATTGAGTACCTCACCCTGGGGCAATCTAGGCAAAAATTAGGGATTTGGCAAGTAACTGCATCCTGACAAGACTTTCTGTTCCAGTCATCATTTTGTCAGAAGATTCTCAATTCGTCGTCAACTGAAGCTTCGGATACATCGAGATTCAAATTGGTAGAGAAAGGATCATTATGTTCAATGTAGCCCTCTTCCAATATATATCACTGATTTCAAATTTGTACAGATCTATGGAGTCTTGCCATTTGCGGACTACCATTCCATCAAATAAATTTGAGCTTTTTATCCAATTATTTGCACTCTTATTTGTTTCAATTCAACAAATGTTTTGCATGTTTTAAATTGATAAAATATCATTGTTTTAAACAAATCAAATTTTTCAAAATTTTTGTTTTAGACAAAGTGAACATTCACATGACTAAAAGGATACTCAAGAATATCTCAGTGCTCTCCCAAGGGTGGCATGATTTCCAACAGGTAAGACATTGGTTCATATTCCCGGTTTGGTGGTATCTTCTTTCTTCCAACCTTTGTTGAGGTTGTTCCTCAGACAGAGTTGTTGTTGGGGCTGTTCCCCAGTACAGTCGCAAGCGGTTTATTGTTGAAGACTTCGCTATCTCCAGCAGCTTACCCCAGCATGGGTGATTTTTCTTGTAGAAGTTTAGGCGGTTGTTGGTTTTGTCATCTTGGTGCCCCGACACCTTCTCCAGTGGGTTGACATCCCCGGACTTTATTTGTCCCCTCAGCATAGTCATGGTTAGGACTGTTGTTGATATCCCCACCGGATTCGCGAACAGAGTTGTTATCTCTCTTCCCAGTGCAGTTGCCAGCAGGAGTTGTCTGCTTCTTCAGCACGGCTGTTTTCTTTTGAAGATTTGGTAAGTCAGTGGTTTGATACCCGGTACTTTACCCCTTTCCCCGGCGAAGTCGTCCGCGGATTTGTTGCTTTTTCTCCATCAGAGTACTTATTCTCTCCTCAGCAGAGCAGGATTTATTTTCCTACTCAGTGGTTGTTCGGGTTGATATCCCAGTGTTTTCAACCATCTCTTCCTCAGCATAGTCCGCAGAGTGTTTATTGCGGCAGCTTTGCTTGTTGAATACTCCTTCAATCCCCAGTATGGTCAGATGATGGCTCTACCATCCCGAGAGCGCGGATTGGTTTCCTGACTGTTGGTGATCCCCAGTAGAGTTGGCTTATATTGCAGAATCTACTTGTTGTGATCAGTTTGCTTTGTGTATTCTCCCCGAGTAGAGTAGTTTGTCGCAGAATCTACTTGTTTGATCTGTCCTCCCTCAGTGGTTTGTTCCCCAAGAGAGTAGCCGACAGTTTTCCCCAGTAGATTTGCTTATGCAGTTAGATTCTATTTGGATGATATCATTCTCCCTCAGTGGGTTGTTCCCCAGCGGAGTTATGTGGATTTTTGCTTCTACAGCAATTTGTGCTTATGCACTTGTTGTTTTTTTCAGTTGACACTAGGGATCCTGATAACATGAAACTATATCACATTTTAAGACTTAATTTAATTAGATTATATTATCATTTACTTTAATTTATCCCATTTTATCAGATATTATGCAGTATTTCTTTTCTATTTACATCAGGTACCCATTTTGAAGCAAAAGTGAAAAAGGGAAGAAAAGGAGGTGTAAAAAGCAATAAAAAGGAAACAAATAACCAAGACCAAGCCCAGCCCAAAAGAAAGCGCACGTTGCCCCTGTGACGGGCGTCACAAGGGTTGTGACGAGCGTCACGCGAAGTAGCCTTGTGACGGACGTCACACATGGTGTGACGAGCGTCACACCAGTCCACTAGCTTTTTGGCGCAAGTTACGCTCTCAGAAGAATGGAAGTAACGTTGAGGACTTCGTGTCCTATTCCCAAGCCGTGTATTTAGCCATGCTGAAGACTCGTAGGAAACGCAAGACAGTTACCAAGGCTATTATAAATAGCCATCTCCTCTCTTTACCGAGGTGAGTTTTTGCACGCTCAGTTTTGCGGAAGCTCTGCCGAATTTACTTTTCACGCCTTTGCTTATTTTTCTTCCTTTCCAGCATTGTTCATTTTATTTATTTCTTTTGCAAGCTTTACTTTCTTTTTCCCTTGCAAATTTACCTTTCCTGTTTTAGCTTTTAGATATTTTTCGCATAATAGTTTCTACACCGGAAACTATTGTGCAACTTTATACCGGATTTAACCTTACGTTATATTCCAGTTTTATTTCCTTGATTTAATTTACTGTTTAATTGAAGAATCCAAGAACAAATCCTACCGGCTTGTGGTGGAGTGTTCAAGACCATTGTATTACGCATTCAGGTTCTTTAATCGTTATTTAATTTTTAATGTTTTATTCTATTGTTTATTCATATTGCCTGCCTGGAATGAGTCTGTTTATGCATGATATAAATTCTTATTTATTTAGCATGTCTGGCTAATTTGCCTAGGTATCGGTATGTAAAGTAAGCAGAATAAGGGGTCGAGACTGAGTCGGTCTATCTAAACTTAAAATTAGAATCAATCTTTTTACGGTCTCAACTTACAGGTTTAATAACAAGATTTTTTACAAAAGTAAAGAACATAAAGAAGTTAAAACCAACAGAGCGAGAGTTTGAGGTTTTGACTGGACAGTGTGAGTTAGGCATTAATTCTAGAGCAGGGCGAGAGCAAGTTTTAGAGTTAATTAAATTCTGACCTTTTCCAAAAAGTATTTTTAAAGATTGAATGTGAGGACGAGAGTTAAGCATTTGGATTTAATCATATAACCTAAGTCAACAGAGCGAGAGTTTGAGATAAGGGTGTTTAAAACGGTCAGTATTTTCTTAAAAAGAGTTTCTGCAACTTTATTGCTTTCAAAATATGGTTTTTGACTTAATTATAAGTGACAGCAACATTAATATAAAATCATGGTTTATTCAACAGAGCGAGAGTTTGAGATAAAACCTTTAACCAATAAAGTTAACTGAGACGATTTATTTTAAAAACCTAGAAACCGACAAAGACTTGATTCCCTAGTTTTGACGAATTACATACCGATATCCGTTTTATTAATATTTAATCTAGATATTAGTTTAGCTCTTAGTTTTTCCCCAAACAATCAAACATCTTCACCTTAGATTTACGTAGTAACTTTAGATAACGGTATATCGATTTATAAGTCCCTGTGGGATCGATATCTTTTAAAACTACGCGATAGAACTGTGCACTTGCAGTTTGTATCCCATTCTCGACTCACCCAGTCGAGCGATCAAGTTTTTTGGCGCCGTTGCCGGGGACTTTTATTCAATCGATATCGTAACTCTTCCGTTACGCTGTAGAGACTAAGGTTTCTTTTTCTTCTATTTTCTTTCTTTCGTTGATTTGTATGCCACGCACTCGCTCTCAAGGCGAACCGCTCTATTTACGAATCAACGATATCGAACTATATCTCCGAGTCTTACGACGAATTCGGGAATATCGTGCTGAAAACAATCTCCCTCCTATAAACCTTCCTGATATCAAAAACATTTTTCCTTCTTTAACCGAGATGGCAGAACCAGCTCGTGCTCTTAGAGATTACGCCGCTCCATCGCAAGATGAACCGCATTCAAGTATTGCTCCACCCGCAATCGAAGCAAACAACTTTGAACTTAAACCTTCACTGTTGCAGGCTGTGCAACAGAACCAATTCTCTGGAAATCTTACCGAAGATCCAAACCTTCATTTATCCGTATTTGTTCAATACGCTGATACTGTTAAAGCTAATGGTGTCACTTCAGAGGCAATTCGACTTCGTCTTTTTCCTTTCTCATTAAGAGATAGCGCTAGAAGATGGCTTCAATCTCTTCCTTCCAACTCAGTCACCACTTGGAACGAGTTGAAGAAAGTTTTTCTTGCCCGATATTTTCCACCAAGCAAAACAGCTATGTTAAGAGCCCAGATAAACGGATTTAAACAGAAAGACAACGAGTCTCTTTTCGAAGCATGGGAAAGATACAAAGACATGATGAGACTTTGCCCACACCATGGTTTGGAAGACTGGTTAGTAATTCACACATTTTATAATGGTCTCTTATACAATACAAGGTTAACAATAGACGCCGCTGCAGGTGGTGCACTAATGAACAAACCTTATGCTGATGCTTACCAGCTTATCGAGAGCATGGCCCAAAACCACTATCAGTGGGGAACCGAACGAACAACAGTGGAAAAACCTCAACCGAAAACTGGCATGTACGAGATAAGTAACCTTGATCACGTCAATGCAAAAGTGGATGCTTTGGTCCAGAAGATTGAAAGTTTAAACGTATCGCCTCCAGCAGCCGTGGTTGCTATAACTCAGAATTGCGAGGTCTGTGGAATCCAAGGCCACACTCCTGCGGAATGTCAACTCTTGACTGGAATCCAAACAGAGCAAGTAAACTATGCTCAAGGAAGCCCCTATTCGAATACCTATAACCCAAATTGGAAGAACCATCCAAACTTCTCATATAAGAGTAATAATGCTTTATACGCACCTGGACAGTCTCCAAATCAAACCCCATCTGTACCTCCGGGATATCAGAAACCGAATCCTAACAATAATACCCCTAGAAAATCCAACTTAGAAATCATGATGGAAAACTTTATAGCTTCCCAACAACAAACCAATAAAGATTTCTTAAACCAGAACATACACACTAGCGAACAACTTAAACAACTAGCAAGCAAAGTAGATGCCCTGGCTACCCATAACAAAATGCTGGAAACGCAAATATCTCAAGTAGCTCAACAACAAGCACCTACTGCTGCACCAACTGGTACATTCCCTAGACAACCCCAACCCAATCCGAGAAGCCAAGCTCATGCAATTATATTGAGAAGTGGAACGGAAGTGGAAGGACCGTTTGACCCAAGGATAGAAAACCAAAACCCTGAGAAATCCACTGAGGAAAGTGAACCTAAGGAAAAGGAAGAGAGTAATAAGGAAACCCTAAAAAAGAAGGAACCTTATGTACCTCCACCACCTTACAAACCACCTATACCTTACCCTCAAAGGCTTGTTAAAACCAAAGATGTAGGCCAATTTAGAAAATTTGTTGATCTCCTTAAACAATTAAACGTTACAATTCCGTTTACCGAAGCTATTACGCAGATGCCCTCATATGCTAAATTCTTAAAAGAAATTCTTTCTAATAAGAGGAAACTTGAGGATAGCGAAACCGTTACACTCCCTGCCGACTGTAGCGCTATAATCCAAAACATGCCCCCTAAACTCAAGGATCCGGGTAGCTTCTCTATACCCTGTCACATAGGAAAATTTGTCATCGACAAAGCCTTATGCGATTTAGGAGCCGGAATTAGCGTTATGCCTTTATCCATATGTAAGAGACTGGAAATGGGAGAATTAAGACCGACCAAAATGTCTGTACAACTAGCAGATCGTTCCATCAAATATCCTGTAGGAATCCTTGAAAACGTTCCCGTACGCATAGGTCAGTTTTACATTCCCACTGACTTCACAATTATGGACATTAGAGAAGATGATACTACACCTATTATACTAGGAAGACCATTCTTAGCAACTGCCGGTGCAATCATAGACGTAAAACGAGGAAGACTCACCTTCGAAGTAGGTGAAGAGAAAATTGAATTCATTCTTTCCCAATTCTTGAAAGCACCTGCAATAGAAGATACATGTTACTTCATGGATATCATCGATGAATGCATAAAAGAAGCAGAGTCAGGAGAAGACAAACCATCAGACTATCTTTTAGAGGACAAATCTAAACAATGCCTAGCAATAACACCGGACCCTACGCAGTGTCTTAACAAACCAACCCCTGATTTGAAAACACTTCCCAAAAATCTGAGATATGAATTCCTAGACTTAGAACTTGAACGACCTGTGATAGTCAATGCAGATCTAGGAAGACTCGAAACAGAAAAACTCCTACATATCTTAAGAAAATATCCAACTGCACTAGGATACCACATAACCGATCTTAAAGGAATAAGCCCTTCTATTTGTATGCACCGCATCATGTTAGAAGAAGACTGTAAAACCTCTAGGGAACACCAGAGAAGACTAAATCCGATCCTAAGTGAGGTAGTAAAGAAAGAAATAACCAAGTTATTGGAAGCAGGTATTATATATCCTATATCTGATAGCAAATGGGTCAGTCCTGTACACGTTGTACCAAAGAAAGGAGGCATAACCGTTATTGAAAACGAAAAAGGAGAAACTATAACTAAACGAATCGAATCGGGATGGAGAATGTGCATTGATTATAGGAAACTAAACAAAGCAACCCGAAAAGATCATTTCCCTTTACCATTCATTGACCAAATGTTAGAACGATTAGCAAAACATTCACATTTCTGTTATTTAGACGGTTATTCAGGCTTCTTTCAAATACCAATTCACCCTGATGACCAAGAAAAGACAACATTCACATGCCCCTTTGGTACCTTCGCGTATAGACGAATGCCGTTTGGTCTGTGTAATGCCCCTGCAACTTTTCAAAGATGCATGATGGCGATTTTCGCCGACTTTCTCGAAAACATCATGGAAGTATTTATGGATGACTTTTCTGTATACGGACAAAGTTTCGAAGAATGCCTTGAAAACCTGGAAAGAGTTCTTGAGCGATGTGTAAAAGTAAACTTAGTACTTAATTGGGAAAAGTGCCACTTTATGGTACAAGAAGGCATTGTTTTGGGACACATCATCTCGAACAGAGGAATTGAAGTAGACAAAGCCAAAATAGAGGTAATCGAAAATCTTCAACCCCCAAGAACCGTGAGAGAAGTACGAAGCTTTCTAGGACACGCCGGTTTTTACCGACGATTCATCAAAGACTTCTCTAAGATAACCAAACCCTTAACCGGACTGCTGATGAAAGATGCTGAATTCATATTCGACGATAACTGTTTAAAAGCATTTCAAACTCTTAAACAAGCATTGATCTCCGCACCCATTATGCAGACACCAGACTGGAATGAACCATTCGAAATAATGAGCGATGCCAGTGATTATGCTGTAGGTGCTGTTCTAGGACAAAGAAAGGATAAAAAGCTCCATGTTATATATTACGCTAGCAGAACCCTGGATGAAGCACAGATG
This sequence comes from Lathyrus oleraceus, assembly GCF_024323335.1. Lineage (NCBI taxonomy): Eukaryota > Viridiplantae > Streptophyta > Magnoliopsida > Fabales > Fabaceae > Lathyrus > Lathyrus oleraceus. The sequence goes on along the minus strand of NC_066584.1, from coordinate 122,521,382 downwards.
AATTATGCCACAACCGAGAAAGAACTCCTAGCAGTAGTATTTGCGCTAGATAAATTTCGTTCTTACTTGGTAGGAGCCAAAATAATAGTTTACACCGATCACGCCGCTATCAGGTACCTTCTAACAAAAAAGGATGCTAAACCTAGACTCCTAAGATGGATCTTGTTACTACAAGAATTCGACTTAGAAATCAAGGACAAGAAAGGAACTGAAAACGTAGTAGCAGACCACCTCTCTAGACTTGAGAACCTTGAACCAGAAAGAACATCCATTAATGATGATTTCTCGTATGATAAACTCATAGCTACTTTGGAAGAGAACAACTCCGACATGCAAGTAGAAACCACCTTAGCTATATCTGTCATACCATGGTACGCTGATCTAGTCAATTATTTAGCTGCCGGAATAGTTCCACCTACTTTATCTTACCAGCAGAAGAAATGATTCTTCCACGACATAAAACACTATTACTGGGATGATCCCTTACTTTTCAAAAGAGGCCCCGATGGTATTTTCCGTCGATGTGTACCCGAAGAAGAGGTAGAAAATATAATCCAACACTGTCACTCCGCGCCTTATGGTGGACACACAAGTACATCCAAGACCTGCTCTAAGATCCTACAAGCTGGCTTTTATTGGCCAACTATATGGAAGGACGTACATGCGGCTATTAAGGAGTGTGACAGATGTCAACGCACGGGAAACATATCTAGACGTGACGAGATGCCACAAAAAGGTATTTTGGAAGTAGAGATTTTTGACGTGTGGGGGATAGACTTCATGGGACCATTTCCATCCTCCTTCGGTAACAAATACATACTCGTGGCGGTTGACTACGTATCAAAGTGGATCGAAGCTATAGCTTCTCCAACTAATGACACCCGAGTAGTAACTAGACTCTTTAAAAATATAATATTTCCGAGATTTGGCATCCCAAGAATAGTAGTCAGTGATGGTGGATCACACTTTATATCCAAGGTATTCGAAAAACTACTACTTAAATATGGAGTGAGACATAGGATAGCAACGCCTTACCACCCTCAAACCAGTGGACAAGTGGAAGTATCTAACAGAGAAATCAAGCAAATACTAGAAAAAACGGTCGCCACTTCAAGGAAAGATTGGTCATTGAAATTACCAGAAGCTTTGTGGGCATACCGAACTGCTTATAAAACCCCCATAGGGACGACCCCATTTAAGCTCATTTATGGAAAATCCTGTCACCTCCCGGTAGAATTAGAACATAAAGCCTATTGGGCTATTAGAAATTTAAATTTGAATTATAAAGCCGCCGGTGAAAAGAGAATCCTTGACATAAACGAATTAGAGGAACTCAGAAGAGACGCCTATGAAAATGCCAAAATCTATAAAGAAAGAACAAAACAATGGCATGACAAGCGTATATCAAGGAAAATCTTCAAGCAAGGCGACGCAGTACTTTTATTTAACTCCAGACTAAATTATTCCCGGGAAAACTACGATCCAGATGGTCAGGACCTTTTCATATCACTAAAATCTTTCCCAGTGGAGCGGTAGAAATAAAAGGACAATCTACAGAACCGTTCACCGTAAACGGGCAACGTCTGAAACATTATCACTATGCGGAAACCAACGAGGATTCGCAAATTCTACACTTAGACGAAACGCCCCCAGGACTCATAGACTATATTTAACAGTTTCTTTGTCGAGCTTGCGACATTTAAACAAAGCGCTTAGTGGGAGACAACCCACAAATTAATTTGCTATTTTATTATTTTATTATTATTATCATTTCTCTATTTTTCTCTTAATTATTCTTTTAATTTCTATTTAGTATTCATTATTGATTTATTCAAAAAGAAAAAAAAAATATATCCATATAATAATAATAATTCTTTTCTTCTTTCGGCATTTGGCCAAATCCTGACTTAAACTCATGTTTCTTTTCTCTAGTTAACACTAACCAGATGGGACATTTTGACCGTATGGGTATCAAGTTCAGAGGAATGGCTCAGAAACGAAAGTTTGAAGAACTAGCCGCTAGAGAGATGCTACCTAGTTTATATGCTGATGATTGGGCTATGACTGCCCTTGGACTGAGACAGAGTGTCCTGTTTTTGCTGAATCAGATAGGATGGGAGACTTCCCCTATCCTGAGACATTTCACCACCTACCGGAGACTCACACTAGAATTCCTTAGTTCATTAATCTATCTACCTAGCCATGGAAAAGGAATTAGCAGAGGTTTTATCCAGTTCAGAATGTTCAATATGGAGTACCAATTTAATATTAGAGACTTCACCAACCTTTTGGGTTTCCCTACCTCCTTTGATACATTCACTATAAGCCAGGAAGAACTTTTTGAATATAGAGAGCTTGAACACTTTTGGGGTAAGCTGACTGGAAATGATGAGCCCGAAGAACATGAGTTTCTCTCTGGAAACATACATAACCCGGCTTTTCGCTATTTCCATAAGATCCTGACCCACACTTTATTTGGGAAGAAGCCAAATAGTACTTCAGTTTCACGTGATGAACTCTTCATCATATTTTGTGCTTCCCAGAACCGTCCAGTAAACGGTGCTACTTTTATGTTAGCTAATTTGGACCACCTTATCCAGGATGAGCGAGCACCCATTAGAATAGGCGGTTTGATCACTATGATAGGTAATGCTATTGGATTACGTCAGCCTATGCTTGACCTTAACCCTTTTTGTGGCATTACTACTATGAGTATACCCTTCCTCTTCAACACTATGTTTATAGCAAACATAGGGTCTGATGAGTTCGAGCTTATTATTGATAACCAGGTTCTCTGCCTATTCACCATGCCCGATCCTAGGACTAGTGTTCATAACCAAAGGAACTGGCTCTATAACCTGAATGAAACCCCAACTCCTGCTGGATCCACTGAATCCATCCAGGATTATGAGATTTGTGACGACTATGAGCACTATGTTGACCATATCTCTCTTGCTGAATCTGACCCTCAGACTCCATCCGGCTACTATGATATTGATCCTCCTCCTCAGCCTGTCCTGACCGAAGAATCAGCCATGCCTGATCTCCGACATCATATGCCAGGAACAGATATTAAAGCCGTCATTGAAGCTTTGATGTCGGAACAAAACGCCCTCAGGGAAGATTTCCACAGCTTGAGACTTGTAGTCCTAGAACACATGAGCAGCACGGCAAGTCAGTTACGTATGTTACGGCATCATGTTAACTCTTTTGCTCCTCCGGCCAGAGATCCGAAGATAGATGGAATTTAGTTATATTTCTTTCTAAGTTATTTAGTTTTAGGCTAGATTTTTTTTTCATTAATGTTGTTTGAATTCATGTTTATTTCTATTTCATTTCATTATTTTCCTTCCCTGTAATACTTTATGATCATTTTTATTGAAGCTGTTTAATTAATTTTATTATGCAATGGCTATTATGCTCTACTGTTGTTACCTATTATTATTACTATACAAAGCAGATTAAGCGTGCACAATAAATTAAACTGATCATAAGCAAAATGAAACATTAAAATACGCCAAAGTAATTCTGTGAAGCGCCACTGAAGCCTTGCCAAAAAGGAGGTGTGACGAGCGTCACACACTCCATGACGAACGGCACGCAAAACGCCTGTTACGAACGTCACACCCCTGTGACGAGCGTAACGCCCTTCAGACAAGTGAACGTTAAGGAGCCGTTGGAGACGAACGTTACACTTTGATTTTTTACATTCCCCATTCATTTTTCATTTACCACACTTAATTACTTTTCAACCACTTTTTCTTTCAATCTTCCAACCCTTCTCCTATAAATACCCATCAAAACTTCCCTCATTCACCACAAAACAATTCTCTCATATCAAATACACTTCTTTTCCTTTCCAAATCATCCCTTCAAAAATTCATCACAATGGCGGGAAATCAAAATTTCGGAAATATCATCTTCCGATCCGGAGATGACAACTATCAGCAAGAGCAATTCGAGCGCTTCCAGCAGCGCGGCGTCGCTCCCACCAGGTACCCCGATTTAACTTGTTTGCAACAATTAGGCTTACTCCAAGGTATCGAGTGGATGCTCCGTAAAGCCGATTTAACCTTCCTTTGCACTCATAACCAACCCACCTACCCGTCCCTAACCTTAGAATTCCTAAGTTCTTACGACTACACCACTCCCACCGGTGAAGACGAATTTCTAACCGGTACGGCAACCTTCCGTATGTTTAACACCGAGTACTCTCTAACCCAACGCGAATTGAGTGCCATGCTACAATTTCCCACAGAAGGTCTGCTGCATGCCAGAATCCCTCCAACCTCAAACTGGAATACAGTTCTAGTTTTCGATCTTTTTAAGAAAATTTCCGGTATAAATACCTACAACTGGGAAGAACTCCTTCTCTCCCACATCCATAACCCCACCATCCGTTATTTTCTCCGTATCCTGCAAAACACACTTTTTGGAAGACCAAACAACAGTAAAGTTAACTCGAAGGAATTATTTTTCCTCCAGTGCGTTTTCGAACCGGATACTAAGGTAAACGCCGCCTCTTTTCTCTTTCATCATATCCGCACCTTATGTGCTAGAGGCCGACAACCCTTTTTAATTGGTGGATTAATAACCTCCATAGCACTTGGCCTGAACCTAGGGGATAAACTCCAAACTTTAGAATCCCTACCTCCCCTGTCTATGGATATCAGCTATTGCCGCTCCAGCCGCCTGATTAAAAACAGAGTAGGCGGAGGCTATTATCTTATGGTGAACAACCAAGCAGTCCCAAGTGTTGTGCTACCCAATACCACCCTAACCGATGTCACAAACCCGGACCGCCACCTCTACGATCTTAGCGCTCCTGAAACCACCGAGCCTTCACAAACAAACCAGCAAACAGATGAGTTTGCAGAAATGGAACAAGGTGATCATCCGCCAACACAACAATCAGTCCCGCTAAACCCTTCCAGTAATGCAGCCGGCCCATCCTCCCAACGTCGTCGACGAAGACGACCTGCGACCACCGACGACATTATGGATGCTATCGATGGTATGCAGGCACAGAATGCAGATATGATGCAGATGATGCGTCAAATGCAACAGCAACAGGACGCTCGGAATGCCATAACCGACCAGCGGTTTACTGAATTGCTCAACAGGTTCGACAACTTAGACATACGTCAAAGATCACCAGGTCCAAGAACCAGAGGCGGAAGGCAGCCTTAGTTGTTATTTCCTTTTTCCTTTCCGTCTTGTATTTCATTTCCTTAAAACATTGAGGACAATGTTTAGTTTAAGTATGGGGGGAAACAATATTCTTTCCATTCTCATTTTTTTCAAGTATGTTATTTTCCCTTTCATTGTTATTTCCCCTTCTTATTATGAAAAAAAAAAATGTTATTTTCCCTTTCATTGTTATTTCCCCTTCTTATTATGAAAAAAAAAAAAAAAAATTATTATTATAATATATATTTATTTTAAGTTAAGTTCCTAAGCGTGAAAATTTTCTATTATCTATTCCCCTCAATTTCCTGAGCCATAACAAAAATTTTAACACACCCAATAAGTATAAAGGTTGCTTACTCTATAAAATTTGAGTGAAATCAAAACAAAATCATTACCATAACAACGCTCTGAGAACCTCAATATGTTAGATCAGGATAAGTACCTATTAGACCAATTCCTCGAACTTTTAGTTCTATGGCAACCCCAAGTAGTTTATACAGAAGTCAGCACCGTCTTAATAGCAAACTACGTGGAGAGCCGATGAATATAAGTGAATGATCCCCAAAGTAACCTAAAATATATAAATATATCAAGAAATGCACTAATTAAATTAGGTGATCCTTACCAGATCATTTAATCTAAAGGTTGCAGATCATGCAAAAGCACAATACGAAAGATCCATTATGAGTTGGTTCAGTAGGAATCTGGTACTGAACTTGGTAGGGCGGACTACGGTTCGATCCCCCGCAATTTGCAATGGACTGAATAATGAAGTTATCCGACTTATGTACCAGAACTTCTAGCTAAAAGCGGATCATAATCACTAACCGGTTACTCCACTATGTGCGCGAAAAGATAAAGGGCTTAATGTGATTTCGCTAGAATGAAAACGGGTAAAATAAGACTAAAGGAACCAGGATAGCTATCATAGTGTACTTGAAACTGATTGGCATAAAAGTAGGGTTATCTAAGTTGTAACGGTAGTTGTTGATGTCAAGATTAAACTCAAATCCTCCTAAACAAAAATCCATTGGCAACCTAGTACGAATTGAGGTGTGCTTTGAAATTTCATCTAGCTAAAACCTTTAACAAGTTCTATACTGAATTTTGCTTGAGGACAAGCAAAGATTTAAGTATGGGGGAGTTTGATAACATGAAACTATATCACATTTTAAGACTTAATTTAATTAGATTATATTATCATTTACTTTAATTTATCCCATTTTATCAGATATTATGCAGTATTTCTTTTCTATTTACATCAGGTACCCATTTTGAAGCAAAAGTGAAAAAGGGAAGAAAAGGAGGTGTAAAAAGCAATAAAAAGGAAACAAATAACCAAGACCAAGCCCAGCCCAAAAGAAAGCGCACGTTGCCCCTGTGACGGGCGTCACAAGGGTTGTGACGAGCGTCACGCGAAGTAGCCTTGTGACGGACGTCACACATGGTGTGACGAGCGTCACACCAGTCCACTAGCTTTTTGGCGCAAGTTACGCTCTCAGAAGAATGGAAGTAACGTTGAGGACTTCGTGTCCTATTCCCAAGCCGTGTATTTAGCCATGCTGAAGACTCGTAGGAAACGCAAGACAGTTACCAAGGCTATTATAAATAGCCATCTCCTCTCTTTACCGAGGTGAGTTTTTGCACGCTCAGTTTTGCGGAAGCTCTGCCGAATTTACTTTTCACGCCTTTGCTTATTTTTCTTCCTTTCCAGCATTGTTCATTTTATTTATTTCTTTTGCAAGCTTTACTTTCTTTTTCCCCTTGCAAATTTACCTTTCCTGTTTTAGCTTTTAGATATTTTTCGCATAATAGTTTCTACACCGGAAACTATTGTGCAACTTTATACCGGATTTAACCTTACGTTATATTCCAGTTTTATTTCCTTGATTTAATTTACTGTTTAATTGAAGAATCCAAGAACAAATCCTACCGGCTTGTGGTGGAGTGTTCAAGACCATTGTATTACGCATTCAGGTTCTTTAATCGTTATTTAATTTTTAATGTTTTATTCTATTGTTTATTCATATTGCCTGCCTGGAATGAGTCTGTTTATGCATGATATAAATTCTTATTTATTTAGCATGTCTGGCTAATTTGCCTAGGTATCGGTATGTAAAGTAAGTAGAATAAGGGGTCGAGACTGAGTCGGTCTATCTAAACTTAAAATTAGAATCAATCTTTTTACGGTCTCAACTTACAGGTTTAATAACAAGATTTTTTACAAAAGTAAAGAACATAAAGAAGTTAAAACCAACAGAGCGAGAGTTTGAGGTTTTGACTGGACAGTGTGAGTTAGGCATTAATTCTAGATCAGGGCGAGAGCAAGTTTTAGAGTTAATTAAATTCTGACCTTTTCCAAAAAGTATTTTTAAAGATTGAATGTGAGGACGAGAGTTAAGCATTTGGATTTAATCATATAACCTAAGTCAACAGAGCGAGAGTTTGAGATAAGGGTGTTTAAAACGGTCAGTATTTTCTTAAAAAGAGTTTCTGCAACTTTATTGCTTTCAAAATATGGTTTTTGACTTAATTATAAGTGACAGCAACATTAATATAAAATCATGGTTTATTCAACAGAGCGAGAGTTTGAGATAAAACCTTTAACCAATAAAGTTAACTGAGACGATTTATATTAAAAACCTAGAAACCGACAAAGACTTGATTCCCTAGTTTTGACGAATTACATACCGATATCCGTTTTATTAATATTTAATCTAGATATTAGTTTAGCTCTTAGTTTTTCCCCAAACAATCAAACATCTTCACCTTAGATTTACGTAGTAACTTTAGATAACGGTATATCGATTCATAAGTCCCTGTGGGATCGATATCTTTTAAAACTACGCGATAGAACTGTGCACTTGCAGTTTGTATCCCATTCTCGACTCACCCAGTCGAGCGATCAGATCCCCTGCAGATGCTTTGGGATTTCTCTTGTTCCTGCAGAGTTGTCGTGGTGGCTGTTTTGCCCGTTGTGACTTTTTGTACCCTGGAGTGGTTTGTTTCCTATTATTGCTGATTCTCTGTTCCTTCAGCAGTGCCTGCAGATTTTTGCTTTCTCAGCATAAAGATCTCCGCGGATTGGCTCTCCAGTTGGTTTTCCCCTGGAAGTATAATACCGGGTGTTTGATTCCTGAACCTGTTTGTGTTAGAATTGTCTGTTTTGTCAGCATTCATCAAACATAAACCACGCATATTCATGCATATTCATAAAACATTCAGATATTCATGTTGCATTTTTGCCATATATCCTTTGTTTGTTATTCACTGCTTTTGGGTGATGTGGATCTCTTTACAGATCTTCCCAAGCAGATGTCGGGTGTGTAAAATCTCTCCATATAGAGTCAACCCCATAAGCAGAAAAAGTTGTCTTTCCTTCTACAGTTCCCCACTGAGATATATCCTCGTGGATGACGGTTTTTTCCGTTTCCTCCCAACATATATATTGGGATGGATGTTCCTACTTGAGTTATATCCTCATTAGGACGTGTCTTGATTCAGTCTGTCTTTTCGGATTATTCCCGAATTGGCTATTCGTCAAAATCTTGTGCTTTCCAGTGGGTTGTTCCCCAGTGGAATTTTTTTGGGCCTCTACCCTCATACCGGTAGTTGTAAGTCCTATCTTTTCCTGGCTTTCTTGGCAGAATTTGTGGTTATACACCTTTTATTCTCCAGCCAGAGTTGTTGGTTTTCTACCCTCATACCGGTAGTTGTAAATCCTATATTTGCCTGCTTTTCAGCAGTTTGTGGTTTGTTATAAACCCTATTTTGGTTTCCCGTGCGGATTTGTGATTCGTTCTATCCCCACGCGGAGTTGTTGGTCTTCTACCCCGTATTCGGTAGATGTAAACCCTAATTTTTATGGTTATCTTCATTCGATATTCGATGTTGATTTTCCTTTGCTTGGATAAGTTGCTCAGGTAAGCACTTATGTCTCCAGCAAATCTTTTGTGGATAATTGCCGTATGCTAGCAATTTTATCCCCAGTGGGTCCTTTCACCGTTTGCTAGTGATTTGTTCCCCGGATCATTGATTGTTCATCAATGTATCCCCAGCTAGTCCCTTTGGATAATTGCCGGATGCTCGCAATTTATCCTCAGCAGATCGCCTTTCATTTACCCTTTTGTTGGTAATGACTGTTGCTCCTTTTGATTGGTTATCATTATATACCTAGTTTGGTATCCCGATGCCTTTCTTTTCGGTTGATTTATCCTTTATTAACCCAGTAACCGGTTGTGGATAATCTTCCATGCGAGTATATTATTCACGGTTTGCCGGTAATGAATAATATGTCTCATGCACTCTTCAGTCGAAGCCTTTTGCGTTTCCCCAGTCGAGTAAGATTCGTTATTTCCCTTTGCGGAGTCGAATATTTTCTTTGTTGTTGGATAATTGTCGGATGCTTGCAATCTATCCCTTTGAATTGTCTTTCGTTTACCCGGATGCTTGGTATCGATTGTCTCTCTGTCTTGGTTAGTCACCTATTATATACCCAGTAACCGGTATCTCTGGTGTCTTTTCCTTTCGAGTTTATTATTCACGGTCTGCCGGTAATGAATAATATGTCTCATGCGCTCTTTAGTTGGAATCCTTTGTTGATTTTCCCCAGCTGAGCAAGATTCGTATTCTTTGTAGAATCGAATATCCATCCTTTAACCAGTTTGTGTTCTGGATGATGAGTGTCTTGGCATATATACCAATTCACGTTTCGGTAGATCACCTATTATATACCCAGTAACCGGTATCTCTGGTGTTTCTTACCATGCGAGTTTATTATCTACGTTCTGACGGTAATAGATAATATATCTCATGCGAGTTTCTTATCCACGGTCTGCCGGTAATGGATATTGTATCTCATGCACTCTTTGGGTTTGTGTCCCCAGTTGAGTAAGATTCGTTTTCCCGTTGTGGATTCGAATGTCCATCCTATAAGTCGATTTGCTTTTTCAAGCCCTCCTTTCGGATGATGAGTGTTTTGGCATATATACCAATTCACGTCTTTGGTCAGTCACCTATTATATACCCAGTAACCGGTATCTCTGGTGTCTTTCCCTTTCGAGTATATTATTCACGGTCTGCCGGTATTGAATAATATGTCTCATGCACTCTTGGGTTAATCTTTTGTTTGTTTTCCCCGCAGAGTAAGATTCATACTCCTTGTGGAATTGAATATCCATCCTTTGAGCAAGTCTGCTATTCTAGCTTTCTTCAGGATGATGTGTGTCTTGGCATATATACCAATTCACGTTTCGGTCGGTCACCTATTATATACCCAGTAACCGGTACCCCTGGTGTTCCTTCCTTTCTGCTCCCTATTATGACTTTGGTCCCCTGTGGAGTCAGATTTTCCTGAGTTTGTTACCCTTATGCTGGTAACATCTCATTTCTTTGGTGCTTCCTCAGTGAAGTTTTATCTTTTGCTTCTCCTCAGGAGTCAGCTTGTGTCTCTCCAATGGATTTATTTTCCTGTGGAATTCTTGTCTCCCGGTGTGAGTCCTTCACTCCCCAGTGAGGTTTCTATGTCTGTTTTCTGTTATCCCCAGTTTGGAGTCGTGTCTTGTTCACGCATTTCTTTTATTATCCCCAATTAGAGTCTTGTCAGAATCTCTGTTCCTGGTGAGTGTACTACTCCGATGGATCGTCTTTTGCTTCTGTGTAAATCATATCCCCATAGAATTTGTGTCTTTTGCATACATACATTTGCATCATGAGGTCTCTTAGGGACCAAAATTTGTCTCATTACTGTTATTTAAGCCCATTCTACCGCGTCGAGATGAAGATTTCTAAACTTCACTTCTCCGGCTAGAATGACCTTAAATAGGGGCATCTGTAAGACCCCAATTTTGGGCCCTAAGATCCCTCATGGCCCATATCATATCATATCATGGCCTCAAGGATCACCGCATGCCCTAGTTTCCCTCCTAGTGGGTAGTCTGCCTTGTGGGTTGTTTCTTGATCACCAAGCATACTTTGCACTTGTATATCCTTGCCTTTCATATGTGTATTATTCCAAAGTACAAAAATATTGTCAGTTTAACCTTGTTGCTTGCAGTTGAAGCAATCATTGGCAATTAGGTCAAAGACAGTCAACAGTCAGTCAAAGCAACGGATGATGGCCATTCTTGCAGAATTTGGGCATCATGATCAATAATCAAGAGTTCATACAACTTGGGACATCATGTGAAGTCAAGTCCTCAAAGAATTAGGGTTTGGAATTCATCAGAAATGCTTCAGTCATCCAAAACCCTAGAAAAAGTCAAACTTGGTCAACTGTGGATTTAATCAGTGATTTGATGGATGGAATTGATTTGAAGGAGCTCACTCATGCTTATATAGGCCTCATATATCATGGCAATCAACATCATTGAAGAATTTGAAGCCAATCAGAAAATTTCCCAAAATAGAAAGTGGACCTGTAATTTCAACTGCCAAAAATAGAAACTTCTTGATCTTCAACTTACATCATGATACAAGCTTCAAATGAATTTTTGCCCAACATGAAAGTTGAAGATCTTGTTCTCCCATTTTCAAAAAGTCCAAGAACTCCCAAATCCCATGTATGGTTTGCAAGATATGATCAATTCATTTTCACAATTTTTTGAACTTCAAATGGCCATATCTCATGAACCACAAGGCCAAATTTAGTGGGGTTTTTTCCTACAAGCTCCATTTAATCCCCTCTTTCCAAAGATTCATTCATCATTTACCAAAACCTCACCATTCGAAATGGCATTTTTGGCCTTGACTTTATTCATTTCAAGTGTGAAAAAAGTTGACTTTTTAATTTAGCAAGTTTTAAGCAATTTGACCAATTGGGAATTGTTTGGCATGGTATTTGCAACTTGTTTTGAGGCCCAAATCGTGCAGACCACACCTCCATGTGCAACTTGTATCAAAATTAGCAAATTTGCAAATGGCTTCATTAAAGTAAAACAAGCTTAGCACTTCATTAGCAGACCTTAAACAGAAGTATAAGAGCACATTTTCTGCTCATTCCAACCCTAGTAGCAGCCCATAACAGCACAGAAATCCTCATTCTCTCATTCTTGCATTTTCACATCTTGGCTTTTTTCTGCTCAAAACTCCAAACCCTTGAGCCTCTCTTGGTTGTTCCATGTTCTGACCACCATTTGGAGACTATTTGAACCAGCAAATACCAACTGGAAGCTCCTTTTGAACTCTGTTTTCTTCAAGCATTTCCATGGCAAGTGTAGATTCAAGGTGGAATTGAGTTGTTCGAGCTGAGTTCCTTCAAGCAGTCATCATTACCAACTACAAAGCACATCTGTTTCGAGCTTTGAAGGCCAAATAACCACTACAACTCAACTGTTCTTCAATCTTGGTAACATTTCGACCCTCTCTTTTTTCCAAATCGTGCTATGTTTAGGATAGATCTCTCTTTGCTGATTGTAATGAGCTATGGATTGCATGAAATGGTTGGATATTCACTGACTTATACGGATTTTAAGTTTCACGCATGAACTTGTTCTTGCTTCTTTCTCTTTTGTGTGCTCGAATTAATGATGATGGATGCTATATTATGAACGCACTTGGTTTGCTGAATCGATTGCCATGCTTGGTTGATGTTTCTGGGCGTGTTTGAATTTCACGATAGTTGTTGGTTGATGAAGATGCACTGTAGCTTTACAAACCCTAAAAAATTTAAACCCAGAAATCGTGTTCTGCGTTTGGCTGCTGTTATATCGTGTTTTTGCATGAAATACATACTGTTCCATTGCCAAAGCCAACGCCCTCCTGCCACGTTTCTTTTCGCTGTACACCGTTTTACTACTTGTTCCCAATTATTACAAGTTTGCCACCATGCCCAAATTGACCATTAATTCATGTTCTTGTGTTCAATATTTATTCCATTTGATTCAACATCTTACAAAATTCATAACTCGTGCATTTCAAATCCAAATTTCATGAAATTTTTTTCATCATGTTCACATGAATGTCTACTTTTTTATCATGATTTTTAATAATTTTTTGGATGGCTGGATTTTTAATGGAATTATAATTATTAACATGTATGCTCATTTGACACCTTTTGCCAAAACCCTTGTGAAATGATGAGGATGTATCCAATGATTCTGAAATTTTTTATGGTTAATCTACACTCATTCACCTTTGTTTCCATGTAGAGTTTGTGCATTTATCATATGTGGTTTGTTAGATATAAATTTTTGAAGTAGGGTGTGACAATTTGTGTCACACCAATGATGTGCATTTTCATGATTTTTGTTGACATGCTTCCTGGCCTTCAAATAATGTGAAATTTTGCATGAATCATCTCTCATATGTCTAGTTTGTGTGTGAATTTTCTTGGATTTAATCATGCCATTTCCTATTTGTTTGTGAATTTTCTTCCCTGCCTAGTCAAATGTTGACTTTGTGTGACACTTCTTGCCATTTCATTTGGGAAATTCTCATATCTTATTGTATGACCATGAAATTTCATATGTGCATACTAGACATCTTGAGCTTTGCATTGGTGTTGATCCCATCCATTTCTCATCTGTTTTCATTTAATTATGATTTTTTGAAGATGACACATGTTTTGTTGACTTCTTTGTGCACACTTGAAATTGTGTTGACTTCTTGATTTTAATTGACCATCTTCCCATGATCCAATTGAGTTGAAATTTCATATGAATGTCATGTTGTGGATTGTGATTGAGCATGAATTATTTGATAATTTTTGGAATTGATTATGTTTGGTTTTGAGCTAAGTCTTTCTGTTGACTTCTTTGAACATGTTCAAATGTGCTTTGACTTCATGATTTTCATTGACTGCCTTCCACTTGTCCAATTGTGATGAAATTTTACATGCTTACCATGTTAGGTGTTAGGATTGATCATGATTTATTTGGTGATTTTTAAAAATGTTTGAGTTGACTTTTGATGCAAGTCTTGCTGTTGACTCCTATGTGCTTTCATTTGCCATGCCTTGCCTTCTTGTGTTTATGAAATGACAATGATGCATGATATGAACTTGGGCCCAATTGAGATTGCTTCTTAAATGTTTGAATTTGACTTTGGTTGACTTTTCTTTGCTGTTTTGACTTTTTCTTTCATTCTTGACCCTAGGCTAGTCCTAGTGGTCTCCTGGCTTATGTTTGAGTTCATTGTTTCAGGTTAAGCATCAATGCTTCAAAGAAACCATACAAATTTGATTGATGTCTATTTGTTTATCATATGCTAACCTTTGTTTTGTAGGTGGTATGACTCATATAGTTTGAGTCTTGTGCTATGCACCTGGGTCCCTCTGTGTTGACTGTTGTTTATCCATTCCTTTTGATTTAAACTGTTGAACTGTTTACTGATTAGTTTGACTTTTTCAGGTACTCTTAGTTGCTTAAGTTCTTTGAACTTGCTTTGCTTTGCTATTTAGCAATTTGCTTTTGAGGTATAATTACTTCTTCTTCATGTAGTCTGGAAGACCTGGCCTGTTACTTGGCCAGGCAACTGTCTGAAGTCCTCCTTAAGAGGCAATGCTTGTGTGTGTTTAATTTTGTCCCCAAGCAGGAAAAGTCCTTCAAGTAAGGCAATTGGTAGATCAAAGGGATAAGCAACCTATCCCCTACTATTCAGTGAGTCTTCTCCTTGCTCCCATTACATGGTTGTAGCATTGAGATCATAGCCCAAGATCTATTGAGTCAATAATGTGGAAAGAGCTCCATCTTTCTGAGCTCCCACACTTTCTATTATCTGATGCTCTCCCTGACCAGGGATAAGAGCAATGAGGTACACCCCTCATATCCTTTCATCTGCTTCACCTTAGCCTCTCAATGGCAAGGTTAAGAGCAAACCTTTGACCCTATTCCAGTTGGCCTCAGTGCCTAACCTCTTGTGTGAGCCTCCTTGTTTGGTTATAGAGTGTGCTGTTCGATATTCATTGATTGATTGATTGCTTCATATGCACATGTTTGCTGGTATGCCTCATGCATTTATCACCATCATTAATTGCTCATTAATGCACAATTATCTCATTTGTCTTTGTGATATTGTCATTGTTGTTTACCCATTGAGGGCAATTGTAAGTCCATTTCCTTTGGCCATTGTTCCTATGACATGGAAGGATAGAGTGTAAGACCTCATTGGTCACTCATATCTTCTGTTGTTTTGTTTGATTGTATGTGAGGGTACAATTGTAAGCCCCTGTAAGTTGGCATTTGTTTCCCTATGATCATTTGTTGCTTTTGTTCTTGTATGTGAGGATGCAGTTATAAGTCCCTGTAGGTTGGCATCTGTTTTCCTGTGATCATAACTTGGTCTGTTTGATGTGTATGAGAGGTTGCAATTATAAGTCCCTGTAAGTTGGCAGTTGCTTTCCTATGATCATATTGTTGCTTTTGTTCTTGTATGTGAGGATCCATTGTAAGTCCCTGTAATGTGGCATTGGTATTCCCATGAGCATATGTGTGTAGTTAACCTAAGTCCAGATAGATTGGCAGTTGACTTCCATTTTTTCTCTCTTGTTTTCTTTTGAGGAGATTAGTGTAAGTCCATTGAGTGGCATCTGATATCCCATTTTGTTTTAGGAGATTGGTATAAGACCAGTGATTGGCATCCGGTATCCGCTTTGTTTAAATTGCTTCTTTGTTTGTTTGTTATTATCCATTGCCTTCCAAAGGACACACTTGAATCATCTTCTATATGATTTCAAGAGGTGAACCTTCTAAGAAGTTTTACAATCCATCTTCATCCATTCATCCTCATTATGTCCTAAACCTTTTCACACTAGGCTTTTCAATTTGAAATAAGTGTTGTGCAAACATCTTCATGTTTTTTTTTCTAACTAAAAACCTGGACCCAAGTCCTTGACTCTTTTCAAACTCCATTTCATAATACTTCTTTGAATTAATCTTAATCATACTTTGACCTCCATTTTCATAATCATAATCAATTAATTTCACCCATTCACTTGTTTTGGCTTTGTCCATTGTTAATCTTTTCATACATGAGCTATAGGTTTGATTTATCTTAGTGGTTGATGTTAATCTCACCTTTTGTCCTTAGTTGATTGAATTGTAAGTCTTCCTTGCCTATTATAGGGTTAACCCCTCCCTGGCAAGTTGAAGCTTTTCTCACATGGTGGACTTGTTGTTTGTATAAGGTTGAGTTTTCTCCCGTGGATAACGTAAGACCTAGGGTTGGTGTTTAAAATTGAACTAACTAACTTTTGGAAATCTTTTAGCCGAACTACGGCGTTTTGATCCTTACCTTTGATGGAAGGTACGTAGGCAACGGGTTCATCCGTTCAAACCCAATAAAAATTGTATATTCTTTTCTCACCATCCCAATCATGTTTGCACAATGCTTATGTCAATAACAAATAATTTTCAAACAACAAAGTGTGAAAAGGGCTCCCTAGGAGTACCTAGGACGTAGTGGGTGCCTAACACCTTCCCATTGCGTAATTTACCCCTTACCCAGACTCTCTGATCTTTTTATTAGTTTTCTACGTGTAAAACTTCTTAGGCTTTTGTTCGCTTTTTAGCCAGTCCTTTGGATAAATAAAAGTGCGGTGGCGACTCTAATTCCTTGTATGCTTAGCTTATGATTTAACCAATAGATCATATAGCGACGAATACACCGCTACAGCCAATGCCAACATTCATGAAACCAAGTGCATGTGAAGTGAACTTTCATCTGATGCAAATATTGAAGATCCATTTGAGTTCATCTGCAACATGATTTTAATGAAGCTGTTACTTTGAACCTGTGTCTAGTGAGCTACTCTAAGCCATTCAAGGAGTAGATCATCTGATACATGGGAGATCATGAAGAAGATCATGGAGTTGCTAAGCTTGGATGTGACTATCATTATTTGATGCATTGTTCTTCACCTTGCTATTGTGTGTATTGATATTGCTTGATTCTAAAGTCCAAGGGAAAATTGGATTTCTATATGACATTCTTGTCTATTGGATTGCATCCCATTGGTCAAGTCTTTTCAAATCTTAACTTTTAAATTTTTGATTAGGATTAGTCTCTTCATCTCCTCCCCCACTTATTGAATTTTAAATCTCTCCCTCCTTTTAAAATATTCTTTGCTTATGATTTCTAAACGTAGACTTTATTGCAAATTAGAAACTTTGGCCTTATGCCATCGCATTTTCAAACTCTTTTCTTAATCGAACTTGTAAATGAATCTAATCATATTGACTTAAAATTTCGAAAGAAAAAAGAACTAACACTCATTCAAACCTTTTAGGCCTTTTGTGCCTTTGTTAAACTTAAAATTTTCTTAAAAGTAGCTCATTCACTTTGAAATTGTAATCACGAACTATGAGATTTTGATCCCTCATTTTTATGTTGGTACATAGGCACAAGTCCGAAGGTCTAGTCAAACACAAAAATATAATTAATGAATTCTTTTCTCATCCCACCACTCTATTTATTGCAAACATCATTTTGTACAAAAATACATATGCACACAAAAAAGGGCTCCCTAGGAGTACCTAGGACACTTTGGGTGCTAACACCTTCCCTATGTGTAACCAACCCCCTTACCTGTAATCTCTGGCATTTTATTAGTTTTGGTGTGAAAACTTCTTATCTTTGGGTTTTGTTCGTACTTTTCCCTTTTCCATTGGAAATAATAAAAGCGTGGTGGCGACTCTGGTTTTATTGACGTTAAGTTTATCCATAACTTAATGGTCATGAATTTACCTCCATAGAAATTAAGTGGCGACTCTGCTATGGAGTAGTCACCAGTGGGTTTAGCCTACTTTTTTGTGTGTATATATTTGTATATTTGATGTTTGTATATCTGCTTGTATGATATAATCTGCTTGTTGTGCTTGGTGATATCTGAGTGGTGAGGTAAGTTCTAACCCGAACTTGAGTGCAATTAAGATAGGAGCATGGTATAGTCATGTTTGACTTGTATGGAGTAGTCCTTAACAAGTTGGCTTGAGACCCATCTACTCAGTGGAGACCCTTTTGGAGCTATTGATGTCACACAAGTTATTTGTGGTTAGGCATTACTTTCTCTAATTTGGGGTCCGAGAAGCTGAGGACCGTAGAACATTTAACCCATCTTCGCCTATTTAGGACGTAGTATGAAGACTGTTCAAGTGTAGACTTGATAACAGTTGTTACACGATACTACACTCATACGAGTTTCTCTTGAGAATATTATGGGTTGATGAGTCAGTCATCCTAACCTGTAATATTCGATAGATGGAATTAAGACTCTGGGAACTTTTTAGAACATGATCTACATGTTTTTATCCTTAGTACACTCCTTTGGGATGTTTCTTAACCTGACTTCATGCTCGTGACTCATAACAAACCCTTGATTCTTGGTTGATCCAATCAAGTCTTGTCAATATCAATGGAACTTGGGTGTCGATAAGGTGAAAACCATAATCCACAAAAATGGATGATCGATCTTGAAAATGACTTGATTCATCCCTTGACCTTTGTTTGCTTGCCTTGTGTGTGATCCCTTATTTGTGATTCTTGCATTCATGCGCATCATGACATTCATCACACGAAAAATAACTTCAAGGAACTAAGGTTTTATTTGCAAATATTTTCAGACCATGGATTATGGACGAAGGAACACTAAGAAGTACAGTTTCAAATGTCCAGATTTGAAAGAGTTAAGGAAGCTATCATCTTTTGTATTAGATCCCTTGGACTTCAAACAACATCATGGGAAGCTTCTATCTATTTTGTCTGCTAATGTGGTTGAAGGACTTTTGAGTGTGTTGGTTCAGTTTTATGACCCTCTCTACCATTGCGTCTCTTTTCCCGGTTATTATCTTATGCCTACGTTGGAGGAGTATGCCCATCTCTTGGGAATACTTGTTTCTAATAAGGTTCCTTTTAGTGGATTGGAGGAGATTCCTAAATCTCATCTTATAGCTGAAGCTCTTCACTTGAAGAAGTCTGAGATTGAGGCTCATTGGGTGAAGAAAGGAGGAATGTTTGGGTTGACTTCTGAGTTCTTCATCAAGGAAGTTATTGTGTTTGCTCAAGCCGGTAGTGTGGATGCTTCTGAAGCTATCTTTTTGTTGCTCATCTATAGTTTAGCCTTGTTCCCTAACATTGATGGTTTTGTTGATGTTAACACCATTAGAATTTTCTTGATTGGGAACCTTGTGCCTACTCTATTAGGAGATATGTATTTCTCTTTGCATTTGAGGAATTCTAAAGGTGGTGGGACTATTATCTGCTGTGTTCCTCTTCTGCACAAGTGGTTTATTTTGCACTTGCCTCAGACGCCTACTTTTGTGGAGAACAAACAATGTCTACGGTGGTCTCAGAGACTTATGTCTCTCAATAATGATGATATAGTTTGGTATGATTCTTCATTGGGTATCTTGGAGATTATTGATTGTTGTGGTGAATTCTCTAATGTGCCTCTCATTGGTACACAACGTGGAATTAACTACAACCCTGCTTTGGCTTATCGTCAACTTGGGTTCCCCTTAAGAGACAAACCTAATAAAACTTAGTTAGATGGTCTTTTCTATCAAGAGGGTAAAGATCCCCAATGTTTGAAGCATAAGATTGTGCATGCTTGGAAAAATGTGCATAGGAAAGGAAGATCCGAGTTTGGTCCGTGCAACTGTGTAGCTTTGGAAGCCTACACTCTTTGGGTAAAGAAGAGAGCTTTCGAATTGAAGATGATGTATGCTTGTGAGAGACCTATGTCTATGGTTGTGGTTGAGCCATCAAATCTCCCTAACCAAGATGTAGAGGAGTTGGAAGATGCACTCTCCAAGATGAAGCAAGAGAAGGATATGTGGGAAGAGCAATTCCATGCTTTAAGCAGAAAGCATGAGGAGTTACAGCTTGATTCTAAGGACAAATATGCACTTATTGAGCTTCTTGAAGACCGAGTAATGAAGAGACAGAGAGAGCCAGAGGTTTCATCTTATGCTAGTGTACCTCAGCCTTCTGTTGCTTGGAAGAAGATTGTTGATCAGCTTGTCCTCGAGAAGACTCGGATGAAGACTTCTTTGGAGTCCGAGACTCGACGCATCCGAAGGAAGTACGCGCCTGCGGCCCGATCATCTGCCACTGTTGATAGGGGTCCTTAGGATGATTAGTCTTCTTTCCTCTTGTATTTGTAGTTTGGTTTCTAAAATTGTACTCATTGTAATCCTTCCAATTATAAATAAAGGAGATTTTATGGTCAATCAAATTGTTGCAATTGTTGTTATTGTATATATTTGCAAATAAAATAGTATGTTCCTTGAAAATAAAAACAATCAAAGCATTGCATTTCATGCATCATTTGCATAGCAGGTTTTTCTTCCGCCAGATGTCTTATGGGTTATTCTTCAGTGCTTCAGCCAAGCTGACTCATCGATGAAGGAGAATGGCGATCCAAAAGGCAGCGGAATTTAAAAAATTTCTCCTTTAATGATCCTGACGAATGGGCATGATGAGTGATAGAATCGTTACCTCTTGTGGCGATCACGAATGTTGAACGATGACAACGCCTCTACTCAGTCCACACGAACAGATTCCTTCAATCTCAGTGCTAGCTGCTACGAATGAAGGCTTTGAGTGAGAGAGAGAGGGAAATGAAATTCCAATTACCGTGACAATGCTTCTACCCAAGGGTTCTATTTATAGAACCACCTGTGTGGGCTTTAAGCTAAAAAGCCCACTTAAGTGTATTTTGGCCCGTATCTTATAATATGCCCAAAATCACTTAAGCGTGTGGTACCTTACCATATTTCGTATTCCTCTTAAGTGCACCGTACCTTACGGTGTTCCTTAGTTACTCTATCTCTCATCAATCCGTCCTTTGTGTGTGACCCTGTAGGTTTTCGCGATGTTGACAATTATATTAAATCACGCATTTGACATAATAACAGTGAGCGGTATCTAGCAACACATCACTGCTACCCAAGACATGAAAATGTCATGTGATCTGACAAATCCTTCTGTGATAATAATTATGTGTATAATTACCCTTTTGCCCTTATGTCTATATCGAACACAAGGCATAGACCGTGTCATACTTGTCCAATTCAATATTGGGCCCTTAGCATGCTTTGTGGAGTACCCATCAACTGTCTTTATGGTTATCCAGTTACGGACAACGTTGGATCAACAATAAAGCACTCGACTCTACATCTAAGGTCCATAATGGTTTCAGGTCGAAGAGTGGTATACACCATTATCACCATGGGAATAACTTATGACACTTTGCATAACATTCTATATAGTATTCTCATAGCGGGTCAATCCAGTATAAATATTACTCTTAATTTTCATACCTATGTTTGAGACTTGATAACTCCTTATCAATGATCCATGAGATGTGATCATCAGTCTATAAACATAATAGTCTCCATGCTTTAATGTTATCCCACTTCACAATAAAGCTCGACTACAGATACTTTAAGAATAATGTCCTTATGTTTAATGTGCTCTCATGATTAAGTCACACTTGATACATTAAACGGACTATCTATTCCAGAGACTTTATTAAACAAACATAATAAAGAAAAAGCCTTTTATTATTAATAAATAATTCGATACAAGTACCAAAAGTATTGGCCTCTAGGGCTTACACCAACAATCTCCCACTAGCACTAGGGCCAATCAGGCATACCCCTAATGCCCATAGATCTAGTATGGCCATCATGCTTCTGCTACGCAAGAGGCTTTGTCAGGGGGTCAGCAATATTGTCAAGTGTGGGTACTCTACATATTTTCACATCTCCTCTATCTATTATCTCTCGGATGAGGTGATAACGCCTAAGTATGTGTTTTGATCGTTGGTGAGATCTAGGCTCCTTAGCTTGTGTGATAGCACCATTGTTATCACAATAGAGACCAATGGGATCCACAATGCTAGTAATTATGTCAAGTTCACTAATGAACTTTTTGATCCAAACAGCTTCCTTTGCTGCACTTGAGGCAGCAATATACTCAACCTCGGTTGTAGAATCAACAATTGTATCTTGCTTTGAACTTTTCCAGCTCACAGCGCCACCGTTTAAGCAAAACTCATAACCAGATTGTGATCTAAAGTCATCCTTATCTGTCTGGAAGCTGGCATCGGTGTATCCAATTACAGCCAACTCTTCCTGACCTCCATATATCAAGAATGAATCCTTAGTCCTTCTCAAGTACTTAAGGATATTCTTTACAGCTACCCAATGGGCATCACCAGGATCAGATTGGTACCTACTCGTTGCACTTAAAGCATACGAGACATCTAGTCGAGTACATAACATGGCATACACGATAGATCCTATTGCAGATGCATATGGAATCTTATTCATGCGATCCCTTTCTTCCTTAGTTGAAGGGGGTTGTGTTTTTGATAGACACAAACCATGTTGCATAGGTGTGAATCCTTTCTTGGAATCATGCATGTTAAAGCGTCTCAGCACTTTGTCTATGTACGTACTCTGACTTAGGCCAAGAAGTTTTTGTGATCTATCTCTATAGATTCTGATTCCTAATATATAGGCTGCTTCACCTAGGTCATTCGTAGAAAAGCATTTCCCCAACCAAGACTTTACTTGTTGCATGGTAGGGACATCGTTTCCAATGAGTAATATGTCATCTACATATAATACCAGGAAAATGATCATGCTCCCACTAATATTCTTGTAGACACAAGGCTCATATTCGTTCTCGATGAATCCATATTGTTTTACTGTTTCATCAAAACGAAGATTCCAGCTTCTGGAAGCTTGCTTCAATCCATAGATTGACCTTTGTAATTTACATATCTTTTGGGCTTCTTCTAGTATGTCAAATCCTTCAGATTGTGTCATGTACACATCCTCAAGAAGATTCCCATTAAGGAAAGCAGTTTTGACATCCATCTGCCATATTTCATAATCATGATATGCAGCGATATCAAGTAAAATCCGAACAGATTTAAGCATTGCAACTGGTGAGAAGGTTTCATCATAGTCAACCCCATGAATTTGTTTATATCCTTTTGCAACCAGTCTTGCCTTATAGGTATGTACCTTACCATCCATGTTAGTCTTCTTTTTGAAGACCCACTTGCATCCTATAGGGTTAACTCCTATAGGAGGCTCTACCAAGGTCCAAACTTGGTTTGTGTACATGGAATCCATTTCAGATTTCATGGCTTCTAGCCACTTCTCAGACTCGGGACCAATTATGGCCTCTTAGTAGGTCACAGGCTCATCTTGATCCATGAGTAATACATCACCTTGATCTGTTATGAGATATCCATATCTCTCAGGTAGGTGATGTATCCTGCTTGACCTACGCTGGTCTTGTTCTACTTGAGCAGGTTGCTCTTCCACAACTACTTGTGTTTCCTGCTCTAATTCCTCCATAGATGTATCGGTGCTTTGTGATTCTTGAATTTCTTCAAGCTCTACTTTCCTCCCACTGATTCCTTTGGAAATAAAATCCTTTTCTAGTAAAACTCCAGTTCGAGCGACAAACACTTTGCCCTCAGAAGGATTGTAGAAGTAATACCCTCTTGTTTCTTTAGGATACCCCACAAATAAGCATTTGTCAGATTTGAGCTCAAGCTTAGTTGAAATTTGTCGTTTCACATAAACTTCGCAACCCCAAATCTTCATGTAAGACATATGTGGTTTCTTACCACTCCATATCTCATATGGTGTCTTCTCAACCTTTTTGGATGGAACACAGTTAAGTGTGTAAGCTGTTGTCAATAGTGCATGTCCCCAAAAGGAGTTTAGAAGATCGGTGTGACTCATAATAGATTGGACCATGTCTAACAGGGTTCGATTTCTTCTCTCAGATACAGCATTCCATTGGGGTGTTCTAGGAGGAGTAAGTTGGGATAAGATCCCACACTCTTTCAGATAGTCATCAAACTCTAGGCTTAAATATTCACCACCTTGATCTGATCGAAGAGTTTTAATATTCTTACCTAGTTGGTTTTGTACTTCATTCTTGAATTCCTTGAACGTTTCAAAGGACTCTGATTTGTGTTTCATTAAATACACATAACCATATCTACTGAAATCATCAGTAAATGTGATGAAGTACTGAAAACCTCCTCTGGCTGGTATGTTCAGTGGTCCACATACATCAGTATGTATGAGGGCCAAAAGATCATTAGCTCTTTCACATTTTCCTGTGAATGGAGACTTTGTCATCTTTCCAATTAAACAAGATCTGCATGTCTCATATGATTCATAATCAAAAGAGTCCAAGAGTCCATCTTTATGGAGTTTGGAAATGCGTTTCTCATTTATGTGGCCTAATCGACAATACCAAAGGTAAGTTGGATTTAACTCATTAGGTTTCATCCTTTTAGTATTAATGTTATAAATAGGCATTTCAAGATCAATGACATATAATCCATTGTTCATTTGTGCAGTAGCATAGAATATATCATTCAAATAAGTTGAGCAACAATTGTTCTTTATTATAAACGAAAAACCAAACGTGTTCAAACAAGAAACGAAAATAATATTCTTGCTAATTGCAGGTACATAATAACAGTTCTCTAACTGAATTATTAAACCACTAGGTAAAGTCAATACATAAGTTCCTACGGCTAAAGCAGCAACCTTTTCTCCATTGCCAACTCATAGGTCGACTTTACCTTTTGCCAAATCTCTACTCCTTTTTAGTCCCTGCACATTGATACAAATGTGAGAACCGCATCCAGTATCTAATACCCATGATGCAAAAGTAGATAAATTAATTTCAATAACAAAAATACCTGAAGTTGAAGTCTCTACTCCATTCTTCTTATCTTCCAGGTACTTTGGGCAGTTTCTCTTCCAGTGTTCGGTCTTACCGCAATGGAAGCAGCTGCCTTCTTTTTCTATGCCTCCACTAGGCTTTAAAGCATCAACGGTGGGTTTGGGTTTGGCAACATCCTTGCCTTTCCCTTTATCACCCTGCTTAGTGGGCCTTTTGTTCTGTCTCTTTCCATTTCCGATCATCAGAATGGACTTCCCTTTTGACTTCAGATTCTGCTCAGCAGTTCTTAACATGGCGAGCAGTTTAGGAAAAGATTTGTCCATATCATTCATATTGAAATTTAGGACAAATTGACTGAATCTATCTGGCAATGATTGCAAGATCAAATCAGTCGTAAGTTCCTTTCCGAGGGGAAAACCCAATCTCTCAAGGTTTTCCACATACCCAATCATCTTGAGCACATGGGGACCTACAGGGGCTCCCTCAGCTAACTTGCCTTGAAAAAGGGCTTTTGAAACTTCAAACCTTTCATGCCTTGCTTTCTCTTGATAGAGCATCTTCAGGTGTTCGATCATATTGAACGCTGCCATGTTCTCATGTTGCTTTTGCAATTCTGAGTTCATGGTAGCTAGCATGAGACAAGCAGTTTCATTTGCATCATCGACATGCTTCTTATAAGCATCTCTTTCTGCCTTAGGTGAAGAACTAGGAGGTTCCTCTTCAGGAACAAGTTTCTCCAAGACATACAGCTTTTTATCATGTTTGAGGACAATACTCAGGTTTCGGTGCCAATCTAGAAAATTTGTCCCAGACAATTTTTCTTTGTCAAGGATTGATCGCAAGATGTTGTTAGAGGTGTTTGTTGTCATGGTAATCTACATAAGAATTAATATAAGTATTAATAACATATGTAATTAGGCCTTTAATTAAATATGCTCCCACTATTTTACTCAAAACAAATGACCCTCATCATTTGATTCGGAAAATCCCGTTGGAAGACTTTCTAGTGGGTCGAGATCCATATTTCACTTCGTTCTAAGTCCGCGTAGGAGGATTACATAAAACTAGGTTATTTAGGTAGGAACTCCTTCCAATTGTATCTCATACAACTCTCGAAAATTTCAGTTGGGTGAATAACTCTTTATTCCAATCCATCATATGGATCATTCCCAACTCTTGCTTCTAAACATATATAATATTATTATAATTAGTTTAGTTAAGTTTGACCCATTGTTTTAACAGTTGGATATTACAATTATCCCATCGCACCTTACTAATATAGAACATGCACCTCGCGTAGGCGAAACCTACATTATCCGATACTAGTCTTGATGAGTGTTAAAACTTGGAAAGCATAAACTTAATATTTAATTTGAGGGAATTTGCAATTATTCTAATCTCACCGGCTTATTTATCATATAAATCGTCTCTCACATGCATCAACATACACTCACATGCATCAACATACATATATAATGAAACAGTTATGGCCCCTAGCGCAATTGTTCTCCCAAGCCAATGAGAGAACCTAAGCTAACCTAATAACGATCTAAGCTTCTCCAAGAAAGATCTTCAAGGTTGTCCTCCTTTGGCACTGACTTCTTTGCTTTCTTCATAACATTACATTACATAAAGAAACTCGTTTTACATACGAGGGAGTGAGATGAGAAAAGAAGTTACATTGAGAGATTAAAAGAGAGACACGACACGCATGTCGTATTTTTAAAACCCAAAATAAAATAAAGGAAAACTAAGGCCATAACCGATCACCACAAGACAATAATAAACACATTATTATTATTATTATTAATTTTAACTCTATTAATTAATTAAAACCAAATTAAATCTCGACGATCGATCACATAACACAGAGTTAGCCGAACGGATGAATTTTGCCTTGCGTTAACCGGTTAACCATATGCGTTAACCGGTTAACACTGTTTGAAAATATGTTCATAATTTGTATTTTGTTTTGCGTTAACCGGTTAACCAAATACGTTAACCGGTTAACACTGCTGAAAACTGTTAGGAAGTTGTATTCCGTCTTGCGTTAACCGGTTAACCATATGCGTTAACCGGTTAACACTGTTTGAAAATCTTTTTGAAAATAGTATTCCGTCTTGCGTTAACCGGTTAACCATATGCGTTAACCGGTTAACACTGTACAAAAATTTGTTAGAAAACACAACTCTTGTTCAGTCACAACCCCAATCGCATAACTCTCTGACAACACAACCCTTGTGCCGTCACTAACCCTGATGCACGAATTTCAGACCGTCAAACACATCTTAATCGTTGATTCAGTATGATTGATCAACACGTCATTGCTTCACCATACTAATGTCGGATCAAGAAGCAAACGACCATTGATCGTTCAAAGGAAAACAACCATTGAGTGTTTGAATGAACGAAACAAGAACACTATATCATATATAATGTATTTTGCATCAAGATTACTTATATCATATATATAACTTGATCGATCTCAATTTAATCTTTGATTCATTCTGTCTTTAATCGTATTAATACAAAAAATAAATAATTATCAGATTCATGGTTTCATAAGTGGCTCTGATACCACTAAAGGAGAATAGAGATCCAAAACGCAGCGGAAATAAAAAATTTTTTCTCCAATGATCCTTACGGATGGGTATGATCAGTGATAGAATCGTTACCTCTTGTGGCGATCACGAACATTGAACGATGACAACGCCTCTACTCAGCCCACACGAACGGATTCCTTCAATCTCAGTGCTAGCTGCTACGAATTAAGGCTTTGAGTGAGAGAGAGAGAGAGGGAAACGAAATTCCAATTACCGTGACAATGCTTCTACCCAAGGGTTCTATTTATAGAACCACTTGTGTGGGCTTTAAGCTAAAAAGGCCACTTAAGTGTATTTTGGCCCATATCTTATAATATGCCCAAAATAACTTAAATGCGTGGTACCTTACCATATTTCGTATTCCTCTTAAGTGCATCGTACCTTACGGTGTTCCTTAGTTACTCTATCTCTCATCAATCCGTCCTTTGTGTGTGACCCTGTAGGTTTTTGCGACGTTGGCAATTATATTAAATCACGCATTTAACATAATAAACAGTGAGCGATATCTAGTAATACATCACTGCTACCCAAGACACGTAAATGTCACGTGATCTGACAAATCCTTCTATGATAATAAGTATGTGTATAATTACCCTTTTGCCCTTATGTCTATATCGAACACAAGGCATAGACCGTGTCATCCTTGTCCAGTTCAATATTGGGCCCATAGACATTTATCCTGTTATGCAGGATGGGAAAATTCCATCTAGGTCACTCATGTCCCTTAGCATGCTTTGTGGAGTACCCATCAACTGTCTTTATGGTTATCCAGTTACGGACAATGTTGGATTAACAATAAAGCACTCGACTCTACATCTAGGGTCCATAGTGGTTTCAGGACGAAGAGTGGTATACACCATTATCACCATGAGAATAACTTATGACACTTTGCATAACATTCTATATAGTATTCTCATAGCGGGTCAATCCAGTATAAATATTACTCTTAATATTCATACCTATGTTTGAGACTTGATAACTCCTTATCCATGATCCATGAGATGTGATCATCAGTCTATAAACATAATAGTCTCCATGCTTTAATGTTATCCCACTTCACAATAAAGCTTGACTACGGATACTTTAAGAATAGTGTCCTTATGTTTAATGTGCTCTGATGATTAAGTCACACTTGATACATTAAACGGACTATCTATGTCAGGGACTTTATTAAACAAACATAATAAAGAAAAAGCCTTTTATTATTAATAAATAATTCGATACAAGTACCAAAAGTATTGGCCTCTAGGGCTTACACCAACAATCGATACAATACCTGTGCCAATCATCCATGAATCATGGAACACTTAGAGCAAGAGAATAGAGACTTGAAGGACGAGATTTCCCGTCTGACTGCCATGATGGAGTCAGTTCTAGCTGCTCAAAGTCAATATTCTCCAACGCTTGCAACTCCTCCTCCACAGAGGACTGTCATTTCCGAGGTTGTCTCTTCAACCGTGGCTGCTACTCAGTTCGTTCCTGCCATGCCTGCCGGATTCCCGTGGGGAATGCCGCCCAACTTTGTGCCTGAGGGTCATGTCTGTGCCACCATCGGTTGTTCATACTCTGCCTCGTGTTGAGGACACCATATATCATTCCGAGCCGTCTGAGGGTCCGGATGTTTATGATAAGATGGACGAAATGAAAGACCAATTCATTGAGTTGCGAAAGGAGTTAAAGACCTTGAGGGGAAAATATTTCTTTGGTAAGAGTGTTGTGGAACATTGCTTGGTTCCTAATGTTAAGATCCCGATGAAGTTCAAAGTCCCTGACTTTGAAAAGTATAAGGGGAACACCTGTCCACTCAGTCATCTCGTCATGTATGCTAGAAATATGTCGACGCAAACTGATAATGATCAGTTATTGAATCATTATTTCCAAGACAGTCTGACTGGTGCCGCTCTGAGGTGGTACATGGGTTTGGATAGTGCGAGTGTCTTCACGTTCAATGATTTGGGTGAAGAATTTATGAAGCAATATAAATATAATATGGATATGGCGCCAGATATGGACCAAGTTAGATCAATTCCTCGGAAGGATAAGGAGACACTCAAAGAGTACGCCCAGTGATGGAGAGAGTTTTCCGCTCAGATTACCCCTCCTTTGGAAGAAAAGGAGATGACCAAGATCTTTCTTAAGACCCTGAGCTCATTTTACTATGAGCGAATGATTGCTAGTTTCCCTAGTGACTTTATCAAAATGGTAAATATGGGGATGAGATTAGAAGAAGGTGTCTGAGAGGGACGGTTGTATAAAGAGGAGTTTTCGTCAAGCAAGAAGTACGACAACGGGTTTGCCAAAAAGAAAGAAGGTGAGACCAATGCAGTATCCATTGGGAGGTAGAGGAGGACTCATGTCAGAAGAAGTCCACAACACCTCCAACACTATCATCAAGTATCATCTGTTATTCTAGTCTTTTCAAATAATCAATCAACACCAATTCAACAACAACGTCAACAACAGCCACAACAAAGAACAAAAAACTAAAACAACAATAATACCAACAATAATCAACAATAGCAGAACTTTGAGAGGAAGAAGGTATCTTGTGACCCGATTCCTATGACTTATGCTAAATTGTATTCATCTTTGGTTCTCAAGAACCTTCTGCAACCAAGAAATCCTCCACAGATACCAGAGCCACTTCCATGGTGGTACAAGCCAGAGCTTCACTGTGCCTTTCACCAAGGGGCTCCTGCCCATGATATTGAGAATTATTACCCCCTGAAGTACGAAGTCCAGAAGTTGGTCAAGAGTGGGATGGTGTCCTTTGAGGACTGTGTGCCGAATGTCAAACAAACCCATTCCCTGCTCATGGTAATCCTTCTGTCAATATGGTAGATGGTTGTCCCAGGGAGTTCAAGGTATATGATGTTCGTTTCATTAGAAGGTCCTTAGTAACGATGCACAAGGAGATCTGTATGGTGAGTGATTATGAGCATGACCATGATGGTTGTGCGATTTGCAATGTCAATCCTCGAGGATGTGTGATTATGAAGAGAGACATCCAAAGGTTGATGGATGAAGGCATGATCCAGATTTTTCAATCCCGTCACTTAGGTGACGATGTCAATGTCATAGTTCCTGTATTCAAGACTTCAATGAGAGTAATAATTCAATTCAACAAAAGCATCAGTAACAGTGTCAGCAATAGGCCGGTATCACCGTTGGTTATACAGTTAGCGGGCCCTATCCCGTATGCATCCAATAGAGCTGTTCTGTACGAGTATAATGTGACTATGTTAGAGAACGGTCAAAAGGTTTCATTGCCTACGACCAGTTCTGTGGTGAGTATTGCTGATGTGACGAAGGTGACCCGTAGCAGTCGAGTTTTTGGGCCTGTGTTCCTGAAGAATGTAAAAGATGTATTTGTTAGTAAGAAGGTTGAAGTGCCTGCGGTTGATCCGGTTAGCGCTCCAAAAGTGTCAGTCTGGTGAATCCATCAGTTTGAAGCCTAATGATGATGATGAGGTACTCCGTTTGATCAAGAAAAGCGAATTTAATATGGTCGAGCAGCTGCTCCGAACTCCCTCCAAGATTTCAGTGTTGTCTCTACTTATGAATTCTGAAGCGCACAGAGAAGCATTGCAAAAGGTATTGGACCAAGCTTATGTAGAGCACGATGTTACGGTGGATTAGTTTGATCATATTATGGCTAACATCACTTCCTGCAATAATTTGAGCTTTTGTGACGAAGAACTTCCTGAGGAAGGTAGAAATCACAACTTAGCATTGCACATATCAATGAACGGCAAAGAAGACGCTTTGTCAAATGTGTTGGTTGACACCGGATCTTCATGGAATGTACTTCCCAAATCAACTCTCTCCAGATTGTCGTATCAAGGAGCTCTAATGAGGTATAGTGGCGTGATCATCAAAGCTTTTGATGGTTCTCGCAAGACTGTGATTGGTGAGGTGGACCTTCCTATGAAGATAGGTCTGAGTGATTTCCAAATTACTTTCCAAGTAATGGATATCCACCCTGCCTATAGATTCTTATTAGGAAGGACATGGATACATGAGGCTGGAGTTGTGACATCCACTCTACATCAGAAATTGAAGTTTGTGAAGAATGGTAAGCTTGTTATCGTCGGTAGGGAGAAGGCTTTGTTGGTAAGCCATCTGTCGTCTTTCTCTTACATAGAAGCTGAGGATGAGATTGGAACCCCGTCCCAAGCTCTATCTATTGCATAAGAAAAAAGAGTTGGGGCATCCATGTCCTCTTTTAAAGATGCGCAGAAGATTGCTGGAGACGATAATTCTGATCAGTGGGGCCAGATGGTGGAGGTCGCCGAGAACAAGAGCAGGGCCGATTTGGGTTTCCAACGGGGATCGTCTGTAATTAGAGCTGAAGATGTGCAACCCAGTTTCCATAGCGGAGGGTTCATTCATGGTAATGAACAACACTTAGCTGTTGTGATCGAGGGTGATGAAGATGATGACTGCACCAATTTTGTGACGCATGGAAAGGCTTGCAACAATTGGACTGTTGTCGATGTTCCTGTTATTATGCATCATTCTAAGTAATTGCTTTTATTGTTTTTAAAAATCCCTCCCTTATGCCTAAGGGGGAAGTGAACATTGTTTGGCACTTTCAAACTTGATCATTAATAAAATTCAATTATATTCATCCACATTTATGATGTTTCATTTTTACTTTTTGCTTTTTCTGAAAATGGTAATCACAAAAAACATAAATGAATAAATATAATTGTCCATCTGCATAATATTTGGTCACAAATCACTTATCTAAAATAAAAATATCAAATCATTATGCAGGTTGGTCTCCAAACTTTGAATTCCCTATGTTTGAGGTCGAGGAAGAAAGTGATGAAGAAGTATCTGATGAATTATCTCGCCTACTTGGGCATGAGGAAAAAGCCATTCATCCATTTGAAGAGCAGATTGAGATAGTCAACTTGGGTTCCGAGGATGATGTCAAGGAAGTCAAGATTGGGTCTCGACTGTGTCCAGAGGTCAAGAAAGGGTTGATTGATCTTCTCTAAGAGTATTCAGATGTGTTTGCTTGGTGATGACACTGAATTTCACCGTATTTTCGACTCCGATTTCGCATGCATTTTAGTGGTTTTATTGTTATTTTGTTGTGTTATTTCTATGTTTCTCTTTGTTTTCAGGTTTTTACTTTAATCGGAGCCCCGATCGAGAAAAGGAGTGAAAATGAGCTAAAAAGACTAAAATTCAGCATTTTGCACTTGTGGCTCCCACTGTGGCTGGCACCATAGGTCCAGCCATGACGTGTCACAGCTCAACTTCCCTCAACTGCCACGTTCCCCACTGCCATAGTTTGGCCTTATGGAGGGTGCCATGGACTTGTGGCCGGCGCCATAAGAAGAAAAGTTTTCCCTCCCATTTTCAAACTGAAGGGCATCCTTGTCATTTCCATTATTTTCCTTGCCTATAAATACAAACTCGTTTTCATTTGTTTAAGCATCCAAACTTAGAGCAGATGCAAACTTAGAGCAAACTAAGTTTCACTTAGGCATACATTTAGTATTTTAAAGTGGTAATCGCTTCGCATTAGGGTGTTACCACAACTGTGTAATCAAGTCTGTTATCGAGTCTGTAATCGAGTTTGGAGCACTTTGGAAGGAAGTTAATCCTGCCGCCATTTTCATTTCCGCTTCGCATTTTATTCAACCCTCCAATTGGAGCAGGTTTTTATTGCTTTACCTTTATCTATTTTATTTTCCCGCACTCGCACTTTACTTTATTTATTTCCCGCACTCGCTTTACTTTATTTATTTCCCGCACTCGCTTTACTTTATTGATTTCTCGCACTCGCTTTACTTTATTTATTTCCCGCACTCGCTTTACTTTATTTATTTCCCGCACTCACTTTACTTTATTTATTTCCCGCACTTGATTTACTTTATTTATTTCCCACACTCGCACTACTTTTATTTATTTCTCGCACTCGTACTACTTTTATTTATTTCTCGCACTCGCACTACTTTTATTTACTTTCCGCACTCGCACTACTTTTATTTACTTTCCGCACTCGCACTACTTTTATTTAAATTAAAATTCACCTTTACTTTACCATGTCTAACTAAATCTATAAAGGTTAGAATGTAAGGATCGTAATTGAACCGATAATTCGTACAATTGTTCGTAGAAACACTTAAGGGCTATTTTGACTTTCAACCTAAGTTTTCCCGCACTTAATTTCCGTTGGGTAAGATCGAAAGCTGTCCAACGTCTATTTAAACTTAATTGTTTTTAACTATTTCAAATACAGCGAAAGCACTTTGTTTAGTTCATTAGGAGTTTTTAACTTAAGAAGAAAAGTGATTTTAAAACTATTTTCAGACGCGTTTATAAGTTTAGAGTCTGGTTCGTGAGAACCTCTTTTGGTTAAGAAATCCAGGTTAAAATACTTTTCAACTTAGTCAAGATACTATATTTCTTAAAAATAGGTTTACTACTCTAACGCAATGCGCGCCTTTTTATAAGTGACAATAAGAGGGTTTGATTAGGGAGTACAACTCGGTTTTGAATACGCGAAAGCGACATTTCCTGTTAAATTGGTTCCTTTCAAAGTAGGAAACACTGCCCATAAGTAGTTCTATTAGCAAGTACTTGGATTATTAATTGATTATGTGAATTACATTCGAGCCTGTCTTTATGAATTAAATTAAATTTAATACTTTACTTTTCATTGCACATTCTAAAAACTCCTATTTTAATTACCTTTGATAAACACCATAACAATAGATAACGATAGATTGACACTTGGTCTCTGTGGATTCGACAATCTTTTATATTACTCTAACGCGTTCGTATACTTGCGAAAAGCACGCATCAAGTTTTTGGCGCCGTTGCCGGGGACCAATTTCGTCAAATTTCATA
Organism: Lathyrus oleraceus; assembly: GCF_024323335.1. NCBI lineage: Eukaryota > Viridiplantae > Streptophyta > Magnoliopsida > Fabales > Fabaceae > Lathyrus > Lathyrus oleraceus. Next base: position 122,487,054 of record NC_066584.1, on the reverse strand, counting down.
CCTTGTTGTTATATCGTTTAGACTTAGGCTATTACCCGTCGGTCAATGCGAAGAACTCGCAGCACCGGAAGCTTAGTATACCCTCTGGCAGAACCTGAACGTTACGCTCGCGCACGTTTATTTTTCCATAGAATTAGGAGAGCTATGGTCAAAGATCAAAACCAAAGACCTCTTAAGGACTTTGCCCAACCATCCAATGAAGAACCTAGTTCTAGTATAGTAAACCCAACCATTCCAGCTAATAATTTTGAACTTAAACCTTCCCTGTTGCAACTAGTGCAACAAAGACAATTCGCAGGTCTCGCTACTGAGAACCCAAACCAACATTTAAAAATCTTTCTTCAATTAGCATACACTTTTAAAACCAATGGAGTTTCTCCTGAGGCAATACGTTTAAGATTATTCCCTTTTTCCCTCAGAGATAAAAGCCCTATCATGGTTAGATTCCCTTCCACCCAATTCCATTACGACTAGGGATAACCTTAGAAGAGTATTCCTTGCTAGATACTTTCCCCCAAGTAAGATCGCCGTTCTTCGAAACCATATACTAGATTTACCCAGAACCAAGGAGAATCACTGTTCGAAGCTTGGGAGAGATATAAAGAGCTGTTAAGAGCATGCCCACATCATGGTTTAGAAAATTGGTTAATCATTCAGACCTTCTATAATGGACTTCATTATAACACTAAGATGACCATCGACGCAGCCGCAAGCGGTGCGCTGATGAACAAACCTTATCCTGAAGCTAGTGCCCTCATTGAAGATATGGCTCAAAACCATCAATCATGGCGAGTCGAACGAGCGACAGTTGAGAAGAAGGAAGCCCAAGGAGGAGTGCATGAACTAAGCTCTATATACATGATGCAAGCTAAAATGGACGCATTAGCCCTCAAGGTCGAGCATATGTGCATAAACCCGAATACCGCAGCAGTAGTTTCGTCGGATTGTGAGATATGTGGAACCAAAGAACACCAATCTGCAGAATGTAGTCTATTAAACGAAACCCACTCTGAGCAAGTGAACTACACCCAAAGGAACCCATATTCGAATACCTATAACCCTGGATGGAGGAATCACCCGAACTTCTCCTATAAAAACAATAACCCTATCCAAAATAATGCACCTCCGAGACAAACTGGTTATCAAGCCCCAAGACCAAATTAACCTATGCAACCTATACCAGCAAAACCGAGCCTTGAGAAAATTATGGAAAATCTTATCACTGCTCAAACCCAACAAAACAAAGAGTTCATGAACCAAAACATTCACGTTAACGAACTGATGACCCAGTTAGGAACCAAGGTTGACTAAATAGTTACTCACACCAAGATGCTTGAAACCCAGATCTCTCAGGTAGCTTTAAACCAAGCCCCTCAGACCACACCTAGAGGACAGTTCCCTGGACAACCTCAGCAAAATCCGAGAGGATAAGCCAATGCTATTACCCTACGAAGTGGGAACGCTTATGATGAGCCACCAAACCCAAGTTTGAGTGAACCCGAAACTTCTAAGGAATATACCAAACCCCCGGACAAAGTAAAGGAACCAGAGGAATCTGAAAAACAGGAAGGTCAAGAAAAAGGAGAAGAACCTAAAGATAAAGCTTATATACCACCCCCACCATATAAACCGCCTATACCATATCCGCAAAGACTCAAACAAACCCAGATCAATAACCGGTATCAGAAATTTATTAAGGTTATAGAAAAACTTCACGTAGAAATCCCTTTCACAGAAGCCATCACCCAAATACCTTCTTATGCAAAGTTTCTCACAGACATCCTTACCAAGAAACGTAGACTTGACGATCCGAAGCCCTTGGAATGCAATTCCATTTTCGAGAATAAGTTAGCCAAAAAGGATAAAGATCCTAGAAATTTCTCAATTCCTTGTCTTTTGGATAGTCATGTCATCGAAAAAGCTTTTCTAGACTTAGGAGCTAGTGTGAGCTTAATGCCTTTAGCAGTTTGTGAGAGGTTAAACTTAGGAGAATTACAGCCCACTAAGATGTCACTTCAGTTAGCCGATAGATCTGTTAAGTATCCGATAGGCATTTTAGAAGATGTCCCTGTTAGGATAGGTGAATTGTTTATCCCTACTGATTTTGTTGTCATGGACATCAAAGAAGACAATGATATACCAATCCTTCTCAGTAGACCATTCTTATCAACTGCAGGAGCCATAATAGATGTCAAGAGAGGAAAGTTGACCTTTGAGGTAGGTGACGAGAAAATAGAATTTATACTTTCGAAATTTCTTATGGCACCTGTGATGGGAGACACATGTTATGCCTTAGATATCATTGATGAATGCGTTAGGGAATTAGAACAATAAGAAATCATAAAAACAATTAAGTTGCCATCAACTCTCATACTGGAAGATGATGACTTTAGGAAACCCTATATCGATGATAACCTTTACGAATGTTTATCCCTTACCCCAGATCCTATGTCGTGCCCTAAGAAACCAACCTTAGAACTTAAGGAACTGCCTAAGAATCTGAGATATGAGTTCCTCGATGAAGAGATGAACCGTCCAGTTATAGTCAGTGCTACCTTGAGCCAAGAGGAAACAGACCAACTTTTAGAAGTTTTACGAAGATATCCCTCAGCCTTAGGATATAATATCTCTGACCTGAAAGGTATAAGCCCATCTGTATGCATGCATCGGATTTCGCTCGAAGAAGATTCAAAACCCTCCAGAGAACATCAGAGAAGAATAAACCCTATAATGAGTGATGTTGTTAAAAAAGAAGTTATTAAGTTACTTGAGGCAGGTATAATCTACCAGATCTCGGATAGTAAGTGGGTGAGCCCTGTGCATGTAGTACCTAAAAAGGGAGGCATCACAGTCGTACAAAACGATAAAGGCGAACATGTAGCAAAATGGATAGAAGGAGCATGGCAGATATGTATAGATTATAGAAAGTTAAAGCAACCAGGAAGGATCATTTCCCTTTACCATTTATAGACCAGATGTTAGAGCGTCTAGCCAGACACTCTTACTTATGCTATCTAGATGGATACTCTGGATTCTTCCAAATACCTATCCACCCTGAAGATCAAGAAAAAACTACCTTCACATGCCCTTATGGAACTTTTGCCTACAGACGAATGTCATTCGGCCTCTGTAATGCCCCAACCACTTTCCAACGCTGCATGATGTCAATCTTTGCAGATTACCTAGATGGTATCATGGAAGTGTTTATGGATGATTTTTCGGTTTGCGGATTTGATTTCCACAATTGTCTTGATATCCTTGAGAAAATCCTGGAGAGATGCGTGGAGGTGAACCTCGTGCTAAATTGGGAAAAGTGTCATTTCATGGTAATCGAAGGAATTGTTTTAGGACATATAGTTTCCGAAAAAGTATAGAGGTAGATAGAGCTAAGATAGAAGTTATAGAAAACCTAAAACCACCCAAAACTATCAGAGAAGTCCGAAGTTTCCTTGGACATGCTGGATTCTACCGGCGTTTTATCAAGGACTTCTCCAAAATAACTAAACCTTTAACTGGCCTTTTAATGAAATATGCCGAATTCAATTTCAATGAAAAATGTAATGACGCATTTAATATTTTAAAGCAAGCATTAGTATCAACACCTATTATGAAACCTCCTGATTGGTCAGAACCTTTTGAGATAATGTGCGATGCTAGTGATTATGCGGTTGGAGCCGTTTTAGGACAAAGGAAAGATAAAAAGTTACATGCAATTTATTATGCAAGTAGAACCCTAGACGTTGCCCAACTTAACTACACAACAACTGAAAAGGAATTACTCGATGTAGTCTTCGCTATAGACAAATTTAGATCTTATCTTGTAGGAGCAAAAATTATAGTTTACATCGATCATGCTGCCATTCGTTACCTATTAAGTAAAAAAGATGCCAAGCCCAAGTTACTCCGATGGATTCTGTTACTACAAGAATTTGATTTAGATATAAGAGATAAAAAAAAGGCACTGAAAATGTAGTAGCTGATCACCTTTCTAGGCTAGAACATCTAAAACCAGACTTAGTACCCATAAATGATGATTTCGCCTATGATAGACTGATAGTTAGACTAGAAACCATTGAAGACGATAACCTAGGCCCTCATGAGAACTTCCAAAAATCCTTAGCAATAAGTAACGTACCATCGTATGCAGACTTTGTTAATTACCTATCTGCTGATATCGTACCCCCTGATCTTGACTACCACAGCAAGAAGAAGTTCTTCCACGATGTGAGAAACTTCTATTGGGACGAACCGGTCCTTTTCAAAATGGGTAAAGATGGCATTTTTCGTCGTTGCGTTCCAGAAGAGGAGGTAAAGAGTATAATTGAGCATTGTCACTCTGCACCCTATGGTGGACATGCGAGCACTTCTAAGACATAAGCCAAAATTCTTCAAGCTGGCCTATTCTGGCCTACCATGTGGCATGATGTCCATGCTTGCATTGTCAAATGTGATAGATGCCAACGCATTGGAAACATTTCAAGGCGTGACAAAATGCCTCTAAGAAACATTCAGGAAGTAGAACTCTTCGACGTTTGGGGTATAGATTTCATGGGACCTTTCCCACCATCCTTAAAAAATAGGTATATCTTAGTAGCTGTAGACTACATGTCTAAATGGAATGAAGCTATAACTGCACCCCCAAACGATACTAGGGTAGTGATCAAGCTATTTAAAAACTATATTTTCCCTAGATTTGGAACACCACGTTTAGTCATAAGTGATGGAGGATCACACTTCATATCGAGGATATTTGATAAACTTTTAAGAAAATATGGAGTTAGGCATAGAGTATCAACACCATACCACCCACAGACTAGTGGCCAAGTAGAAGTATCCAATAGGGAGATAAAACAAATCCTAGAAAAAACTGTTTCTATCTCTAGGAGAGACTAGTCTCAAAAGCTTCAAGAAGCATTATGGGCCTACCGAACCGCTTTCAAAACCCCTATAGGAACAACTCCCTACTAACTAGTCTATGGAAAATCCTGTCACTTACCTTTCGAAGTAGAGCATATGGCCTATTGGGCCATTAAAACTTTGAATTTAGACTACATAACCGCTGGTGAAAAGCGTATCCTTGACATTCACAAACTAGAAGAACTTAGGCAATCTGCCTACAAAAAGGTAAAAATATACAAAGAGAGAACAAAAGCCTGGCACGACAAAAGAATAGTAAAGAAAGACTTCAATATAGGCGACCCTATTCTCCTCTTCAACTCTAGGTTACGACTCTTCCCAGGGAAGCTGCGCTCAAGATGGACTGGCCCTTTCGAAGTACCCAAGATTCTGAGATCCGGAGCCGTAGAAATCAAGAACGAAACCTGTAGTCCATTCATTGTAAATGGACAAAGACTAAAGCTCTACGAAGGAGGAGACATTCCAATAGACTACTCAAGCCACACTTTGATTGATCCATCGATTCCTACTACTACAGGTGTATAAATTCTGATCGTCAAGCTAATGACGTTAAACAAGCGCTGCTTGGGAGGCAAACCATGGTTTTTTATTTTATTTTACTTTTTTGCATTTATTTATTTTCTTTTATTTGATTTTTTATCATATTTTTACGAGGACTAAATATTTGAATGGTTTGTATTTTCAGGATCCCTTTTCCTAACTTTTACAGGATCCAGGACTTCGACGATATGCATGTAGCCTATAGAGATGATGCTCAGAGAGATCTCTACATAGCTCTTTACCAGCACCCTATGGCGCCCACACGCTATCCAGATCAGCACTGCATGGAAGCCCTAGGTATCGAGCCGAGTATCCGATTTCTGAGCCACCAGCTCCATTGGGACAAGTTCGATGATGACCTGAGTAACACCTATAGGAACTTGACATTGGAGTTCCTCAGTTCATTTGATTATGACCCTTACTCTGAACCGGATGGGTATGCTGCTTTCAGGCTCCTTGGAGTTGAGTACTCTTTCAGCCAAAAAGAGTTCGGTGACCTATTGGGTTTCCAGACCACCCCTGACATTATCCCTGAGACACCGATGGGATATTTTCTGGGTAAGGAGGTGGACAAGTTCTGGAGTAATATATCAGGTGGAGGGAGTCAGGATCCTTCTACGCAGTTGTCCCAGGCTATACATAACCCTGCTTTTAGATACTTCCAGATGATACTGGCACACTCCTTCCTAGGAAGACCGAATGCTGAGACATTACTAAGTGGGGAGGAGATATTCCTACTATTTTGTGCATCCCAGTCTCGCCTAGTAGCATGTGGGAACTTTCTGTTGTGTGGCCTCAGCGGTGTTTCCAGATTGACCGAAGGAGTCATTCATGTAGGAGGGATCATCACACAGATTGCCATCGCTTTAGGTCTATCTCGCAAGTTGTTACATCTCCGGACCTACTGTGGGTACACTACCATGGATATCGACTTTTGCTTGACCAGAGGGTTGATGAGGAGATCCTCTTTCCACCCAAGACAGTTCAGATTGCTGGTCGATAGCGAGGCGATTCATTATTTTACACTGCCTGATCCTGTGATGACTAGTGTGCATGATCCAACTAACTGGAGTTATGCCTTGGAGGGTCAGGGAGAGACTATCGAGGAGCCGAGATCCCCACCTATTTCTGAGTATACCCCTACACCGCCTTCTCCCAGGATCACTGTATTCTCTAACAATTTATCATTGCATACCCCATACATCCGCACCCAGATCGCAGAGTGTCGTAGAGAGATTGTCGGGCTTAGACAAGAGGTGGCTGACCTCACCTTACATATGGGAGTATCTGATCTCACACACGCTACCGAGGCCGACTGTTTATACCAGGAGATCGCCGAGCTTCTCCAGGAGATAGTCATGCTCCGTGGATCTACTCAGGAAGACGAACCCCCTACTATATGATCTTACCATCTCATTTTATTTTGTCTCATTTATGCTTATATTTTTCGCATTTACATAACTTATTTTATATCATTGCATTTGGGATATTTTTCTTAACTATGTTAGCACATTGATATTTCTACATTTATACATATATGTTTTATGTTTGTTTATTATATTTATATTCTTATTATAGTTTAATTATATTAATTGTTTATTTATTTTTTAGTCTAATGTTTAAATTTTATTTTTATAAAATTACGCAAGCCTTATGTCACTAAGAAAATACAATGCAAATGCTATCCAGACCCCCCAACCAAAGAGAGAACGAGAAGCCCAAGCCAAATGACCAAAATCTGGCCCAGCCGAATTTAGCCTTGTGGCACCCGCCATAGATGTTGTGGTCCCCCCACAGCGTCTATATAATCTCGGGGCAGACTCCCATTCTTCACCATTTTCACACCTTCAAACCTTCAAAACCCATTTTTTCACCTTCCGAAAAAGCCCTTGAACCCCTACAAAAGCTCCCACATTTCTCATCTTCACACAATACAAATCATTTTCCCAACTTCCATTTTCATCCATCAAATCTCATAAAAATCATACCTTTTTTCATACCCATCTTCATCTTCTTCATCGCATTTCAAGAGCTAAATAATGGAGTTCAATGGATTCATCCTTTGAGGAGGGAAACCGGGAGATAGGCAAAGGAAGATTATCGAACGGTTGCAAAATTGGGAGATCCTCCCGGCAAGGTATGTTGATGAAAATTGTCTTTACACTTTGGGTATCTACCATAGCATTTTTTATTTATTAGATAATTTAGGCTTGCATAGTATCTTTTCAAACAAAGAACCTACCTTTGAGAGATTGACAATCGAATTTTTAAGTTCTTTAATCTATATTGTCAATCCTAACACTGCTAGCACAGTTGGTACTGTCTAATTTAGAATGTTTGTTGTTGAATATGAATTCAGTACCGACGCACTAGCAGGCCTGTTAGGAATCCCTCATGGGGACGGTGTTATTTATGAGACCCCTTTGGATTCAGATTGGTCGGTTGAGGTGTTTTCCTTCTAGTAGAGATTGTCAAACACTTCAATAAATTCTTTTGAAGGAATTCTTTCCTCGACCATCCATAACCCAACCATCAGAGTTTTTAGATATCTGTTGGCATGTACTGTTTTTGGTCGGGAGAATCCAAACAAGGTCAATGCTCGAGAGCTTCTATTTTTGCAAGGAAGCCTCACAAATAGAAGAATTAATTCGATCCAGTTTATGCTCGCGTATATGGCTTTAACTCTTAACAAAGCAGGACCAATTGTTTTCGGATGACTCATTACGTCTATTGCTCGGGCGCTTAACCTGAACAATGAGATAGCTACCCTAGATCCCTTACCTCCTCGCACAATCAACCTAAAATTTCTGAGAGATATGAAATTGTGCCGATTGAGGAGAGAAGGAGGCTATGTACTTATGGTTCACGGTGTAGCTATCCCATCTGTTGTCTTGCCATGCACTAGACGTACTGATGTACGTGATGAAAGGAATTGGATCTATGTTTTAGATGTTCCACCTGTTTTAGGTCCACTTCCTCCTAATGTTCCTGGTGCAGAGGGACACGACACTGATGAAGAATATGATCGGCGAGAGCGATCTCCCGTACCTCATGTGTCCCCCCATCATCCTTCACCACCACACACCGCACCATCTTCTTCTTTTGCAGGTTCTGCTCCTGGCTTCTATATTACAGAGGAGATATGGCGTGACCACATGTCTAGAGAGCAAAGGCGTGACGACCTACTCTCTACCATTCAACAACAATTGGCGGATAACATGAGCTTCATGCAAGAATCGCAGTAGAGGACAGATAGATCCTATGAGACTGTTGTACATTCCCTGCTTACGATCACAAATACGCAAGCCCGTCAGCAACAATACCACCGTCAACATACTGCACTCATAGAAGCTACTCAAGGTTCCATTTGGGTAACCTTCGAGAGGTGAGGAGTGCTTAGGATGCCCTACAGGCCAGGATGGATCAGAGAGACCATCATCGTACCCGATCCCGTCGTCCACCTCAGGATGGCGAAGGCACCAGTGGTCAACAGTAGGATGTCAGGTGACTCTCCCCTTATCTTATTTCGAAATATTGGGGACAATGTTCGATTTAAGGGTGGGAGGAGACTTTATCGCTTTTCTTTATCGCTTTTCTTTGTTGTTTTTAGATAGTTTGTTTATTTTTATTGCTTTTTTGTTTACTTTATTTCATTTTTCTTTTAGTGTAAGTGTTTTAGATAATGCATGAGTCTGACGAGTCACCAGTATAGTGTATCTTTAGTATAGTCAAATCTCCCCATTCCTTTAGTCCTACCAAAATTTTTTTGTAAAAGAAAATAGTGTTATTCTAAAAGTTTTTGGGTTTTAAAGACGACTTTTGAGTAAGGATACGGTGACTTGGGAAAACTTTTTGAAACATCAGTATTGTTTTAGCACCATAGACTTCGTAAATATAGGAATCATTCCCGAAACCCCATATATCATGGCCTTAATCATCATTTCAGTATAAGTCCTCAGTAGTTTATTCCAGCAGTCAGCTCCGGCCTACGCATCCTCTACGTAGGGGACCGATGAACATAAGTGAATGATCCAGTGAAATAAATAAAAGAAAGCAAAAAGGCAAATCCGATATAGGTGACCCTCACAACGTTATTTAAACCAAAAGAGTTGTAAAAATTTGCTACAAAAATAAAAAGAAAAAGAAAAACTTACCCGCTGTTAGTTGGTTCAGAGGTATCTGGCACTGAACTCGGTAGGGCGGATTACGATCCGATCCCCCACAACTGCAGTTGGGTCAAATAAAAGGGTTTACACATATTTATGTGTCAGGAACCCCATGTTTGGATCATAATCACTAACAGGTCACTCTGCTATGAAGCATGTACGGATAACGGGCTTAATGTGATTGCGCCTGAATGAAAAGGACACAAAAAGTGATGAAGAGGCAAGCCTAGGTATTGTGGGATAATATGGGTTGGTTAATATAGGAATGGAGTTTATGTCAGTGTTTGCGGATAAGTGTCACACAATACCCTTAGTTCACTCAGTTAGTACCTATCACTGCATCCCGACTTGAACTTAGAAATCTTTCTAGCCCGAATCACTCGTTGACACCTGTTCTTCTTCTATGATCTTTTTAGTGTTTTGCTTGAGGACAAGCAAGGGTTTAAGTTTGGGAGAGTTTGATGACACTGAATTTCACCGTATTTTCGACTCCGATTTCGCATGCATTTTAGTGGTTTTATTATTATTTTGTTGTGTTGTTACTATGTTTCTCTTTGTTTTCAGGTTTTTACTTTAATCGGAGCACCGATCGAGAAAAGGAGTGAAAATGAGCTAAAAAGACTAAAATTTAGCATTTTGCACTTGTGGCTCCCACTGTGGTTGGCGCCATAGATCCAACCATGACGTGTCACAGTTCAACTTCCCTCAACTGCCACATTCCACACTGCCACAGTTTGGCCTTATGGCGAGCGATATGGACTTGTGGTGGGCGCCACAAGAAGAAAAGTTTTCCCTCCCATTTTCAAACTGAAGGGCGTCCTTGTCATTTCCATTATTTTCCTTTGCCTATAAATACAGACTCGTTTTCATTTGTTTAAGCATCCAAACTTAGAGCAGATGCAAACTTAGAGCAAACTTAGTTTCACTTAGGCATATATTCAGTATTTTAAAGTGGTAATTGCTTCGCATTGGGGTGTTACCAAAATTGCGTAATCAAGTCTGTGATCGAGTCTGTAATCGAGTTTGGAGCACTTTGGAAGGAAGTTAATCCTGCCGCCACTTTCATTTCCGCTTCGCATTTTATTCAACCCTCTGATTGGAGCAGGTTTTTATTGCTTTACCTTTATCTATTTTATTTTCCCGCAGTCACACTTTACTTTATTTATTTCCCGCACTCGCTTTACTTTATTTATTTCCCACACTCGCTTTACTTTATTTATTTCTCGCACTCGCACTACTTTTATTTATTTCTCGCACTCGCACTACTTTTATTTATTTCTCGCACTCGCACTACTTTTATTTACTTTCCGCACTCACACTACTTTTATTTACTTTCCGCACTCGCACTACTTTTATTTAAATTAAAGTGCACCTTTACTTTACCATGTCTAACTAAATCTATAAAGGTTAGAATATAAGGATCGTAATTGAACCGATAATCCGTACAATTGTTCGTAGAAACACTTAAGGGCTATTTTGACTTTCAACTTAAGTTTTCCCGCACTTAATTTCCGTTGGGTAAGATAGAAAGCCGTCCAACGTCTATTTAAACTTAATTGTTTTTAACTATTTCAAATACACCGAAAGCGCTTTGTTTAGTTCATTAGGAGTTTTTAACTTAAGAAGAAAAGTGATTTTAAACTATTTTCAGACGCGTTTATAAGTTTAGAGTCTGGTTCGTGAGAACCTCTTTTGGTTAAGTAATCCAAGTTAAAATAGTTTTCAACTTAGTCAAGATACTATATTTCTTAAAAATAGGTTTACTACTCTAACGTAATGCACGCCTTTTTATAAGTGACAATAAGAGGGTTTGATTAGGGAGTACAACTCGGTTCTGAATACGCAAAAACGACAGTTTCTGTTAAATTGGTTCTTTTCAAAGTAGGAAACATTGCCCATAAGTAGTTCTATTAGCAAGTACTTGGATTATTAATTGATTATGTGAATTACATTCGAGCCTGTCTTTATTAATTAAATTAAATTTAATTATTTACTTTTCATTGCACACTCTAAAAACCCCTATTTTGATTACCTTTGATAAACACCATAACAATAGATAACGATAGATTGACACTTGGTCTCTGTGGATTCGACAATCTTTTATATTACTCTGATGCGTTCGTATACTTGTGAAAAGAACGCATCACTTGGTCCTATCAACACATGCCTGGTTTGGATTCTGATATTGTGGAGCATAGATTGCCGTTGAAGCCAGAATGCCCTCCAGTCAAGTAGAAATTGAGAAGGACACATCCTGATACGGCAATGAAGATCAAAGAAGAAGTGCAAAAGCAAATTGATGTTGGTTTCCTTGTTACTGCTGAGTATCCGTAATGGGTGGCCAATATTGTGCCTGTTCCTAAGAAAGATGGAAAAGTCCACATGTGTGTTGATTATAGATATTTCAACAAAGCTAGTCTGAAAGATGATTTTCCTCTGCCACACATTGATATGTTGGTAGATAACATAACTAAATTCAAAGTCTTTTAATTTATGGATGGATTCTCCGGATATAATCAGATCAAGACGGCACCCGAAGATATGGAGAATACCATGTTCATTACACCTTGGGGAACATTCTGCTATAGAGTGATGCCTTTCGGTTTAAAGAATGCTGGTGCAACTTACCAAAGAGCAATGACTACTCTTTTTTATGATATGATGCATAAAGAGATTGAAGTCTATGTTGATGATATGATTGCTAAATCCATTGATAAAGAGGAACATGTTGAGAATTTGTTGAAGCTATTTCCAGTGTTTAAGGAAGTACAAACTCCTCTTGAATCCCAATAAGTGTATATTTGGTGTTCGTTCTGGTAAGTTGTTGGGCTTTATTGTCAGCGAGAAGGGTATTAAAGTTGATCCTACCAAGGTCAAAGCAATACAAGAGATGCCTGCGCCCAAAACTGAGAAGCAAGTCAGAGGTTTTCTCGGCCGCTTGAATTATATCTCAAGACACATTTTATACATGACTTCCACATGTTCGCCTATATTCAAGCTTCTTCAGAAAGATCAGTCTTGTGATTGGACTGAAGCCTTCTAGAAAGCTTTTGACAGTAAAAAAAAGTATCTCCTTGAACCTCTGATTCTGTCTCCTCCTGTTGAAGGAAGATCGTTGATCATGTATTTGACTGTGCTTGATGAGAGTATGTGTTGTGTTCTTGGTCAGCAAGATGAAACTGGAAAGAAAGAATATGCTATTTACTACCTCAGTAAGAAGTTCACCTACTGTGAGACTCGGTATTCTATGCTTGAGAAGACTTGTTGCGCATTAGCTTGGGCTGCTAAGCGTCTGCATCAATATGTGTTGAATCATACCATTTGGTTGATATCCAAAATAGATCCAATTAAGTACATTTTTGAGAAGCCTGTTTTAACTGGGAGGATTTCCCGTTGGCAGATATTGTTATCTGAGTATGATATTGAATACCGATCTCAAAAAGCGATTAAAAATAGTGTCTTGGCTGACCATTTGGCTCACCAACACATTGAAGATTACCAATAAGTGCAATATGATTTTCCTGATGAAGAGATTTTATACTTGAAAATGAAAGATTGTGATGAACCATTGCTTGAAGAAGGGCCGAAACCTGGTTCACGTTGGGGCATGGTATTTGATGGAGTTGTTAATCAATATGGTAATGGCATTGGGGCAATGATTATTACTCCTCAAGGGACGCATTTTCCATTTACAGCTAGATTGACTTTCAAGTGTGCAAACAATATGGTTGAATATGAAGCTTACATTATGGGGCTTGAGGAGACCATTAATCTCAAAATCAAGTATTTTGATGTCTATGGAGATTCAACTTTAGGCGTGAATCAGATCAAAGGTGAATGGGAGACGAATCAACCTGGTTTGATACCATATAGAGATTATGCAAGGTGGATTTCAACTTTCTTTACAAAGGTTGAATTTCATCATATCCCTCGAGATGAAAACCGGATGGCAGATGCTCTTGCAACATTGACTTCAATGATTATGGTGAAGTATTGGAATAAAGTTCCCAATTTGACTGTGATACGTCTTGATAGACCAGCTTATGTGTTTTCTATTGAAGAAGTCAAAGATGAGAAATCGTGGTATTTTGATATCAAGTCTTTCCTCCAAAGTCAGAATTATCCACCTGGGGCATCTTTGAAAGATATGAAAACTTTGAGGAGAAGTGAAGATGGAAGATCAAGACAAGCGACATGCCCTGGAAGCAAAGCGTTTTGAGATGGATACCGCATATTATGGGAAAATCAGCCAAGCCTTAGCATCATCTACCAGGGAGCATGACATCACCAAAGAGAGATTGGCTAGAGCTTCAAAGGTCATTGAGGATGAGAAGAGAAGGCAAATCTTGGTGAAAGATCAGAGGGACGACAGAGTCCGGGTTCTTATTGCTGAGTGGGAGTCGAAGCTGAAGGTCAAGGAGACAGAGAATCTGAAGATCATCGCCGAGAGAGATCATTATATGGCAGAGAGAGATCATTGCTTCAGACAGATGAAGATTCATCAGAAAGAAGTGGGGAGATTACAGCAGGAGAATACCGAGTTCAGGTTCGCCGTAGAGTTCGCGAAGATGGAAGATGAGATAGGGCCATCTGTGGGACCCTCATCCAGCTAGATCTTTCATTTGTTGTGGATTACCGTCAGGCTTGTTGACGGAATTCATTTGCTTGTATTTCTTACTGATTCTGGAGATTTGTATCTGGTTTGATGTATGACTATGGCACTCATTGTGCACTTTTTGCTATGTGATGGTGATTTTCGTTCAGTGATTGATCTTCAAGCTTTATTTGCTTTACTGTATGCACTCACACAAGCACACACATGGTTGGGGGTATCATGCTAAATCACATATCTCCAATCTGCACGATGGAATCAAATGATGATTATCAGAATATTGTTGCCGGATTATTATTTGTCTCAATGATGCCAGGATCGAGAGACAAAGTGTCCTTCATGTGGATAGACACTGCATCCATGCATTGATCATGATAACTTGTGTTTTATTTTGCAGGTATCTGTCGCTAACGTGCTTGATTGTTTCAGGAATCATTGCTCGTGCTCGCAGAACTGTACCTTTGCACTCAACACGCCCTTACAGATACTTTACCAGACGCAATACTCCCAGACTCATGGATCTTCCCAACACAGATATTCTCGAGCTGAAGGATAAAATGAACGAGCTGATCAACATCATGCAAGGCTTTGCAGTTGGTCAGAAGGCGTTAGCGGACAAAGTTGAAAAGCTCGAGCGGGCTTCTGCAGCAAACAGTGGTGTAAACCTGGATGGTGTCTCCAACCAGGGGCTGGGGTCTCGTGACGGCGGAAAGAGGACAACTGTTGGTATTGTGAACAATGCTGCTGGTTTCGGTGCTGGTGGTCAAACTGGGCCCGGTCTGGGGCAGAATATGAAGGATGGTCTGTTGCCTCCATTCTACGGGTTTGATGAAAACGGAGAGGAAAACAGGGAGGCTGATCAATTCTCAATGCATAATGAACCGTTCGTTCCTTACAGTGCTCCGCCTCAGAACAAGGAGATTCAGCTGCTGGCTGAGAAGATTAAAGTGCTTGAAAGTTATTGAAGGAGAATTGCGACCCAAAGCGCAGCGGAAGTTTAAAAATTTCTCCTTTAGAGATCCTTACGAATGGTCATGATCAGTGATAGAATATTTGCCTCTTGTGACGGTTGAAACCTTTGGTGCAGATTTCTTGTAACGATCAAAACCCTTTGATGCAGATCCACGAAACGATCACGAACGTTGAACGACGACAACGTCTCTACTCAGTCCACACGAACGGTTTCCTTCAATCTCAGTGCTAGCTGGTACGAATGAAGGCTTTGAGTGAGAGAGAGAGAGAGAGAGAGAAAACGAAAATAATGCAACCGCCAAAAAAAATGCTTCTGCACAAGGGTTCTATTTATAGAACCACTTGTGTGGGCTTCAAGCTAAAAGCCCACTTAAGTGTATTTTGGCCCATATCTTATAATATGCCCAAAATCACTTAAGCCCATGGTACCTTACCATATTTCGTATTCTGCTCAAGTACACCGTACCTTACGATGTTCTCTAATTCATTTAAGGGCACCGTACCTTACGGTATTCCTTAGTTACCCTATCTCTCATCAATCCGTCCTTTGTGTGTGACCCTGTAGGTTTTCGTGACGTTGGTAATTATATTAAATTATGCATTTAACATAATAAACAGTGAGCGGTATCTAGCAACACATCACTGCTACCCAAGACACGAAAATGTCATGTGATCTGACAATTCCTTCTGTGATAATACTTATGTGTATAATTACCCTTTTGCCCTTATGTCTATATTGAACACAAGGCATAGACCGTGTCATCCTTGTCCAGTTCAATATTGGGCCCATAGACATTTATCCTGTTATGCAGGATGGGCAAATTCCATCTAGGTCACTCATGTCCCTCAGCATGCTTCGTGGAGTACCCATCAACTGTCTTTATGGTTATCCAGTTACGGACAACGTTGGATCAGCAATAAAGCACTCGACTCTACATCTAGGATCCATAGTGGTTTCAGGTCGAAGAGTGGAATACACTATTATCACCATGTACAGATAAGTATCCTTTGCGGATAGTTTTTTGCTGTGTTGGCGTAATCCCCAGCATACGCATCTTTGAGTCCTCTTGAGTCTTTCCATTGGATTTGTTTTTCCTTTGGAAGTCTTTCCCCAGCTGTGAGTCCTTTACTCCCCAGTAAAGTCTCTAAATTTGAGTCGTGTCATGCTCACACAATTTCTTTCTTATCCCCATAAGAGTCCCATTAGAGTCCATATTCCTGGTGAGTGTATTACTCCGATGGATCATCTTTTCTCCTTTGTGGACGTATATCCCCACAGAGTTTGTTTGTCTTACATGCATACATCTGCATCATGAGGTCTCTTAGGGACCAAAATTTGTCTCTTTTGTTATTATTTAAGCCCATTCTACTGCGTCGAGACGAAGATTTTAACCTTCACTTCTCCGGCTAGAATGATCTTAAATAGGGGCATCTGTAAGACCCAATTTTTGACCCTAAGATCCCTCATGGCATCATAGCATCACATTGCATAAACCTCAAGGATCAGTAAGCATCTTGTGCTCCTTTCCCTGTGGGTGGGATATCTTGAGAGTGGTTCTTGATCACCAAGCATGTGTGCATTGTATATCGTTGCTTTTCTCATTTGTTTACTAACCAAAAGCACCAAAAATATGTCATCTAACATTTATTTTGCAGCTTAAGCAGTCAATAGGTCAAGTGCACCAGGTGAATCCATGTTACAAGAGGTGATGGTATTTTCTTGGTATGAGGACCATATGGCATTATATTGAGCTTATATGAGTTATGGTTCCATTTTGGAGCACTTTCCCCAAGTGGTTGAGGCCCAAGTTCATCAGGCAATTTCAGGTCATCTGAGGATGATATGATCAACTGTGTAGCCAATTGAAGGCTTTGGAGGTGTGGGAAATGATTTGAGACATCCCATTCATGTTCATACAAGGCCTATTCATCATGTCAAACCTTTATATTGAAGAATTTGAAGCCAGTGCAAAAGTTTCCCAAAATGGAAAGTAACCTGTAATTTCAAGTTTCCAAAAATGGAAAGTTTTTGGTCCATATTCAACTTGACTTTCCAACATCAAAGAAGCTTCAAATGAAATTTTGGTCAATATAAAGTTGAAGATCTTTCTCTCCCATTTCTAAAAAGTCCAAGATCATGATCATATGATGAATGGTTAAGAAGTTATGATCCAATCATTGCCAAGTGTGCATGGAACTTCAAAATGCCATAACTTTTGACTCATAACTCCAAATTGAGTCCCTCTTTTTGCATAATGTTTCTCATGACATATATTTTCCAAATCCATCATGGAATTGCATGAAATTTCATCACATGATCATTTGCCCATGCATGAACATTTTGGAGGGAAATTTGGAAATTCAAAATTGGTGCATCATACGAACAAAATACCATTGTCAACATGTGCATGAGATGATTTTGAATGATTTTGAGCATCCATACAACATTGTTCACGTCCAAATTTGCATGGCACCTCACATTTTCCAATTTTGGTCAGACACCTTATTTTTCTTAATCTCAATTAACCAATGCAAATGTGGATTAGCAATGTGATTAGGACAGAGTATAAATGCCAAATCATAACAGAATTCTGGGTTTTTTTTTTGAACATTCTAGATCCAAAATTTCTCTTCCCTCCAAATTTTTCTCTCAATTGAAACTTCAATTTTCTTCACATAAGCCATTGATTTTAGTGGATATTCTTGTTCTCTGATCATCATTGAGTGCAGATCAAGCTCTTGATTGAAGAATTCGAGTCGAAATCAAGTTGTGCAAGCTCAAGAACATGAAGATGGAAACTGACTTTTGAGCTAGATCCAAGCATCTCCAAGCTTCAATTCATACACAAAGCTTCATAATATCATCTCAGGATTGGATCTACACACTTGCCAGACCTTGAATCTACAGATTTCACTCACTGCTCTTCAAGAGGTTAGGTTTTCGAATCTCCTAATTCTCCACTTTATGCGCAATAATGTTGTAGATCCTTGATTGCTGATCATGCTGATATAAGTAGTTTTTGAA
This sequence comes from Lathyrus oleraceus, assembly GCF_024323335.1. Classification (NCBI taxonomy): domain Eukaryota; kingdom Viridiplantae; phylum Streptophyta; class Magnoliopsida; order Fabales; family Fabaceae; genus Lathyrus; species Lathyrus oleraceus. The sequence goes on along the minus strand of NC_066584.1, from coordinate 122,468,822 downwards.
ATGGTGAAGAATTGACTGAATAATGTTGATTTAAAGTTTTGGATGTGAAAATGTTTTCCTTCGATTCTCATGGTCCATGGATTGTTAGGATTAATTGATGGTAGATTTGGAACCTACATGGAATAAGCTTTCGTTTGATATAATTTTTTGCTTGATTCTGAAAAAAAATTGATGAAGATCACTGTAGCACCACCGTCTTCATGAAGAAGACGGTGGAAACCACCGTGCCAACCACCGTCTAGGGTTTACTAGTTCAGTTTCTGGAATTACACTGTAGAAGCGCCTTTCATGTATATGTCATGCGTTCGATTCTTGCACATAGCATTTGTTTTGTTTTAATTTCCTTACTAGCGCTTGCGTGTGCACTCTGTTGGCACATTCTTTGGCTACCGGTCCCTTGACCATTCCACGTGTGTATTGACCAGTGATGTGGCTTGCCACATCAATTAATTAAACGTTGCGTTTTGTGTGGCGCTTCCTTGGACCATGAGCGCCTCAGTTCAATTCCATGGCTGTTGCATTTCCATTTTGCTCATAGCAATTAGTTTTTTCCATTTATTTCATTTTTATTTCATTTTATTCATGATAATTGTAAAATTCATAAAAAATAGCATGTTGATCCAATTAATTCCCAATTTTTTTCTACATGATCATATGTTTGTCTATTATTTTGTGGTGTTGATTTTTGGATTTTATCATTTCTGGATTTTCAATTGTGTTGGATTATTTGAACATGTATGCATATGTACCATGCTCCATTCAATCTTTTGTGAAATTTTCAATAATTGTCCAATTGCCATAAAATTTGATATGATGATTCCTAATATGTTGCATGATTTGTGAGATTTTATTTGGCATTTTTAGCATTTTTCTTCTCTGTTTTAGACACATAGACTTTGGGTGTGACAATGTGTGTCACACAATTTGATGTTGATCTTGTCCATTTTCATATCCATGTCAATTGAGCTTTTCTGATTCCAATTTTTGCATGATGCTTGTGCTTGACATGTTGTATTCTCATAAAAATTTTCATGATTGTTTGATTCATTTCTGTTTTAATATGGAATTTTGATTCTTGATGTCCAATTGTGTGCTTTGTAATTGCCTTTTCCATATCTTACTCATGTGATGCCTTTGCCTTATGATTTAGACTTGGTCCTTTTTAGGAAATGTTCTTGCTTGAATAAACATGCTTCATGTCAAATATTAGCTTCTGTTTTGGCTTTTTGCATTGCCTTTGACCCTAGTCTTTGCACTAGTGGTTTGTACTCATCTTTTGAGCTTTGTCTTTCAGGTTCAAGCAATTAGTTCTAATGGATGATGTTCTCTCATTATTTGAGATGCAAGTTACTTTGGTTAACTAACCTTGGTTGTGTTGTAGGTCCTTTGGGTGGTGGACTCATTTGAGTTGATTGCTTTTCATAGCTTACATGTTGTACATATTGGGAATGTCTGATTGTTGTCTGTTTTGATTTGTCTGAGTGCTATACTGATTGTTTGGCTTTCATACAGGTACCTTAGCTGCTTTAAGTTCATTACTTGAACTTTGCTTTGCTTGTGGTTGGTTTACCACTTAGGTAATCTCTCTAACTCCATGTAGTCTGGAAGCCCTGTCGTTTCTTTTGGCAGGAATTTGGATGAAGTCCTCCTTAAGAGGAAATGTTTGTGATTGTTTACTTTTGTGCTCAAGACCTCCTTGTTGAGGCATACAGGTTAAGTCCTCCTAAGTGAAGAGGCAATTGACAGATAAAAGGGATTTGCAATCAATCCCCTGTTAATCAGTTGAGTTTTTCATTATGCCCGCACTACGTGTTGATGCTTTTGAATAAACACCCAAGATCTTGTATATAGAGTCAGTCATGTGGAGTAGAGTTCCTCATTCTGGACTCCCACACTTTCATTGATTTAAGCTCACCCAGGCCAGGGTTAAGAGCTATGAGGTCTAATCCTCATTTCCTTTTCATCAGCTTCACCCTGACTCTCAATGTTAGTGGTTAAGAGCTCAAGATACCCCTACAGTTTTGGCTTGTTTGTCGAGGTTGATATGACCCCTCTTGGCTAAAGCCCAACCAATTGTATGAGCCTCTTGTTTGTGTATAGTGTGTGATGTTTGATTGTTTGTTTGCTTATTTGCATCTTTCATGTGTTATCATGCATTCTGTTTGCTCATTTGTTTTGAGGAGTCAGATGTAAGACCATTGATTGGCTATCTGTTTCCTATTCCTATTGGGGAGCTGGATATAAGACCATTTATTGGCACTCCATTTCCTATCTTATTTTGTTTTGTGGAGTCAGGTGTAAGACCATTGATTGGCTATCTGTTTCCTGTTCTTTTGTGGAGTCAGGTGTAAGACCATTGATTGGCTATCTGTTTCCTGTTTATTTTGTTTTGTGGAGTCAGGTGTAAGACCATTGATTGGCTATCTATTTCCGGTTTATTTTTGTTTTGTGGAGTTAGGTATAAGTCCATTTATTGGCATCCTGTTTCCTATTCTTTGTTCAGGAGTTGGAAGTAAGACCATTGATTGGCATTCTATTTCCGTTGTTGTGGAGTTGGATATAAGTCCATTGATTGGCATTCCATTTCATCTTTATTGCTTTATTGCTTATTGCTTTAGCCTTGTGTTTGTTGCTTATTCCAAAGGATGGTCTTCCCAGTCATCGGTAAATGTCTGGTCATCCTTTTGTTGGTGTCGGTAAATATCATCTTTCGATGTCAGTAAACGTCGAGTTTTTCCCATTCGTCCGTTGACGTCTGGTTGTGTATCCTCTTTTTTCCAGTCATCGGTAAATGTCTGGTCAAGTACCTTTTCAAAATCCCCAGTAGAGTCGTCGGTAAACGTGTTGTCCGGTTCTAGTTGTGAACATCTTGTTCCTCCCTAGTCGAAGCCGCCATCGATAAATGGCCCCGCTTTCCTTGATATTAGTGTATATCAAGTCTACTGTTCCACAAGCCGGCATCGGTAAATGGCCTCGCTTTCCTTGATATCAGTGTATATCAAGTCGACTGTTCAAGCCGCCATCGGTAAATGGCCTCGCTTTCCTTGATATAAGTGTATATCAAGTCGACTGTTCAAGCCGCCATCGGTAAATGGCCTCGCTTTCCTTGATATCAGTGTATATCAAGTTGACTGTTCCACAAGCCGCCATCGGTAAATGGCCTCACTTTCCTTGATATCAGTGTATATCAAGTCGACTGTTTCAAGCCGCCATCGGTAAATGGCCTCGCTTTCCTAGGAAATGGTCTCGCGACCAAAGAGAAAGGGTAAGGGAGTCGGTTACGCAAGAGGAAGGTATTAGCACCCCTCACGTCCGTCGTACTCGACGGGATCCACGTTCTAAAATAAAGAAAAGGTTGCTAAAACATCACACACACACAGGGAACGCAGGTGGGGTTAAGAGAAGGGAGCTCGATAGGACATCGCATCCTATGCCTACATATCTCGTCTGGAACGAGAATCAGAGCTACTGTAGTTCGGCTTACGCACGCCAAACAACACACGCACACAAACAGGCAAACATGGAGCCTGAATGCCAATCACTGGGCTTACGTCAGCATCCGAACCAAAACAGACACACACTGGAACCCAGATGCCACTTGATGGACTTACACCGGCTTCCAAGCACACCACAAACAAACAAACAACAACAACTTGCTAAGGAGTCGGGAACTCGAGCCTAGCAATTGTCAGACAAACACACACACATAAAAAGAAAAAAAAAAGTGCCCGGAGAGGTCTCGCACGACCTCCTGCCTACATACCTCGTCTGGAACAAGGATCAGGGCGATGTAGTTCCCCTGAAAGGGAAAGAAAATCTCCTAACCAGAAACAAAGGGGAGACACACTACCAGGGAGCTGTACTCGAGCCTAGTGTTATCATGCATCATTGCCCTATGTTCAGGTTTCTACCTACTTGCACAACTGCAAGCTAATCCTATCCAGGAAAGAAGCAAGCATACAAGCATACAAGCAGAACAAAACAAGCATTTCAAACAAACATGTCACACAAATATTCACAAAGCACACACTATAACCAATCAAGTGGGCTCAAACAATGGGTTTGACTGTCGAGGCAAGTCATCTGTACAAGGATATAATTCGCTCTTAACCTTGCCATTGAGGGGCTAAGGTGAAGCAGATGAAAGGTGAGTGAAGATTAGACTTCACAGCTCTTATCCCTGGCCAGGGAGAGCTTCAGACAAAGGAGCGTGGGTTCAGAAAGATGGAACCCTTCTACGCTCAAAGACTCTGACACAACTGATCTTGGGTTAATGTCCCAATGCATCAACACACAGCCGTGTGAGCAGAGGGACGACTCAACAGAATAGTGGGGGATAGATTGCATATCCCTTTGATCCACCAATTGCCTTAATCAAGGTCTTTTCCTGCTTGGCACAAATGTAAACAACCACAAACATTGCCTCTTAAGGAGGACTTCAGACATTTGCCCGGCCAAGTAACAGGCCCGGTCTCCCAGACTACATGAAGTCAAGAGATTCTACCTCAATTGGTTTACACAACCAAGCATCAGCAAGCAAGTTCTTAAAGAACTATAAGCAACTAAATGTACCTGAAATCAATCAAGCATCATCAGTACTCAGACAGACAAACAATAAACAGCAAATGTTAATCAATCAGACAACACAAGTTAGTGCACACAAGTGCAAGCTATAAGCTTAAGCTCAAGCTTCACAACCTACAAAACAAAGTCATGTTAGTTCTCAACATCAAACAATCTCAATTTAATTGACTTGAAGCAATCTCCTTAAGCATTGTGCATTCCATCCTGAAAAGTCAAACCAAATGTGAGAAACAAGACCACTAGGCCAAGCCTAGGGTACAAAAGGGAGAAAAAAATCTAAACAGCAAGCAATTCTCAACCAAAATCAAATTCAAAAAAATAGAAAGCAAATGCAATTGGTCCCATGCTCATATCATTCCCCAATATCATTTCATGACCAAAACATGCCAAATTAGGTCAAATACAACCCCAAAAGTCCAAACAGAATGACTTCAATCAAAAGCACACCAAAACAATTCCAAAAATCCTCAAATAATTCACACCTAAACAGGACACATTCAAGGTATAGCATGTCAATTTTCAGCTCAATTGGACAAAAGGAACTAGGTCAATGAAAATCAAGAAATCCAGGCACAAATATTCAAGCCAATTCATGGCATCAACCCAAGCATTCACTTCAAAAATTCATAAAACAGTGAAAACAATTAAGAAATGAATGGGACCAAAACCATGATGTCCTACAATGTGTCTACAATACTCATGTCAAATTGCACATTCACCCAATACCATATGAGAATTTCACAAACAATATGCCAACATGTATCACATAATGCCACAACATGAACCAACAGGGAATAAAAATATCAATCAAATTGAAAATGCCACCAACAATTCCAACAAAATTCACATGTTATTCCAACATAAAAATGATCATTCATGCAAAATTTCAACTCAATCAAACAATCATAAGCCAGGCAAATAAATTCATGAAGTTGACCTAGCTAGGTGTGACACAAATTGTCACACCTAGATTCAAAAAATCATATCTAAACAACCAGGTATCCAAAAATCACAAACTTTACATGGAAATCACCATCAATGTGTCCAGAATAAGCACAAAAATTTTCAATCATTTCTTTGGAAATATGAGCATTTCATGAAGGATATGGTAAAATGTACAAAAATGTGACACATCACATAATCCCTAAGCATTTTATTTTTCCATACATGCAAAAAATCCACAAAAACTATCATTAAATTCTACACTTTCTCATGAGAATAATGCAAAAAATTGCACTCAATTTGGATAAAAAATGAATCCTATAGGAATTTTCTAAGTTCATGGCATAAAATGAAAAATGAAATGAAAAAGAAAATAGAATTAATTATTTAAATAAAATGCCAGTGGCATTTTTGAAATTCTTTGAACAAGTGCCAAAACGGCGTCGTTTCAGGCGCGGGAACGAAATGTTCCTATTGGTCAGCGAGGGCGCCAAACACGTTTCAAATGGCCAGGCGAAAAAAAGAGGATCAAACAACATAATTTTCCAGAAAACATCAAGAACATCATCAACTTCAACCCTAAATTTCCAGAAATCAAGATCCACGAACCTCAACCAAAATTAACAAATAGGTAACCGTTGGAAAGGTCTGAGCACCAGGATCACAAATATGTAACTAATTTCACCTAATTCTAACTGTAGCTCACGGTTCGAGCATTTTAGGTTTTGACATCAAAACAAAAAAACACGATATCTCATTCTACAGTTCACTAAATCAAAAACGAACTACATCATGATCATCTACATGGAAGGCACTTCAAAACGCATATGAAATTTCAAGGAATTGTGAAGGTCGAATTTATGTACCTTGAATGGAACAGTTGGTGTTCTTGGAGTTTTCACGCGCAATTCCTCAAAACAGATGAAGAAGGAGGTATAGGAAGGTGAATGCCACGCTCAGTTTAGCTCAATGATGTTTCTATTGGAAGAAATCTCGAAATGCCATTGATGCACTCATGAAGAACAGTCCCGATCCAGCAAGGTTATGGCAATGATTCTTCAAAACAGTTGGAGAGGAAGGCTTATGGAAGTTGAATCAAAAAGAATTTCTCAAATTGGTTGAGAATTGATGAAGATTGGATCAAAAGAGTTTGATGAAGTTTCTTGAGTTCTTGAGATTTGGAGGGAAAGTTTGTTGTGAATTCTTGTAAATTGTGATTGTTTTTTACAATTCAGTTATGATTATGATTAAATACCTCAGCTTAATCACCTCCTTAATCTCTAATTAGCAAAAATGCACTTGATTAGCATAATGTCATTTTTCAATGCAAGGGCAAAATGGACATTTCACCCTAGGCCTCATGACAGCTGTATGACAGCTCACACATCCTCTAAATACCATTTGTGATGTGTTGGCATTTGTCTCATGGTGATTAGCATTGTATTTTTCATTTTCACTATGCTATGCCACAAAATGCATTTTCAAGTGAAGTTCAAAAGTGACTTAGCCAAATATTGCACCTTGAAATGTTATGACAATTCAAACCATCTCCAATTGGCATATGTGAGGTGTTGCAAAAACTCCCATGCCAAAATTCCAATTATTCCTCAACTTGGACCATTTTGCCCTTGGATTTTTAACTGTACACTTGAAAAATGACCTTTTGCATTGACCATTTTTGATGAATTCCAATTATGCACCATGAAAGTACATGTTAAATGGAGTTTGCACATAAAAAGATCACTCAATTTGGACACTCCATGTGGAAGTTATGCCACTTTGATTATGGGTCATTTTTGAAATTGAATGGACCATAACTTGCCAACCATACATGGGAATTTCAAGTTCTTGGACTTGATTTTCTCCATTCTTGAGCTTTGCAATGTCAAATAACACTTGTTTCAACATGAATGAAGTGTATCCAACTCATTTCCACCTCCAAATCCATAAAATCAAGCACAGTTGACCATTTTTGACTTTTTCAACTGATAGATGGATTTGGCAATGCACTGATCAATCTGAGCCCCAATCTTCTGATGAAATGGCTCAAGGATGAAACCCTAGCCTCAATATGCACAATAAAATCATGTGATGATCCCCATAGCCATCATAGACCCCATCTCCTTGCTATGCCCTGATTGGCCCAATGCATCTGATTAGGGTTGACCAGTGGTCAAAACCCTAATCTCAAGGAATATGCTCCACCACTTGATGATGACAAACCATGATGATGATGATGAATCATTTCAAACAAGATGAAGACCAATCTCCTTGAGAATCACAAAACCCTAATTTGAACCTCCACATCCTCAGATGATTAATGACCAATCCAATGAAACCCTAGCATGCACACGACCTCTTCATCTTCTGATCAAGACTTGGGAGGATAACTTGCACAATGTAACCACATGATATGCAATATGCAATGCCTAATGATCTAAAAATGATATGCAATATGTTAAGATAGTCCCAAGAGAGGAGGGCAAATTTTGAGGTGTTACAGTAGGCATGAAGTCTACGACTTTATCGAGTCCAAAAACAATAAAATCAAGTTCTTTTCTCATCTCCCCAATCAAACGATCAAAGCGAAAAAAGCAAAGCATTCACATAAACATAAGCAAAAAGGTTCATGTGGAGTACCACACATGTAGAGGGTGCTAATACCTTCCCTTTGCATAACCAACCCCCGAACCCGTAACTCTAAAGGGATTTATCGTTATTTTTCCCTTCCTCTTTTTGGATAAAATAAAAGACGGTGGCGACTCTTGCATTTAAAATATTTTTCAAACGGGTTAAGTTCAATCAATACTTAATCTCGTGAAAAATCCCGCCGCGACAGGAGGAACCACCCAAACTTCTCTTACAAGAATAATAACCCTACTTTTTCCCAAAATTTTGCTCCTCAAAGACCAGTAGGTTTCCAAACCCAAAGATCCTCACAACCGATACAAACTACACCTTAGAAGTCAAACCTTGAGAAGATTATAGAAGATTTATCACGAGTCAAGCTCGACGAAATAAATAATTCATGAATTAGAATGTCCATATTAATGAATAGATTTCACAATTAGGAAACAAGTTTGATTATGTGGCGACCCACAACAAGATGCTTGACTCCCAAATATCTCAAGTAGCACAACAACAAGCTGCTCAGGCTACACCAGGAGGATTATTCCTTGGACAACCTCAACCTAACCCTAAAGTCCATGATAATGCTATTTCGCTGCGAAGCGGAACTCAATACGACGGGCCTAAAATTCCAGAACCACCAAAAGAAAACATTGTGACTACTCCAGAAAAACAAAAAGAGGATCCCGCAGAACTAGAAGAATGAAGAGAGGAGGATATTAATGATAAGAAGGTAGTGAATGATAACCAAGAAAATTGAACATATGTACCGCCGCCACCCTGCATATCATTGATTCCATATCCGCAAAGGCTTAAACAGACCAAACAAGATACCCAATACAAGAAGTTCGTGAAAGTAACTGATAAACTTCATGTTGAGATACCTTTTATCAAAGTCATTACCTAAATACCATCATATGCCAAATTCCCAAAAGACATCTTAACAAGCAAGTGCAAGCTCGATGATCTCTAACCTTTAGAATGCAATGCAATTGCTGAAAACAAATTAGCCAAGAAACAGAAAGATCCTGGAAGCTTCTCGATACCAGGTGTTCTAGGAAGACATGTCATAGACAAAGCATTATTGGATTTAGGAGCAAGCGTAAGTTTGATGCCTTTATCAGTTTGTGAAAGACTAGACCTAGGAGACATGCAACCAACTAGGATGTCTCTTCAACTGGCAGATTGACCGGTTAAGTACCCGTTAGGTATATTAGAAGATATCCCGGTTAGAATCGGACAACTCTACATACCTATTGACTTTGTCGTAATGGATATTAAAAAGGATGAAGAAATCCCTATCCTTCTAGGCAGGCCATTCTTATCAACTGCTGGAGCCATGATAGATGTAAAAAGAGGTAAGATGACTTTCGAAGTAGGTGGCAAGAAGGTAGAGTTTATCCTGACCAAAATTTTGAAAGCACACGCCATGGATGACTCTTGTTGTGCAATTGATATCATTGATGAATGCATAAGAGAATTGGATAAGGAGGAGCATATCGAAACAATAAAACTACCTCAACACCCATAATGGAAGACGGTCGATTTAAGTCAGTTACACCTTACATTGACGATAGCCTTAACGAATTCTTAGTACTTACCCCTGATCATATGCCAAAATTTTAGAAACCCGTGATAGAGCTTAAGTAACTGCCTAAGAACTTGAGATACGAGTATCTTGATGAAGAACTCAACAATCCAGTTATAGTAAATTCCAACCTTAACATAGATGAAATTGATCAACTCTTAGAAGTCCTAAGAAGATACCCTGCAGCTCTAGGCTATACCATCTCAGACTTGAAAGGAATAAGTCCCTCTGTGTGCATACATTTGATTATGCTAGAGGAAGATTCTAAACCTTCTAGACAACACCAAAGAAGGATAAATCCTAGAATGAGTGATGTAGTCAAGAGAGAAGTGTTAAAACTTATAGATGCAGGAATTATCTACCAAATATCTGATAGTACATGGGTCAGTCTTGTGCATGTCGTACCAAAGAAAGAAGGTGTCATAGTCGTACAGAATGAAAAAGGAGAATTGATAGCAAAACGCATAGAAAATGGATGGCGCATGTGTATAGATTATAGAAGACTAAATAAAGTAACCTGAAAGGATCATTTCCCCCTTCCGTTTATTATCCAAATGCTAGAGCACTTAGCTAAGAACTCTTACTTTTGTTACTTAGACGGATACTCTGGATTTTTCCAAATCCCCATCCACCCATATGACCAAGAAAAAACAACTTTCACGTGTCCTTACGGCACTTTCTCTTATCAACGAATGTCATTCAAAATGTGTAACGCTCCTACAACCTTCCAACGATGCATGATGTCCATATTCGTAGACTTCCTGGATGAAATCATGGAAGTTTTCATTGACAAATTTTCGGTGTGTGGATCCAGTTTTAAAAATTGCCTGGATAACTTAGAGAGAATCCTTGAAAGATGCATACAAGTTAATTTGGTGCTAAACTAGGAGAAATGTCATTTCATGGTAACAAAGGGAATAGTCCTATGACACATAGTATCAAAAAGGGGGATTGAGGTCGATAGAGCTAAGATAGAGATAATAGAGAATATCCAGCAACCCAAACAATTAGAGAAATCTGAAGTTTCCTTGTGTAAGAACAAAGTTGGTTCTACAATGTATCTCTAAGATTTTGATGATAACAAAGGATGAAACAAAAATGATACTCTAATGAAATTTTTCTTAAGTGTGCAGGACTCTTATCAAACCACCAGATACAGAATTTAACTATCAGATGATACTCGGAGAAAACGCGTCCAGAAGGTTCTGACTCTGATCAACGCAGTTACCAGCGCAACAGAAAGAAGTCAGAAACTCTGGTAAAGAAGACTGAATCCAGACTCTGATCTGAAGAAGTTAAGAGCATAGAGAAACTCTGATGTGGTCAGATATTATCAACCTCTAACATTAAACTCTGATTTACCAAGACTCTGATACAGATTCACCAGTTCAGAACACGTAACCGAAAAGAAATCTAGTTTTGGAAAGAAATTATTTCTAGAAGGAAATAATGAGGCGCACAAAACTGTTTTAGAAAGAAACAAGGAGAGTAATGATAATAAACATTCTTCAATAACCAAGATCATGTCATCACTCCAACGGTCCTTCTCAATGCCTATATAAAGGACTGAATACTTCACAAGAAGATACACCTGAGACACACAAGAATACATAAACGCTCTCTCATTTTTTCACGAGCTGCTGCTCTTACTTGAAAAGTTATTGTTCTTATAATTCTGTAATATTTTCTTTTTGTTAGAAGCACGTTGTATTACAAATCATTTTTTTTGCTAAGATATTTCCTCAAGTGACTCTGTGCAATCTGAATACTTGAGAAGGCTAAGGGATTATTCTCTTAGGCGGTTGTTTGTGTAATCTTTCAAGATTAGTGGATTAAGAACTCTTTGAAGGCGAAATCACCTTGGCAGGGTGGACTGGAGTAGCTTTGATTTTCAAGCGAACCAGTATAAAATTATGTGTCATATTTTTTTTTCTCTATGTGTCTGATATCTCAAAAAGCTTTTATTTCCAAAAACAATTTAAACCCCCTTTCTTGTTTTTTCTCTACCTTCAATTGGTATCAGAGTTTTGGCTCTGTTATTGGTTTTCTAATCAAACACTTAACAGTGTAGAGAGATCCAGCATGAGAAAAATACCATGGCCAATTCCAATGAAAGAGACAGTTACAACGCTAAACCTCCAATCTTTGATGGAGAAAAATTTGATTATTGGAAAGATAGAATTGAAAGTTTCTTTCTGGGCTACGACGCTTATCTATGGGATATAGTCACAATTGGCTACACTTCACCTGTGACTGACGTTGGCGTTGCCATCCCCAGAAACAAAATGCTAGATGATCAGAAGCGCGAATTCAAAAACCATCACAAAGCCAAAACGATACTACTAAATGCCATTTCCTACAATGAATATGAAAAGATCATCAATAGGGAAACAGCTAAAGAAATACTTGACTCCCTGAGGATGACTCACGAAGGAAATTCTCAAGTCAAAGAGACAAAGCCTCTGGCTCTAATTCATAAATATGAAGCCTTCAAAATGGAGGACGATGAAGCTGTAGAGGTAATGTTTTCTAGATTTCAAACCTTAATTGCAGGTCTCAAAGTGTTGGACAAAGGCCACACAACTGCAGATCATGTCAAAAAGATTGTTAGAAGCTTGCCAAAGAAATGGAGACCCATGGTTACAACTCTAAAGTTATCAAAATATTTGAACAACATCAACCTTGAGGAACTTGTCAGTTCACTCAGAAGCCACGAGATAGAACTGGAGGAAGATAAGCCTCAAAAGAAGATCAAGTATGTAGCACTAAAGTCCAGATCTGAAAGACGCAAGCCAGAAAGAAGATCAAGTATGTCCCTAGTGAAGATAAATCTTCCAAAGATGACAAACTTAAATCTCCTTTTTCTTATCACTACACACATACACAAGCACAACGTTTTGATAATGCTAGAAAACCCAAAGTTCTAAGAAACTCTGGAAAAACTAATCATAAAGGACCCAAAAGATTTTGGGTACCAAAGGATAAGATTGTTTATGTTGCAGATATCTTATGCAGCAGAGTTAAGACACCAATCATGGTACCTGGACTCTAGATGCTCGCGACACATGACGGAAAGAAAGCATATGTTCCAAAGCCTGGAACTTAAAGATGATGGCTTCGTAGGTTTCGGATGAAATCAGAAAGGAAGGATCAGAGACTCCGGAACTATTGGTAATGGAACTCTTCCCTCTATATCTGATGTTCTCTATGTAGAAGGATTAATGTATAATATGTTATCAATAAGTCAATTAAGTGATAATGCTTATGACGTAATCTTCAATCAAAAAACATGTAAAGCAATTAATCAGAATAATGGAACGGTCATATTCACTGGCAAGAGGAAAAATAATATTTACAAGATAAATCTTTCAGACCTAAAAGAACAAAATGTAAAATGTCTGATGTCTGTTCATGAAGAGCAATGGGTATGGCATACACGCTTGGGCCATATTAGCATGAGAGAACTCTCTTAGCTAAATAAACTCGAGTTAGTCAGAGGCCTACCTAAACTGAAGTACTCTTCAGAAACTCTATGTGAGGCATGTCATAAAGGTAAATTTTCAAAAACGTCTTTCAAAAAGAAAAATATTATTTCTACCTCTAAGCCTTTGGAACTTCTTCACATTGACCTGTTCGGGCCTGTTAAGACAGCATCAGTCAATGGAAAGAAATATGGACTAGTTATTGTTGATGACTTTAGCCGCTCGACATGGGTAAAATTCCTAAAGCACAAGAGTGAGTCTCACTCTGTATTCACTAGCTTCTGTTTCAAAGTGCAAAACGAATTTGACTCTAAAATCATCAGAGTCAGAAGTGATCATGGTCGAGAATTTGAAAATAAATTTTTTGAGGAGCTATTCGATTCTAATGGAATATACCATGACTTCTCCTGTCCTAGAACTCCACAACAAAATGGAGTTGTAGAAAGGAAGAATAGGACACTCCAAGAGATAGCCAGAACCATGATCAATGAAACAAATGTGACTAAGCACTTTTGGGCTGAAGCAGTAAATACAGCCTATTATATTCAGAATAGAATCTCTATAAGACCTATTCTGGAAAAGACTCCCTATGAACTGTGCAAGGGAAGTGTCATACCCCGATTTTGACTCTGAATTTTTTTCAAAATCAGTCATTTGCATTTCTCTTCATGACTACTTCACGTTTAATGATTTCTACGAAGTCATTCATCTAGAAAAACAAGAAAAAAGTTGAAGAAGCCAGAAGGGTATTCTCAAATGTCATTCACAAAAACCATGCCACAACTATTTCCATGATAACCGTGTTTGCAAAATTGGTAGAGTCATTGAGGCACAACGGTTGTTTGATAAAATGTCTCACAAAAACATTATTTCATGGAGCACCATGATTGCTGGGCATCTTCACAACAACACGGTTGAACAAGCCAATAAGTTGTTTGAAATAATGTTTAAAAAAGGGCAATTTGTTTGTGGACCTCGATAAGTACTTGCTATATGCACCAAGGGAAGCCTGAAAAGGCTAGAAAGTTGTTTGAGTTGGTTCCTGAAAACTGCTTGTTGAAATGCGATGACTGCTGGTTATGTAAAGAAGGGTCAGTTTAACGGGGCCGAGAAAGTTTTGAGGAAATGCCTATGAAGGATTTGGCTAGACATTACGGTTGGCTAGCGGATTTGCTTGGGCAACGATGCAAATGGAGGTGTGAAAGGAAGTGCTATTTCGTAAAGACTTGAGCAAATATAGGCTCGAGTTAATTGATTCTGATGTTGCCAAGTCACGAGCAACATTTTTGCTTGCAGATCTGAGTTGCTCTTCTAAGATACAGAAGAAGGCAACCAAAAAGAAAAACAGTCATTGGAGGGTGGAGAGTGCGTATAGTTTTTGCTTATGCACTATTTTGAGAGCCTGATATATTGCTTCTTGAGCCTACAAACCGCTTTGATATTCGCGCTGTCTTATAGCTTATGTGGTAAAATGGCCAAGGACATTTATTGTTGTCTCTCATGCTAAAGATTTGTTTTAAAAATACACACGGAAATTACTGATATAATTCACTTACAAAGCCAAAAGCTAACCACTTACAAAAGTAATTATGTTACTGTTTGAAGAACAAATTAAAAAAAAATCAACAAAAGGTAATAAAGGCACATGAGCGCTCAAGGGCTCAAGTGATGACTTTCGCGGTTGTTTCGTCGCCGCCAGCACATATTCTTGGCTCCACAAGGGCGCCCTTTCTCGCAAGCACTGATCTCTGCAAAGTTGAACAAGAGAACAAGTTGTTAAGGGTTAGAAAAAGTCATCTTGAATGTGCGGATGAACATGATTTGAATGGAAATTCTACAGCTGCCTATGAGTGCAACCAGAAGGCGGTTGATGTTTTTACCTGTGATGATGTGAGAACTAATTCAGTCGACCATCCGACATGTTTCAGTCTTACTTTAGACAGCAGTCCTGGATAAGTGAATGCAGCTTTTACAAACAACACGTAATGCTCAACCGGATGCGAGAACTTCAAAGGCAACGTTCGTGGAGAGAAGTAGATGTTGCAAGAACAATACAAGTATACATTAAGGGACCGGTTGCACGGTACCTGTTCTAAGGGTGTAGCTCCAAAGAATATGTCATACTCAAAATCCTGCATAACACCAATTACAACAATTTTATATAAGTTCACCAACCCGTAACAACACAAAAGTCAAATGCAAACCTGTTTCATGAAGGCCTCTATTCCGTATTTCTGTTGAAGGATCAAGATTGGAATCTTGGGTGTCAAACTGTCGTGTTCAGTTGGAACAGGTAACTCCGTGGCAGTGGTCGAGTTGCGACGGAGATGATGTGAGATGATCAAGGCTGCTGGATAATACACACAAGCATCCTTCCTATGTCTACTGTATTCCTCCACACCGACTGGCTGAAATAAGAAGATTATGTGAAGACTACAAAGAAAGAGAATCAACCCATTCAAATAATGAAATGAAAGAAGGCAATGGTTCTGTTAAAAAATAAAACCAATTGTTGAAACCTTACATGTTGTTGTCCAAAGTTATCGAGAGCGTTGCAATGACCGTAACAAAGGTTGAAGCCTGTTGATAGTTGCTTGACGTCTCCATTATTCAGGGTCCTTTATTTCATTCAGATTTAAGCCTTCACTAGGTTTGCATTTGTGTTCATGAACACAAATCTGGAAAACACAACATTCCATCAGCCGCAATTATTGTACCTGATGAAAGTATGCTTGCATTTGAACCGCCGGATGACCTCCTTTTTGATGAAAGGGTTGGTGTTCTGTTGGAGGGTTATGATGTCGTTCTTGGAAAGGGGCTGGAGACAATAACAGAAGCCTTGTAAATGAATTTTGAATATGCAGAGTGGGACAATAGAGGGAACTACAAAGGTTTTCTTGAGCCTGATACTTGCCTGAGCATGGACCATGATTCAAAAATTGATTTTTGCGTCAAGTGAGCAAGACTCCAACAAGGATAATGGCTTTACCCTTGGTGTTCCTGATGGCTGGTTTTCGGCACGCTGGTCATGCAAAGTTGGTGCTTCCGTGGATGAGATACTTAAAAAGAATCTGATTGTTGATGGTGCATGCAAAAAATAGTTGATCATGTCAGGCCATTAAAACAGAAGTGCACAAGCTTCCAATGGAAAATCTAGTACAGCTGGTTCGGCCTATGCTATTGATCTGATTACGTTTCAAACCAAACTGAGGTCATTCTATAATCATGGGACTGAAGCCTTAGCCTTTTAACTGGCCAAATCCTGCACAGGGTCAAACACAACAATTTCAGTGTAAATTAATCAAGTATATGACACACATGAAAAGCGTGAACAAACACCTACTCTTTGCTGATTAAGTCGTCATATCCTGTACGAACATCCATCCAACTGTAGAGCAAATAATTTCCAGTTGCATTAGGCCTGCAGTGTTGCAAGCCACTATCCAATCCCTTAGCCTATGATCCTGAGTCATTGTAGTGGTACTTCGAATTTTCACAAGTCATGCCAAGGCCAACCAAGACCACCGTCGCCAACGACAAGTGTTATCATGAGATCGTCATACCGTCAGCCAAACAATCATAGCCCTGCAAAAAAAATCAAACCAAACAATAACAGTCAACTTAAAATCATCCGGTTACAATTTGCAGAGAATATCCAAGATGCATGTGCTGAAGCGGCCGGCATTACTGAACAGACAGTTTCGTATGCAAGGACATTGTATGCATTTACAAATGAAAATTTGGCCAAATACTCATATGTAATATCACTTCAAGGGTTCATATATAGAGGAAAGATGTTAAAGTCCTCTATCAACGCAGTTTGAAAAGACAACAACAATAAGCTCGGAATAATCCCGGTGGAGAAAACAACTTACTGTGACGGCAGCGCTGGCATTTGAAAGTTCATCAATAACCTGTGGATCGATAAGGTAAACAAATATCAAGGATTGGAATTCAGAGAGAAAGAGAAAAACTAAAAAAAAAACAAAGAGCCTAGAAGGTCCAATACATAACTCGTACTCAACCATGCCAACCGAACCTAAAACCTGAGCTGGGATCAAAACCGGAATTGCTTTTGGAATTTTCAATTTCACTGCAGTAAAGCACGAAATAATTACCAAGCAGTAAATTCCGAAATTTCCCAATTTGGGATTTGAGACAAGTCAGAGGAAGAAAGTAGGTAGGTTCACATTACCTTTCCGGAAGATAACATCGAACAAGGGAAAGCACTTCTGAGCATGGAAAAGCGCTTCTGAAAGCTTTCTCCTTTCGAACTTCTGAGTATCATTTGTAACCCTAATTTGCAAGGATAGATAGAAAAAGCAGAGATCAGTAGAGGGCAGCTAACGGCGAAAATTGAAAAGAAAACCCTAAATCGAAAATTTCAAAAAGCAAAAACGCTAATCAATCAGAGGCGAGGAGAGAAGAGGAACCGTTACCTGAACCGTTGAGATATCGCCAAAGGTGAGCCCCGTTTGTTTTCCTTTATCTCTTGTTTCCATTTTCGCTTTCAAGTTTGATAGCGTGAGAAAGTTTGAGACGCGATGAGAGGTGAGGTATTGAGAGAGTTTGAGGCGGAGAGAGAGTGAAACGCAGGTGGAGAGGAGCGATTGAGAGGGAGAAGATGGGGAACGGCGAATGAGAGACTGAGAGAAGAAGAGCGATTGAGAGCGTTTCTCTGTGAAGCAGATTGGGTTTCCATTTTCTTTTTTAATTTATTTTTTTTTAAAACGAGGATAAACATTGGAAACATTAAGTTTTTTTTTATGATTAAACCTTCTAGGATTTCATTTATTAATGTTTTCATTTAATATACTACATTAACATATGTTTTTGATTCCCAATCTCACTAGCCTCTAAAACCCAACAGCCATGCGGCTGGGTTTAACTACCAGTAGACCAATAGTCTTCTTTTTTTTATTTTAGTTTTTATTTTAATCCTTTTTTTAATTTATTTTAGTTTATATATTTAGGTTAGTCTTAAAATAACAGTTAGTTGTTAAGTGGCCTGGTGGAGAGGAGTGGTATTTAAGTCTTAGGTGGAGTGAGTTCGATACTCATACGTAGCATTTTTTTAGTTTTTTTAGTATTTCATTTTTCTTTAGTATTTTTTTAATATCTCATTTTCTTTTAGCTTTTATCTTTTATTATTTTATTGTCTTTTAGTATTTTGTTTCTTGTAATATCTTTTTTATGTCCATGCTTCTTTATTAATTTCATCATACATTCAAAACCATTTTAAACTGTTAAAATCACACTTTTCTCGATTCAATGTCGAGCCCATTTTCATACCCTTGTAAGTCGATTGCTTTTAAGCATCGCCATCAACCTCACATAGCTTACTCTTGGGCCTTCTTACAATGAACTTAACTTTCAATAATTTCAAACATCGGTACTTTAATTGTTTTAATTTAATAATCAAATCATTTTCTAAATAAAACGTGAAGAAAAAGGTTACCTGGATGGAATGTCCAGTCGTAATCCCGAATATTAGGCTCAAGCTGTAAGAGCTTGTAAGTCATAAATATTCGTCTTCTCGCTAAAATATCCGTAAATACCTCAAATCACCTTCTAAATAAAGCGTGAAGAAAAAGGTTACCTGGATGGAATGTCCAGTCGTAATCCCGAATATTAGGCTCAAGCTGTAAGAGCTTGTAAGTCATAAATATTCGTCTTCTCTTTAACACTCCAATATTCAAAATCATTTTCTAAATAAAAATTGGAAGAAAAAGATTACCTGGATGGAATGTCCAGTCGTAATCCCGAATATTAGGCTCAAGCTGTAAGAGCTTGCAAGCCGTTAATATTCGTCTTCTCTTTAACATTCAAATCATTCTCTAAATAAAATGTGAAGAAAAGGTTACCTGGATGGAATGTCCAGTCGTAATCCCGAATATTAGGCTCAAGCTGTAAGAGCTTGTAAGCCATAAATATTCGTCTTCCCTCCAAAACATTCGTGAATATTCGAATTATTTTCTTAACAAATAATTGGAAAGAAACAGACTGCCTGGGTGGAATGTCCAGACGTAGTCTCAAGTACTAGACCCAAGCTGTAAGGGCTTGTAGGTCACAAGTACTCGTCTTTCAAACTCCAAAAATACCTAATTCCTACCTTAATACTTTTTCAATAAAGATGGAAATGGAACATGGCGTATGCCGTGCACTCCTGAGACTAGGATTCGAGATGTATATCTCGCTCATCCAAGTTCTCGCCATCACTCAAAATACATCCAACCAATCAAACTCTTCTCTCGCCGCTGTGCGACTAATCAAAAACCTTTTTCATAAATGAAAGATATATTGTCTTAAGTGATACAAAACAATGTTTCGGCCACGATTGTTGAGTAGAGATAAACGACGCTTTTTCCGAATGTAGATTTATAAATCCGTTCGATGTGTGGTACGCGTCCACTCCTCATCTGTTTTGGGTAAAACGATGTTTTTGTCGATTAATACAACATATCTTTCGCTAAAATCGACCAACAAACAAACATTTTTCTACCCAGAACTACGTAAGCCTTGATTTCTCTTTTGAGATACGTAGGAGCAGGATTTATAAATCTTGTCAGGCCCACTAATAAAAAAAACTTAGGTTTAGTCCTTCGTTTAAAAAATCCAAAAACATTTCTCCTCTCTTCTATTCTTTCTTTCCTACATAATAAATCGAAAAGCCTAACATTTCAAATTAACATTAACGCACACAACTGACCTAATGGTTCCCGTTGAGTACAACGGACGTGAGGGGTGCTAATACCTTCCCCTTGCGAAATCGACTCCCGAACCCTGATATTGGTTGCGATGACCATATCTTATCCTTTCTTTTTCTTGGGTTTTATCGATATTTCCCCTTTCCTTTTTAGGAATAAATAAAATTCGGTGGCGACTCTGTTCAGTCCATCATTGCGAGCGTGCGATCGCGCTTCGCTTTGAAGTCGTATCCCCATTTTTTCGAGGTGCGACAGATGGCGACTCTGCTGGGGAGTATAATCCCTAAGCGAGTCAAGCCTAGTTAGGTCGTTTGTGTGCCTTTGTGTGTTTACCTATGTGGCTTTTCTTTATTGATTTTGTTATCTTTATTGTCATATTGCTATAATCTGTTATATTGGTTCGATATGCTTTGATACTTGGAGGGCTCTAATTGTAAACCTTGTGGGAAAGACTTTTTACCCGAGTCTCGAGTAAAAACATAAGATAGGACGAGGTTGAGTAGTGTGGGTCTGCGAGATGTATTTCTCGTTAGATCGATACGAGAACCTCACTTAGAGTAGATTCTTTAGAGGATGTCGTCGCTCGGCAAGTAAGTTGCCGTAAGCTTCGATGTTTTCTTTAGGATCCATGACTCTGAGAACCATTTGTAGAACCTTAGTTCTTTACCCCATTAGGAAAGATGGTTGCGTAGTGTGGGTCTGCGAGATGTATTTCTCGTTAGATCGATACGAGAACCTCACCTAGAGTAGATTCTTTAGATGGAGTTGATGCCCGGCAAGTAAGTTGCCGCAGGTAGCAAACAGTCTAATGGATCCATGACTCTAGGAACTTTTTCAAGAAAAAACTTAGACCATACCCGGTGAGAACCATGTTCTATACAAAGCAATCAGACTTATCCATGCCTTAAGCCCATTGAACCTATACAAAAAAATGCATCACATTCATACATTGCATCAACATCATAAAAAGCAAACTCTTAGTTACCTCTTATTTGTTTCAGGAATTGAGAACTTGAAAATGACAACTTCAGTGAGACACACTTTCACGCTCAAGTACAAGGAACCTAAGTTGGATAGTCTGAAGGGTT
Source organism: Lathyrus oleraceus (assembly GCF_024323335.1). Taxonomy (NCBI): domain Eukaryota; kingdom Viridiplantae; phylum Streptophyta; class Magnoliopsida; order Fabales; family Fabaceae; genus Lathyrus; species Lathyrus oleraceus. The sequence goes on along the minus strand of NC_066584.1, from coordinate 122,447,803 downwards.
TGATCTCTGATTTGTCTCTCAGCAGACGTGATGATTTTGGAAAGAGCTATGGGAAAATTTTGAGCCTGCTAAATAAGAAAGTGGACTATGGAATTATCGGCTCTCTGGCACAATATTATGATCCACCTCTGCGTTGCTTCACATTCGTTGATTTCCAGTTGGCTCCTACTTTGGAAGAAGTTGAAAGGATCGTGGGACTCAAGTTGAAAGATTTTAATCCGTTTCCAAAGCTTGAAGAAGATATGGGCCCAAAGAAGATAGCTTCGGCCTTAAGCATCGATGTCCCGACTGTTCGAGACAATTGGGCTGAAAAAGGGGGTTGCAAAGGTTTTGCCGCGATGTTTTTGGAGGATTTAGCTTTAAAGTTCAAGAAAAGTGGAAATTGGAATGCGTTCTATGCTGTGGTGGCTTTATTGATCCATGGGATTGTGTTATTCCCAAATGTTGAAAAATTTGTGGATCAAGTGGCTATTGAAGTCTTTCTCTCTGGCAATCCAGTACCGTTTCTCTTGGCAGATATCTACTATGCCCTTCACACTCGACATGAAAAGAGGGGTGGAATGTTGTTGTGTTGTGCTCCGTTGATTTACACTTGGTTCATGCAACACATGCCTGAAGAAGGTCCTTTTGTGGCGAAAGAACTTAAGTCTCCTCAAAAATTAGCTTCTCTCACCGCGAGCTCCATCAGATGGTATATCCGAGAGTGGGAAACCCCAGACATTATAGTCAGCTGTGGGGAATTTCCTAATGTACCATTGTTGGGCACCAAGGGTTGCATCAACTATAACCCTATGCTATCTCGACTACAACACGGTTACCCCATGGATGGTCCTCCTAACGCAAAGGACTTACAGCCATTTGTGCTCTCTGACATCCAAGCAAGCAATCCTGATGTAAGAGCAGTACGAAAGGCTTGGTTAAAGGTTGTAAGAATGGGTAAAGAATTTGGAAAGAGAAACATTCTTGCCAAAGAACCTTACACGCAATGGGTAAAAGAAAGAGTTGAGAAGATCCAGTTGCCATATATCTTAAAGGCTCCAGCTTTTCCTAAAACTCCTGAGCCCGAGCCCATACTCCCTGAGGACATGGAGAAACTCGTTACTAAGGTTAAAGAGCTCGAAGTGGAGAATGCCGAATTACGAATTCAGATGAACCGAGTCATCTTGGAAAATCAGAATCTGAAAGAGGAACGTAAGGGAAAAGCCCAAGAACTTGAGGATAGCAACAAGAGAGCTAGGCTTTTGGAAGACCAGAAAGATGATCTTGATCATATCCTATTGGGTTCCACATCGGTGATCCGAACCAGGAAGGAGGAGCTCAAGAAAGCTGAGTATAGGATCTGTGAGCTAGGGAGATTGTTGGATAAATCTCTTATGGATAAAAAGGAAATTAAGCTTGACTTTGAGGCACAGATCCGCGACTTGAGGGACGCTTTGAAGAAACGCGAGGAAAAGTTGTCTCGCGAGATCCTCCAAAAGGAAGAAGCTGAAAGAAACTGTCATCATCTTAGATACCAGTTGGAAGAAGCTACGAGGAGGTTTGCAGTTTTGGAGAGCCAGGAAGGTGATGCGGCCTACTTACTCCTGAAGAACGATTGTGTGTACTGGAAGAGGTTGTACAGAGAAGCTAGAGCAACCTTAGATGAAGATCAAAAGGTCATCAAGAAGCTCCAAGAGCTCTATGTTGAATGGAATGGCAAGTTCCGCAACTTGGCTAGGTTTGTTAACCTCAACATGCTGGAACTCCCAGAAAAACTCCAGGAAGCGGATTGGTGTATGTGTCCAGAAAACACGCCTCCTCAAGTTTTCAACTTCGTCAAGTTCATCAAGAAGATGATGAATGAGCTCACCACAGATTTGGCTACGATCATAAGAGCTGAGACAGAACTTAAGTTTACTTGTACTTGAATTTGAATTATTGATGTTCAAATCTTTTTTGTAATCGAATCGTGTGTACTTGAAGTTAATTCTCTTTGTATTTGAATCTGATTTTAATCAATGGAAGTTGTCATTTTAGTTCTCAATTATTACCTGTTATTCTTATATTCTAACATTGCCTGAATAAATAATAAAGATAACTAAGAGTTTTGCAAACAAATGCATCCATACATGCATTCATACATTTTCGAAAAAACACAGAGTCTCATTCTGTCCTTTCTTCCTCCAGTTTCACGCTGAATTTTCAACACCAATACAATACTCGTGCCCGAGCTCGTCAAAGGATGGCAGATCAAGAGCATGAATTGGAGCGAGTGAGCTCAGAGCTGGAAGACCTGCGTGGAAACATGGGGCAGGTCATGGAAATATTACAGGTTATCAGGGCAAGGCTAGATACCCAAACAACGGTTGTTTCTGAAATCGCAGGTCCAACAATTGAGCCCCAACCTGCAAGGACCGTACCAACAACCTGGCCAACTTATGGTTTACCCCCTGGTTTCACGCCTACAGTTGAAGGTGCACCTGGTTTCGCACCATCTGCTCAACAGACGGCCCCTCTACCGACCATAAATGAAAATCATCCTGTGGTCCACACGTTCGCACCTCCTCTCGTCCGTGCGCACGTGCAACCCTACTTTGAGGACCAACAACACGCTCCCGACTTTTCAGATGAAGATGAGGAAAGGCAAGAGGACCTAAGAGGGATGAAGGAGAATTACCAGATGCTTGAGAAGAGATTGAGGGCAATGGAAGGCGATCAAGTTTTTGGTGCTACCGCTAAGGAGATGTGCCTGGTGTCCGGTCTTGTGATTCCTGCAAAATTCAAGACCCTGGATTTCGACAGATACGAGGGCCACTCGTGTCCTAAGAGTCATCTCATTATGTATTACCGAAAAATGGCTGCACATGTGGAGGACGACAAGCTCATGATACATTGCTTCCAGAATAGCCTGAGGGGTGCTCCCTCCAAGTGGTACCTAAGCCTGGATCAGAGTAGGATTCGGTGTTTCCAGGACTTATCTGATGCCTTCATCCAACACTACAAGTATAACATGGATATGGCCCCAGATAGGAGACAACTGCTCAGCATGTCCCAGAAAGACAAGGAGTCTTTTAAGGAGTATGCGCAACGATGGAGAGAAGTGGCCTCGCAAGTCGAACCACCTCTGGCTGAGAAGGAGTTAGCGGATTGGTTCATGGATACAGTCAAACCTGTGTTCTATGAAAGAATGGTAAGTAGTGTATCTGCAAGTTTCTCTGACCTGGTCGCTGTAGGGATAAAGGTCGAACTTGGATTAAAGAATGGAAAGATGACGACTACCTCTGAAACATCTGGTAGTAATGCCAAAAAGTTTCCTGGAGGATTTCAAAGAAAGAAGGAGGGGGATACGAATGCAGTGTCAACCAGTCAAAGAAGGAGTCAGTCATGGAAGAAACAACACCAATTTTCTCAACAACAACCAATTTACCCAGTACAATATGTCCAACAACCGTATGTGGCCGCTGTCACGCCAAATTTTAACCAACCACAAGCTTCAGTTTATCAACCTGTTCCTGCTCAACAAGCGCCGATATACCAGCAAGCGCCCGCGCCACCTGCTTATCAACAGCCGAGGGCACAGGCTCCTCGTCCGCAAAATCCTCAAAATCAAAATAGGGTGCCAAGAAGTAGAGTTCCGTTTGCTTCAATCCCTATGACATACACTGAATTGTACCCATCATTGCTACAAAAAGGGTTAGTGACGCCCAGATCTTTGGGTCCTCCACCAAATCCTTTACCGCCATGGTATAATCCAGACGCTCATTGTCCTTTCCATGGGGGTGCCCCTGGACATGATTTAGAGGGATGTTATGCTTTAAAGCATATTGTGCGAGACCTGGTTGAAAAGAAGATTCTGTCGTTTCGAGACGTCGGACCCAATGTCAAGAATAACCCTTTGCCAGCACATGGTGATGTCAATGCCGTCGAAGATGCTTCTGATGTGTGTGTAATCAAGAATGTGGAAGATGTTAAGACTCCATTGCTAGCGCTTCATTCAGGATTGGTGAGGGCTAGATTGATTGATACTTGTCACGATAGCTGCGAGGAATGTGCCATTCAGCCAAAAGGATGTAAAGTGGTACGAAATGACATTCAGAGTTTGATGAATCAAGGTGTTTTACAAATCTCTGGTCCAGCAATAAATGAGGAAATTTCGGTCATTGAACCTGTCTTTAACATACCAGAACCATTTGAGGTGACTTATCACAGGAGAGACGTTGTTCATCCGTCACCCGTGGTAGTTTGTATGCCTACCCCATTTCCTTTTGAGAGCACCAAGGCTGTACCCTGGAAGTATGACATAACGGTGGTGGATGGGTTGGTAGATGGAAAACCCAAAATTGCTAAAAGTAAGGAAGTTTTGGAGAATGTTGACACCGACATCACCAATATCGCAGGAACAAGCAGAATGACCCGCAGTGGTCGGATTTATACTCCCAATTTTGATGTGAACCCTCAAGAGCCAACAAGAGGAGCTGCAAATGTAAATCCTACCCCGGAACAGGGAGGGGCACAGTCGGCTGTGCAAACAGATGAAGCAAGTGAGTTCCTAAGGATAATAAAGAAATCTGACTACAAGATAGTTGATCAATTACATCAAACACCATCAAAGATATCTATCTTGTCCTTGCTTCTGAATTCCGAAGCTCATAGGGAGGCTCTACTAAAAGTGCTTGCTCAGGCTCATGTTACCCAGGATATAACGGTCGGCCAATTCGATGGAGTGGTCGCCAATATCACAGCCTGCAACACTCTAAGCTTCAGTAATGAAGAGCTGCCCAAAGAAGGGAAGAATCACAACCGCGCCTTGCATGTGTCCATAAAATGTCAAGAAGATGCTCTGGCCAGAGTTTTAGTTGACACTGGATCATCCCTCAATGTTCTACCAAAGAGAGCACTTGCTAAGCTGTCTTACCAAGGTTCAGAATTGAAACCTAGTGCGCTTGTGGTAAAAGCGTTTGATGGCTCGCGAAGGACAGTAGTTGGGGAGGTAGAGTTACCGATACAGATTGGACCGCATGTATTCCCCATCAATTTCCAAGTCATGGACATAAATCCAGCTTATAGCTGCCTTTTGGGACGCCCATGGATACATGCCGCTGGGGCAGTAACTTCCACTTTACATCAAAAGATGAAGTTCGTTGTCGATAACAAGCTCGTTATTGTCTCAGGTGAAGAGGACTTTATCATCAGTCAACTCTCCTCTTTCCGTTATATTGAGGCTGATGAGGATGCCTTAGAAACCTCTTTTCAAGCCCTTGAAATATCCAATGCTACACTTGAAGAGGTTAAGGATCCTGTTGAGAAAGCTAGTTTGTCATTCGCCTCTTTGAAGAGCGCAAAATCAGCAGTTGAAAGTGGAGGCCCTGCAGGTTGGGGGAAAGTTATCAACGTCAATGAGAAAAATGACCGTTTTGGTTTGGGGTACAAGCCTTCTGCTAATGGAGGAGCCTTGGTCCCTGCAAAGGACCGTGTGCGGAGCATTCAAGAAGTTTTCCTGAGCAAAGGATTTATCCATGGAGAACAAGTTGGTGCAGTGGAAGATGACACTGAAGATGAGGAAGCATCGAATCTGATATACCGGTGTGAAGCAGCCCTAACAAACTGGGAAGCGGTTGAGATTCCAGAAGTTTTTCCTGTGTCAAAGTAATTGTTGTTTTCCTTTGTGTGTTTTTGAAAATCCTTAGCTCTGCCCAAGGCTAATGGATCATTTGTAGGGCCCCTTTTGAATTTCAAAAAAAATCATTATGACAAATAAAGAGCATTTTGTTCAAATTCTTGTCGTTCATTTATCTGTTGTTTTTCTTAAAATGGCAATCCTTTCAAAACTACAAAAATATTTTTTACTTTCTTTTGCATGTTATTTCCATTTTTCTAAAAAAAAACCCATCATTAAAAACATGCAGAATAATCAATAAACCAGTTGAATTCGATGACCCCGCTACTTCCTATAATTTTGAACTCCCCATTTACCAAGCGGAAGAGGAGAGTGAGGAAGATTGTGATTTCCCAGAAGAACTGGAAAGGATGCTCGAGCACGAGTCAAAGGCCCTTCAGCCACATCAAGAACCAGTGGAAACAATCAACCTTGGCACCGAGGAAGACAAGAAAGAGGTCAAAGTTGGGACTACACTTGAGGCAAGCATCAAGGAAAGATTGACCAAATTGCTACATGAATATGTAGATGTATTTTCTTGGTCATATCAGGATATGCCAGGTTTAGATACTGACATTGTCGTCCACAAGCTACCACTACAGCCAGATTGTCCGCCAGTGAAGCAGAAGCTCCGAAGAGCCAGACCTGACATGGCTCTAAAGATTTGTGACGAGGTGAAACGTCAGTTTGATGCCGGTTTTCTAGCAGTTGCAAAGTACCCTCAATGGGTAGCCAACATTGTGCCAGTACCCAAAAAGGATGGCAAGGTCAGGATGTGTGTTGATTACAGGGATCTAAACAAAGCTAGTCCAAAGGATGATTTCCCCCTACCACATATTGACACTCTGGTAGACAACACTGCTAAGTTTGCAGTCTTCTCCTTTATGGACGGATTCTCGGGTTACAATCAAATCAAGATGGATCCAGAAGACATGGAAAAGACCACATTCATCACCCCTTGGGGAACATTTTGCTACAAGGTAATGCCTTTCGGTCTCAAAAATGCTGGGGCAACTTACCAAAGAGCCATGGTCACCCTTTTCCATGATATGATGCATAAGGAAATTGAGGTTTACGTGGATGATATGATCGCAAAATCTCAAAGTGAAGAGGATCACATAGACCACTTGCAAAAGCTATTTGAGCGTCTTCGGAAATTTCGACTACGACTGAATCCTGCTAAATGCACCTTCGGTGTCCGATCCGGAAAGTTGCTTGGTTTCATTGTTAGCCAACGAGGAATTGAGGTAGATCCTGACAAGGTCCGAGCTATACAAGAGATGCCTGCTCCACGCACCGAGCGAGAGGTTAGAGGCTTCCTGGGACGTTTGAATTATATCTCAAGGTTTATCTCACATATGACGGCCACATGTGAGCCTATCTTCAAATTGCTCAGAAAAGATCAAGCGGTTGAATGGAATTCTGACTGCCAATTGGCTTTTGAGAAAATCGGACAGTACCTGCAAGAGCCCCCTATTCTAATTCCACCTGTTCAAGGGAGACCACTCTTTATGTACTTAACCGTGCTTGAAAAGTCAATGGGATGTGTGTTGGGACAACATGACGAAACCGGTCGAAAGGAACATGCTATCTACTATCTAAGTAAGAGATTTACCGATTGTGAAACCCGATACTCACTCTTGGAGAAAACTTGTTGTGCTTTAGCATGGGCCACTCGTCGTCTAAGACAATACATGATTTGCCACACTACTTTGTTGATCTCAAAGATGGATCCAATAAAGTACATCTTTGAAAAGCCTGCTTTGACTGGAAGACTCGCCCGTTGGCAGATGTTACTATCTGAGTACGACATCCAATATGTGTCTCAGAAAGCCATCAAAGGAAGTGTGTTGTCTGATTACTTGGCAAACCAGCCCGTTGAAGATTACCAGTCGTTGAAGTTTGACTTCCCGGATGAAGACATCATGGTAGTGAAAGACTGTGAAATCCCAGGACTTGACGAAGGACCTGAACCCGGATCTCGGTGGAAGCTCATGTTTGATGGTTCCTCCAACTACATGGGGCATGGCGTAGGAGCTGTCCTGTTAAATCCAAATGGTGGACACACTCCTTTCACAGCAAGGTTGTGTTTTGATTGCACGAACAATATAGCAGAATATGAGGCGTGCATCCTAGGCATTGAAGCAGCCATTGATCTCCGAATCAAAATCCTTGAAGTATGTGGAGATTCAGCCTTGGTGATATACCAAGTCAAAGGCGAATGGGAAACCCGTGATACCAAGTTGATCCCATATCGTGCCTATGTCATGGAATTAATAAAATACTTTGACGAAATCACTTTCCGTCATATCCCGAGAACTGAGAATCAAATTGCTGATGCTTTGGCTATGTTGGCTTCAATGTACCAAGTCAGATTCCATAATGAAGCACCTCTCATTCAGATCGAGCGGAAAATTGAGCCTGCCTACTGCCAGTCAGTTGAAGAGGAAGCCGATGGTAAACCCTGGTTTCACGACATCAAATGCTTTTTGCAGAATCAAGAATATCCAGCAGAGGCCACAACCCTTGACAAGAAAACATTAAGGAAGTTAGCGTCCAAATTTTTCTTAAGCAATGGTGTGTTGTACAAGAGAAATCACGACATGATTCTGCTCAGATGCGTGGATGGACGTGAAGCGGACATGTTGATCAAGGAGATTCATGAAGGATCCTTTGGGACTCATGCCAATGGGCATGCCATGGCCAAGAAGATTTTGAGAGCTGGTTATTACTGGTTGACCATGGAATCCGACTGTTTCAATTATGCTAGAAAGTGTCATAAATGCCAAATCTATGCCGACAAGGTACACGTGCCTCCGACCCTGCTAAATGTTTTGACGTCACCTTGGCCTTTCTCAATGTGGGGCATCGACATGATTGGCGCCATTGAGCCTAAAGCTTCCAATGGTCACCGCTTCATCCTGGTTGCCATTGATTACTTTACCAAATGGGTAGAAGCCGCCTCTTATGCTAATGTGACTAGACAAGTGGTTGCACGGTTTCTTAAGAAAGAGATCATTTGCCGTTATGGAATTCCAAGCCGGATCATCACAGATAATGGGACGAACCTGAACAATAAGACCATGAAAGAATTATGCGAGAGCTTCAAGATTGAGCACCATAACTCTTCACCATATCATCCAAAGATGAATGGCGCTGTTGAAGCCGCTAACAAAAACATCAAGAAGATCCTGCAGAAAATGGTAAAGACCTACAAGGATTGGCACGAAATGCTACCTTTCGCATTGCATGGATATCGGACTTCCGTCCGCACTTCAACAGGGGCAACCCCATTCTCTTTGGTATATGGGATGGAAGCAGTTCTCCCAATTGAAGTAGAGATACCTTCAATGAGAATCTTGATGGAGACCAAGCTAGAAGAGGCTGAGTGGATTCAAAATAGATTTGATCAGTTGAACCTCATAGATGAGAAGCGATTGACTTCTTTGTGCCATGGACAATTATACCAGAAACGGCTTAAAAGGGCTTTTGACAAGAAAGTACGTGTTCGTGAGTTCAGAGAAGGAGACCTCGTGCTTAAGAAGATCTTGCCAATACACAAAGACTCACGTGGGAAGTGGACTCCCAATTATGAAGGCCCATATGTTGTAAAGAAAGTTTTCTCCGGAGGTGCCTTGATTCTCACAACTATGGATGATGAAGAACTCTCACACCCCGTGAACTCTGATGCAGTTAAAAAATACTATGCCTAACAAAAACCCGCTAAATCGAAAACCTGAAAGGGCGATTTAGGCAAAAAAAAAGGGGTATCCCGTTGGACTGAAAACCCAAAAGGGCGGTCCAGGCAAAAGTTAGGGATGAATAAAAATGGTAGCTCGCTAAGTTGAAAACCTGAAAAGGCGACTTAGGCAAAAAAGAGCGTCCCGGTGGATTGAAAACCCGAAAGGGCGATCCAGGCAAAAGTTAGGGGCATAAAGGCATAAACTGCATCAGTTGTTACTGATTAACACCGAAGAATTTGAGGTGGAAGATTAATCCAATCACTCCCCTTAGAAGCAAGGTTTTTGGGAAGTCATATCTAGTAGGGATGTTAGTGGTCACTGAATTCAATGTAAACCTTTCCTTATTGCCATTTTCAAAAAAATTCTTGTAACACTCTATGGAGCTACGCCATTGGTGTGCTACCATTCTTGAATAAAATACAAGTTTTCCCAATCATAGTTAAATTGTGTTCATCTATGCTTTTCTTTGTTATGCAAAATGTCATTTATTTGTTAATAATGAAGTTTTGAAACTTGGAAAAAGAATTTTGAAACTTAGAACAAATTTACTTTGATACATGTAAAAATTGAAGGAAAATCATTTGTTTCCCCGAAAGGCTCAAAGTTTGCATAAATGCTCCAGGATCACCAACAAAAGTCCCCATGGAATACAACTTATGAATCCTCTAGAAGGATGGACCTTTGGTTATTTATAACTGTCAATCATGATAGTTGCTCCTATGGATGCGCCTGTTAATTGTACGAGTATGAGTTATTGGTGTTGAGGAATCAGAATCTCTGTCCCTACAAACACCCAGTCTGCCAAGTGTCAGCATTCTCATAATCATGATCATTCATACATCAAAAAATTCAAATCATGCATAGCCGAAAGGTATTTCGTGCTCATTATGCATTGACCTAGGTCTTGGTGTCAATCCTATGTCCCTGAACCTCTAATTCCAGTTTGTCTTTGGTATCCTTAAACCTACATCCGGTTTTCGTGGTCATTTTCAAGTCCAAATGTTATTGGCAAAATCCGTTAAAAGCTGGTTGTAGTCCGTTGCTTACGGTCAGAGTCCAATTGTTGTTATTCCGGTGTCAGGTCATACTTGAACCTGTACTGAAGTTTGTTCTCTGTCTGTTCAATCCTATTCAGGTCATATATGAACCTGTTATTGAACTTTTATCCATTGTCAGGTCATATATGAACCTGTCGTTCAATCCTATTCAGGTCGTATATGAACCTGTTGTTGAGTTTTATTCCGGGGTCAGGTCATACTTGAACCTGCTCTGAAGAGTTTTTCCAACTTTTGTTCAATACCATTCAGGTCATATTTGAACCTGTCATTGAGCTTTATTCCGGTGTCAGGTCATACTTGAACCTGTACTGAAGTTTGTTCTCTGTCTGTTCAATCCTATTCAGGTCATATATGAACCTGTTATTGAACTTTTATCCATTGTCAGGTCATATATGAACCTGTCGTTCAATCCTATTCAGGTCGTATATGAACCTGTTGTTGAGTTTTATTCCGGGGTCAGGTCATACTTGAACCTGCTCTGAAGAGTTTTTCCAACTTTTGTTCAATACCATTCAGGTCATATTTGAACCTGTCATTGAGCTTTATTCCGGTGTCAGGTCATATTTCAACTTGCTCTGAAGATTTTTCTCTGTTTGTTCAATACCATTCAGGTCATGTATGAACCTGTTGTTGAACCCTTATTCCGGTGTCAGGTCATACATAAACCTACTCTGAAGAGTTTTCCTCCTTGATTATTCCCCAGCATTGTCAGGTCATATATGAACCTGTTTTGTTGTGTCTGAACCTGTTATGCATTTTCTTCCTTATTCAGGTCTGGTAAGTCATATGTGAACTTACTCCCTGAAATCCCTTGTATTCTAAGTGTCGTTTATCAAATCTCACTTTGAATACTCCCCAGTGTGTGTCTGATTCTCCAGCAGGACTGTTTCCCCAGCAAGTTGTTCCTTACCATTTGTCTGTCTTCCTGTGGACCATCAGCATTCCCCACAGTTTTGGTCTGTCTAGTAGCACCTCCTGTCAAGGGTCCATCATATCCCTAGCAGATAAAAAAAATTATAAAAAAAAGAACCATGCATCCATGCATATCCATACATATCATGGCATATCATGGCATATCATATCATATCACATCATGTCATGGGGATTCAAGATCAAAATCCGGGTCTTCTTAGTATTTAATCATCTCCCACTATGATCATATGAAGAGTGTCCTGCTTCATATTCTCTAGTTGAAGATACTTAAATAGGGGCAACTGTCATACCCCGATTTTGACTCTGAATTTTTTTCAAAATCAGTCATTTGCATTTCTCTTCATGACTACTTCACGTTTAATGATTTCTACGAAGTCATTCATCTAGAAAAACAAGAAAAAAGTTGAAGAAGCCAGAAGGGTATTCTCAAATGTCATTCACAAAAACCATGCCACAACTATTTCCATGATAACCGTGTTTGCAAAATTGGTAGAGTCATTGAGGCACAACGGTTGTTTGATAAAATGTCTCACAAAAACATTATTTCATGGAGCACCATGATTGCTGGGCATCTTCACAACAACACGGTTGAACAAGCCAATAAGTTGTTTGAAATAATGTTTAAAAAAGGGCAATTTGTTTGTGGACCTCGATAAGTACTTGCTATATGCACCAAGGGAAGCCTGAAAAGGCTAGAAAGTTGTTTGAGTTGGTTCCTGAAAACTGCTTGTTGAAATGCGATGACTGCTGGTTATGTAAAGAAGGGTCAGTTTAACGGGGCCGAGAAAGTTTTGAGGAAATGCCTATGAAGGATTTGGCTAGACATTACGGTTGGCTAGCGGATTTGCTTGGGCAACGATGCAAATGGAGGTGTGAAAGGAAGTGCTATTTCGTAAAGACTTGAGCAAATATAGGCTCGAGTTAATTGATTCTGATGTTGCCAAGTCACGAGCAACATTTTTGCTTGCAGATCTGAGTTGCTCTTCTAAGATACAGAAGAAGGCAACCAAAAAGAAAAACAGTCATTGGAGGGTGGAGAGTGCGTATAGTTTTTGCTTATGCACTATTTTGAGAGCCTGATATATTGCTTCTTGAGCCTACAAACCGCTTTGATATTCGCGCTGTCTTATAGCTTATGTGGTAAAATGGCCAAGGACATTTATTGTTGTCTCTCATGCTAAAGATTTGTTTTAAAAATACACACGGAAATTACTGATATAATTCACTTACAAAGCCAAAAGCTAACCACTTACAAAAGTAATTATGTTACTGTTTGAAGAACAAATTAAAAAAAAATCAACAAAAGGTAATAAAGGCACATGAGCGCTCAAGGGCTCAAGTGATGACTTTCGCGGTTGTTTCGTCGCCGCCAACACATATTCTTGGCTCCACAAGGGCGCCCTTTCTCGCAAGCACTGATCTCTGCAAAGTTGAACAAGAGAACAAGTTATTAAGGGTTAGAAAAAGTCATCTTGAATGTGCGGATGAACATGATTTGAATGGAAATTCTACAGCTGCCTATGAGTGCAACCAGAAGGCGGTTGATGTTTTTACCTGTGATGATGTGAGAACTAATTCAGTCGACCATCCGACATGTTTCAGTCTTACTTTAGACAGCAGTCCTGGATAAGTGAATGCAGCTTTTACAAACAACACGTAATGCTCAACCGGATGCGAGAACTTCAAAGGCAACGTTCGTGGAGAGAAGTAGATGTTGCAAGAACAATACAAGTATACATTAAGGGACCGGTTGCACGGTACCTGTTCTAAGGGTGTAGCTCCAAAGAATATGTCATACTCAAAATCCTGCATAACACCAATTACAACAATTTTATATAAGTTCACCAACCCGTAACAACACAAAAGTCAAATGCAAACCTGTTTCATGAAGGCCTCTATTCCGTATTTCTGTTGAAGGATCAAGATTGGAATCTTGGGTGTTAAACTGTCGTGTTCAGTTGGAACAGGTAACTCCGTGGCAGTGGTCGAGTTGCGACGGAGATGATGTGAGATGATCAAGGCTGCTGGATAATACACACAAGCATCCTTCCTATGTCTACTGTATTCCTCCACACCGACTGGCTGAAATAAGAAGATTATGTGAAGACTACAAAGAAAGAGAATCAACCCATTCAAATAATGAAATGAAAGAAGGCAATGGTTCTGTTAAAAAATAAAACCAATTGTTGAAACCTTACATGTTGTTGTCCAAAGTTATCGAGAGCGTTGCAATGACCGTAACAAAGGTTGAAGCCTGTTGATAGTTGCTTGACGTCTCCATTATTCAGGGTCCTTTATTTCATTCAGATTTAAGCCTTCACTAGGTTTGCATTTGTGTTCATGAACACAAATCTGGAAAACACAACATTCCATCAGCCGCAATTATTGTACCTGATGAAAGTATGCTTGCATTTGAACCGCCGGATGACCTCCTTTTTGATGAAAGGGTTGGTGTTCTGTTGGAGGGTTATGATGTCGTTCTTGGAAAGGGGCTGGAGACAATAACAGAAGCCTTGTAAATGAATTTTGAATATGCAGAGTGGGACAATAGAGGGAACTACAAAGGTTTTCCTGAGCCTGATACTTGCCTGAGCATGGACCATGATTCAAAATTGATTTTTGCGTCAAGTGAGCAAGACTCCAACAAGGATAATGGCTTTACCCTTGGTGTTCCTGATGGCTGGTTTTCGGCACGCTGGTCATGCAAAGTTGGTGCTTCCGTGGATGAGATACTTAAAAAGAATCTGATTGTTGATGGTGCATGCAAAAAATAGTTGATCATGTCAGGCCATTAAAACAGAAGTGCACAAGCTTCCAATGGAAAATCTAGTACAGCTGGTTCGGCCTATGCTATTGATCTGATTACGTTTCAAACCAAACTGAGGTCATTCTATAATCATGGGACTGAAGCCTTAGCCTTTTAACTGGCCAAATCCTGCACAGGGTCAAACACAACAATTTCAGTGTAAATTAATCAAGTATATGACACACATGAAAAGCGTGAACAAACACCTACTCTTTGCTGATTAAGTCGTCATATCCTGTACGAACATCCATCCAACTGTAGAGCAAATAATTTCCAGTTGCATTAGGCCTGCAGTGTTGCAAGCCACTATCCAATCCCTTAGCCTATGATCCTGAGTCATTGTAGTGGTACTTCGAATTTTCACAAGTCATGCCAAGGCCAACCAAGACCACCGTCGCCAACGACAAGTGTTATCATGAGATCGTCATACCGTCAGCCAAACAATCATAGCCCTGCAAAAAAATCAAACCAAACAATAACAGTCAACTTAAAATCATCCGGTTACAATTTGCAGAGAATATCCAAGATGCATGTGCTGAAGCGGCCGGCATTACTGAACAGACAGTTTCGTATGCAAGGACATTGTATGCATTTACAAATGAAAATTTGGCCAAATACTCATATGTAATATCACTTCAAGGGTTCATATATAGAGGAAAGATGTTAAAGTCCTCTATCAACGCAGTTTGAAAAGACAACAACAATAAGCTCGGAATAATCCCGGTGGAGAAAACAACTTACTGTGACGGCAGCGCTGGCATTTGAAAGTTCATCAATAACCTGTGGATCGATAAGGTAGACAAATATCAAGGATTGGAATTCAGAGAGAAAGAGAAAAACTAAAAAAAAAACAAAGAGCCTAGAAGGTCCAATACATAACTCGTACTCAACCATGCCAACCGAACCTAAAACCTGAGCTGTGATCAAAACCGGAATTGCTTTTGGAATTTTCAATTTCACTGCAGTAAAGCACGAAATAATTACCAAGCAGTAAATTCCGAAATTTCCCAATTTGGGATTTGAGACAAGTCAGAGGAAGAAAGTAGGTAGGTTCACATTACCTTTCCGGAAGATAACATCGAACAAGGGAAAGCACTTCTGAGCATGGAAAAGCGCTTCTGAAAGCTTTCTCCTTTCGAACTTCTGAGTATCATTTGTAACCCTAATTTGCAAGGATAAATAGAAAAAGCAGAGATCAGTAGAGGGCAGCTAACGGCGAAAATTGAAAAGAAAACCCTAAATCGAAAATTTCAAAAAGCAAAAACGCTAATCAATCAGAGGCGAGGAGAGAAGAGGAACCGTTACCTGAACCGTTGAGATATCGCCAAAGGTGAGCCCCGTTTGTTTTCCTTTATCTCTTGTTTCCATTTTCGCTTTCAAGTTTGATAGCGTGAGAAAGTTTGAGACGCGATGAGAGGTGAGGTATTGAGAGAGTTTGAGGCGGAGAGAGAGTGAAACGCAGGTGGAGAGGAGCGATTGAGAGGGAGAAGATGGGGAACGGCGAATGAGAGACTGAGAGAAGAAGAGCGATTGAGAGCGTTTCTCTGTGAAGCAGATTGGGTTTCCATTTTCTTTTTTAATTTATTTTTTTTTAAAACGAGGATAAACATTGGAAACATTAAGTTTTTTTTTATGATTAAACCTTCTAGGATTTCATTTATTAATGTTTTCATTTAATATACTACATTAACATATGTTTTTGATTCCCAATCTCACTAGCCTCTAAAACCCAACAGCCATGCGGCTGGGTTTAACTACCAGTAGACCAATAGTCTTCTTTTTTTTATTTTAGTTTTTATTTTAATCCTTTTTTTAATTTATTTTAGTTTATATATTTAGGTTAGTCTTAAAATAACAGTTAGTTGTTAAGTGGCCTGGTGGAGAGGAGTGGTATTTAAGTCTTAGGTGGAGTGAGTTCGATACTCATACGTAGCATTTTTTTAGTTTTTTTAGTATTTCATTTTTCTTTAGTATTTTTTTAATATCTCATTTTCTTTTAGCTTTTATCTTTTATTATTTTATTGTCTTTTAGTATTTTGTTTCTTGTAATATCTTTTTTATGTCCATGCTTCTTTATTAATTTCATCATACATTCAAAACCATTTTAAACTGTTAAAATCACACTTTTCTCGATTCAATGTCGAGCCCATTTTCATACTCTTGTAAGTCGATTGCTTTTAAGCATCGCCATCAACCTCACATAGCTTACTCTTGGGCCTTCTTACAATGAACTTAACTTTCAATAATTTCAAACATCGGTACTTTAATTGTTTTAATTTAATAATCAAATCATTTTCTAAATAAAACGTGAAGAAAAAGGTTACCTGGATGGAATGTCCAGTCGTAATCTCGAATATTAGGCTCAAGCTGTAAGAGCTTGTAAGTCATAAATATTCGTCTTCTCGCTAAAATATCCGTAAATACCTCAAATCACCTTCTAAATAAAGCGTGAAGAAAAAGGTTACCTGGATGGAATGTCCAGTCGTAATCCCGAATATTAGGCTCAAGCTGTAAGAGCTTGTAAGTCATAAATATTCGTCTTCTCTTTAACACTCCAATATTCAAAATCATTTTCTAAATAAAAATTGGAAGAAAAAGATTACCTGGATGGAATGTCCAGTCGTAATCCCGAATATTAGGCTCAAGCTGTAAGAGCTTGCAAGCCGTTAATATTCGTCTTCTCTTTAACATTCAAATCATTCTCTAAATAAAATGTGAAGAAAAGGTTACCTGGATGGAATGTCCAGTCGTAATCCCGAATATTAGGCTCAAGCTGTAAGAGCTTGTAAGCCATAAATATTCGTCTTCCCTCCAAAACATTCGTGAATATTCGAATTATTTTCTTAACAAATAATTGGAAAGAAACAGACTGCCTGGGTGGAATGTCCAGACGTAGTCTCAAGTACTAGACCCAAGCTGTAAGGGCTTGTAGGTCACAAGTACTCGTCTTTCAAACTCCAAAAATACCTAATTCCTACCTTAATACTTTTTCAATAAAGATGGAAATGGAACATGGCGTATGCCGTGCACTCCTGAGACTAGGATTCGAGATGTATATCTCGCTCATCCAAGTTCTCGCCATCACTCAAAATACATCCAACCAATCAAACTCTTCTCTCGCCGCTGTGCGACTAATCAAAAACCTTTTTCATAAATGAAAGATATATTGTCTTAAGTGATACAAAACAATGTTTCGGCCACGATTGTTGAGTAGAGATAAACGACGCTTTTTCCGAATGTAGATTTATAAATCCGTTCGATGTGTGGTACGCGTCCACTCCTCATCTGTTTTGGGTAAAACGATGTTTTTGTCGATTAATACAACATATCTTTCGCTAAAATCGACCAACAAACAAACATTTTTCTACCCAGAACTACGTAAGCCTTGATTTCTCTTTTGAGATACGTAGGAGCAGGATTTATAAATCTTGTCAGGCCCACTAATAAAAAAAACTTAGGTTTAGTCCTTCGTTTAAAAAATCCAAAAACATTTCTCCTCTCTTCTATTCTTTCTTTCCTACATAATAAATCGAAAAGCCTAACATTTCAAATTAACATTAACGCACACAACTGACCTAATGGTTCCCGTTGAGTACAACGGACGTGAGGGGTGCTAATACCTTCCCCTTGCGAAATCGACTCCCGAACCCTGATATTGGTTGCGATGACCATATCTTATCCTTTCTTTTTCTTGGGTTTTATCGATATTTCCACTTTCCTTTTTAGGAATAAATAAAATTCGGTGGCGACTCTGTTCAGTCCATCATTGCGAGCGTGCGATCGCGCTTCGCTTTGAAGTCGTATCCCCATTTTTTCGAGGTGCGATAGGAAGAAAACCCAACATTTCTTATTTCCATCCTTTTGGATGCTCTTGCTTTATTCTGAATACTAAAGAACATCTGAACAAGTTTGATTCAAAAGCACAAAAAGGTATTATGTTAGGATACTCAGAACGCTCTAAAGATTACAGAGTATACAACACAAAAACCAAAATTGTGGAAGAATCAATCCAAGTTAGATTTGATGATAAGCTTGACCCTGAAAAGTCAAAGCTAGTTGAGAAACTTGTAGATCTGGAGATTACTCTTGCAGGTTTTGACGAAAAGACTAAAGCACCAGAAGTATCTGATAAACAAAGTCCAGATGCAACTAAAGCCTCAACTATCCAGAGAAAATCAAGAAGCCGCCCCAACTCTCTGAAGATTTGATTCTGGGAAACAAGGATGAACCTGTCAGAACTAGGTCAACATTCAAAGTATCTGAAGAAACTCCTCTAGGACTAGTATCTCTGATTGAGCCTACTTCCTGTGATGAGGCACTTCAAGACAACGACTGGGTTCTCGCTATGAAATAAGAGCTAGATCAATTCTCAAAGAATGATGTCTGGGATCTTGTTCCAAAGCCTAAAGGGACTCATATTATTGGAACCAGATGGGTGTTCATAAACAAACTAAATGAAAAAGGAGAAGTAGTCAGAAACAAAGCACGACTGGTGGCACAAGGGTACAGTCAACAAGAAGGTATTGACTACAACGAAACCTTTGCCCTAGTCACCAGGTTAGAATCTATTCGCTTACTTGTTTCATTTGTTGTAAATCATTCTATCAAACTATATCAAATGGATATCAAGAGTGCATTTCTTAATGGTTATATATCAGAAGAAGTTTATGTCAATCAACCTCCAGGTTTTGAAAACTCTAAATGTCTATAACACGTTTTTAAACTCAAGAAATCACTTACGGTTTAAAACAAGCTCCTAGAGCTTGGTATGATAGATTAAGTAACTTCCTTCTGGAACATGACTTTATTAGAGGAAAGGTTGACTCTACACTCTTCTGTAAAAACATTAGAAATGATCTCATGATATGCCAGATATATGTTGATGACATTATTTTTGGTTCAGCTAACCCTTCTGTATGTCAAGAATTCTTTGAGCTAATGCAGGAAGAATTTGAAATGAGCTTAATGCAAGAACTAAAGTTCTTTCTAGGGATTCAAATCAATCAAGCTTCAGAAGCTACCTACGTTTATCAAAGTAAATACATAAAATACATTCTGAAGAAATTCGAAATGGCTGAATGCAAACCTGCTAAGACACCTATGCATCCAACCTGCATTCTGGAAAAAGAAGAAATTAGCTAGAAGGTTTGTCAGAAGCTCTATCATGGTATGATAGGCTATCTTCTCTATTTGACTACTACACATTCTAATATTCTGTTTAGTGTATGTCTTGGTGTCAGATTCCAATCAGATCCCAGAGAATCTCATTTAACAGTTGTTAAAAGAATCCTCATGCATCTGAAAGGAACCCCTAACCTGGGCCTGATGTATGAGAAAACATCAGAGTATATACTTTTTGGTTATTGTGATGCAGATTACGCAAGGGACAGAATGGAACGTAAAAGTACATCTGGGAACTGTCAGTTCTTAGGAAAGAATCTTATATCCTGGGCCAGCAAAAGGCAATCAACCATAGCTCTGTCCACTGCAGAAGCAAAATATATATCAGCATCACTATGCACCACTCAGATGCTCTGGATGAAGAATCAACTTGAAGACCTTCTGATTTTTGAGAGTAACGTTCCTATTTTCTGTGATAATACTGCTGCCATCTGTTTAAGTAAGAATCCTATTTTGCATTCCAGAGCTAAGCACATAGAAATAAAACATCATTTCATTAGAGACTATGTTCAGAAAGGGGCAATTAACTTAAAATTTATTGATACAGACCATTAATGAGCTGATATTTTTACTAAACCCCTCGCTGAAGATAGATTCTTGTTTATCTTGAAAAATTTAAACATTCAAAATTGTCCAGAATAAAATGTGCCTCTGAAATAGCAAAATAAGACTCTGAAGTAAACACCTGGAATCTGTATCTGACTCTGATGTTACTACCAGTTAGAAGCTATCTGAATTAGAAATCCTCAGGATCCAACCCTTTGGCATTCCTGAAGATCAGATAAAGTAACATGTGGTACATCTTGCGTCTGACCTTGGAACCTCTAGACAGCTGTATAGCAGAAATCAAGAGACAGACTCTTGATATCTCCTCGAGCAGTATGCTGATTTGGGGATTAGACCTCCATCATGGGTTGTAATCATTCTCCTCCAAACGTGCTTACTAGGTTAACATGTTGCATTTAATTTCTTAACAGTTAAACTCTCCTTTTGTTGTTGTTTTGCATGCATCCTAATGTGTATAAATTCATTTCACATACTACACTTGCACATTTTACACTCACGACCTCACTAAACCCTCTCTCTCTCAATTCTTCATCTCCTTCAAGATTTTCTGCAGTTTTCTTCAAGCTCTTCATCTTTCAATAGTCATCTTCAACTGTTCTTCATGGATTCTCAGCAATAATCTGTTTACAACTTCTCCCAACAAATGAACTCAACAGAGCAAACACCCATTTCAAGTCAACAAACTACAGCAACCACTGGCATCGTCTCAACCCCAATCTACAGGGAACCCCATATCCTCAATCGTGAGCCTCACATCCACCTAGCAACACCATTTGAAAAACTGGAAGTTATATGTGAGTCGCTAGTGGACTTTGAAAACATGAAGAGAAATGGCGTAGACCTTACTGAAGAATTGAGAATGCAAGGGTTGGAAACCTATTTTCAACGCCTCTATACAAATCTGGTGAAGGAGTTCTGGCGTTTCGTAGACTCAGATGATCACTACATTGTCTCCTACGTTCTGGGAGTCAAGAGAGTCATCACTGAGAAATCCATTGCCTCCCTTCTGAACATGGAGAAGATAGGAGCCAGACGCATCTACAACATAAACCCTAGGGCAAAATACTTGTCCCAGGAAATCAACCCTACCATCTTCCAATAGAGTGTTGAAGGCAAGCATTCCAAGAATAAGGAGCTACATCAGAACCTCTGGGTCTGGTTGAAGATCATATTAGGCACTATTTGTCGCATCCGCGAAAAACAATCGGCGGGCTAAAATAAAACAACACAGAGCCGCCACCGTGCGTTATTTATCCCAAAGAGGGAAAGGAAACGCTCAGAGTAAACCTGGAAAAAGCATGGTCTCGCGACCAAAGAGAAAGGGTACGGGAGTCGGTTATGCGAAGGGAAGGTATTAGCACCCCTACGCATCCGTAGTACTCTACGGGATCCATGCTCAAAAGATAGAAAAAGGTTGCTAAAACAGAAGTTGCTCACAAACAAATGCACACACACACACACTGAAAATCACGCAGGTGGGAGAAGAGGGGAACGGGCTCGCTAGGATATCGCATCCTATGCCTACATATCTCATCTAGAATGAGAATCAGAGCTACCGTAGTTCGGCTCACGCACGCCGAAACAAAACACACGCACAGACGCTGAGACGTCAAAACAAACACACAAACAGGCAAACATGGAACCCGAACGCCAATCGCTGGACTTACATCAGCTTCCGAACCAAACAAACCCACACTGGAAACCAGATGCCAATTGCTGGACTTATACCGGACTCCAAGCACACAACAAGAGGATACGGAATGCCAATCACTGGGCTTACATCCATCTCCTACACACACAAGAAGAAAAACTGATAACAAGTTAATAGGGAGTCGGGAACTCGAGCCTAATAACTGTCAAGCAAACACACACAAAAAGAAAAAGGGTGGCACACACAAACCAGTAGGGAGTCTGGAACTCGAGCCTAAAAGTCATGTCAAACACACACACAAAACAAAAAAAGGGTGCCCGGAGAGATCTCGCACGACCTCCTGCCTACGTACCTCATCTGGTATGAGGATCAGGGCAACGTAGTTCCCCTAAACAGGGGAGAAATTATCTCCTAACCAAAGACTGGGAAATGACAAACTAAAAGGGAGACTGACTCGAGCCTAATAGTTATCATGTATTCCATAATGGTCCTAGGTTGAGTTGTCTATCTACTTGCACAACAGCAAGCTATCATAACCAGGCAAAGCAAGCATGCAAGCATAATCAAAACAAAGCAAACATTCACAATTAGCACACACTATATCCAGACAAAGTGGGCTCAATACAAGGGTTAGGCTGCAAAAGCAAGCCAACTGTATCAGGGTGATGTTAGCTCTTAACCCTAACATTGAGAGTTAGGGTGAAGCAGATGAAATAGGAAGTGAGGGGTGTTCCTCACAGCTCTTATCCCTGGCCTGGGAGAGCTTCAGACAAAGAAGTGTGGGTCCAGAAAGTGGGAACCCTTCTACACTTATGACACTGACTCAACTATACAACTGTACAAGGATCTTGGGTTAATATCCACAATGCATCAACACCAGTTGTGTGAGCAAAGGGATGACTCAACTGAATAGCAGGAGATGGATTGCATATCTCTTTTATCTACCAATTGCCTTAACCAAGGTCTTTTCCTGCTTGGGGACAAAGATAAACAACCACAAGCATTGCCTCTTAAGGAGGACTTCAGACAGGTGCTTGGCCAAGTAACAGGCCAGGTCTTCCAGACTACATGGAGTTAGTGATGCTATACCTCAATTGGTTAAGCAACCAAGCAACAGCAAAAAGCAAGTTCAAAATGAACTATAGTAACTAAGGTACCTGAAATCAATCCAATACAGTCAGTACTCAGCTCAAACAGTTAAACAGACAATTACAAGTTAGCAGTTAACTGTACACAAGCAATGCATCAAGCAAGCAATGCTCAACACAATTGAATTAGAAACCACCTACAAAACAAAATTAATGTTAATCAACATCATTCAAATGAACAACATAAGCCAAGTGCATTAATTCCTCCATTCCATTTGCCTTTGGTCCTGAAAATACACTTCAAACATGAGAAGCAAACCCCTAGGACAAAGCCTAGGGTCCAAAGGGGAGGAAAAACCCAAAACAGAACATGAAAATTATCAAAAACCAAGTTCAATCAATTAAGAAGCAAATCCAATTGGTCTCATGTTCATATCATTCACCAAAATCATTTCATGAAAGAAATAGTACAAAACATGGCATTTGCAAGCTCGTTGGACCAAACAGAATGACTCACTCCAAATCCAAACCAAAACAATTCAGTAAATCCTCAAAAAATTCATGGCTAAACAGCACCCATTACATGTCAATCACACCAAATTTCAAGTCAATTGGACAATGGGAAGCAACTCAATTAAATTCATCAAGTGAAGTCATGCTCATACAAGTCCAAACAAGGCACAATTTCATGTATCAACTTCAAGCAAGCATAAAACAGTGTAGGAATATGATAAATGCACCAAACCAAAACCATGGCAAACCTTAATGTGTCTATAATCACTCCACAAAATTTCAAATCCATCCAATTAACCACCAGAATTTCCCAAATCAAATACAAACATGTTTCACAAATGGTCCACAATTGGTCAAGCAGGGGAGAAAATCTCAATCAAATAGAAAATGAACTCAACAAATCCACAAAAATTCACATGTATTCTCAACATTCACAAGTATCCTCATGCAAAAATCTAGCTCAATTCAAGTTCAATAAGCATAGCAAATAAAATCAATAAGATGCACAAGGAATGGTATGGCACAAAATGTAACACCTACAAAGATCATGTCATAACTCTCAATCAAGGAACTCAAAAATTACAAACCACATATCAAAATGACCAGGAATGATTCTAGTTTAAGCACAAAAAATTTCATGAATTTCTAATGAAGCATCATCATTTTATGAACAAAAGAGTAGGCATGGTGCACAAAAGGACACATTCAAACAAACCCTAGCCAATTATTTTTTCCACATGTGCACAACATTATTAAAAATCACCATAAAATAAAGCACATCACAAGGAGAATGGCACAAAAAATTGCATCAAATTTGGATTAAAATTGAGAGAGTTATCACTTTTTGAATGCAAAAGAAAATAAAAAAAATGAATGAAGGCATGGATGAACATATGAACATGTGGAAAATTAATTGCCAAGCCAAAAAGTGGAAGTGGCTTCAAGCGGAATCGAAGGGAGTTTCATTTTGAAACTCAGCGCGCGCAAACACTTATCCTCATGTACAGTAACCTAAACACGGATCTAGCATAGCATTTCTGGAATTTTTAAACAGCTTCATACGCGTTCATCCTCCTTCATACGCTCAAGAACAAAATGTCACCAAATCCAACAAACCGCATATCACCAGAAAGATCTCTCAATGCACATCATGAATATCAACTTAATTTTCCTTAATTCTAACTATACAGCATGAATCGATCAAAGAAAGTTTTGGTGTTCAAACTTTAAATCCAGATTTCTTCCTTAATATTCAATGAAAACACATGATTCGACTTGCATCGTGCTCAGCAATGAGAGATCTATCAAAGCGATAACCTAATTCTAGCAATGGTGAGATTCGAGATCCAACCTTATGAAGATGCAGCTGCTCGATTTGATGAATTCAAGACTCCAAAGTGCAAAACAGATGTAGATTGATGCTTTAGGAGATGAATGAAGTAGGTCTTTTAGCTCAATTATGCTCCAGCTCCAAGAATCTTCAAAATGCCATGTGAATGCAAGGTGATGACAGTTGCGATTCTTCAAGGATTTGGCCATGATCTCGTGCAACAGATGCTCAATATCCTCTGCAAATGATGATCAATGCAAAAAGAAGCAAGAAGAACGATGCAATTTGATAAAAAAATGAGAAGAAAGCTTGAACAAAATTGAGAGAATTTGGATGAATTTTCTGTTTTGATCTGAAAAAGTGATTGTGATTATGTGAATTCAGTTACAATTAGGAACTTATATGATGTGCTTAATCCAATTGTTAATCAAGATTAGCAAAAATGAAGTGAATTAGCAAAATGCACATGTTAAGCAATTTGGCCAAAATGCCCTTTTTCACATGGAACCAATGGAACAGCGAAAATGCAATTGAAGCAAGTCCAATTTGCTGTTTAGAATGTGTTGGAAGTGGTTTGGTATGAAAATTACATGTATTTTTCAAAAACACCTTTTTTCCCACCAAAATGCAAATTAGTTCACTTGAAAAATGCCATTTTTGATGTGTTGATTTTTGAAGAAATGTGATGATGCAATATGATAGTACATGTCAAATGTGACTTGCTCAAAAAAGAATCACCCAATTTGGCCAAATGGTTAATGAGTTATGCCACTTTGAAATTCAACTTTTTTGGATAATGATCAATCCATAACTTGCCAACCACAAATGAGAAATTCATGTTCTTAGACTTTTTGGAAAGGTGAGAGTAAGATATACAACTTTCATGTTGAACAAAATTTCATTTGAAGCATTTTTGGACATGTAATTTTGAGGTGAAAAACTTTCCATTTTTGGCAGTTTTTAATTACAGGATCCCTTCCATTTTTGGAAAGTTTCCATCTGATTTTATTTTCTTCATTCTTGATGTTTGAAATGTCAAATGAAACTTGTTTAGACATGAATGAAGTGTATCTAACCCTCTCCCACCTCCAAATCCATCATTTATGGCACAGTTGACCACAGTTGACTTTTGTTGACTGATAGATGAATTGGTTGTGCATTGATCCACTTGAGCCTCAAACTCCTGATGAAATGGCTCTACCATGAAACCCTAGCTTTCATAAGCTCAATATAAACATATGATGATCCCCATATCCAATGAAAACCCAATCTCCTTGCTAAGCCCTGATTGGCCCAATACAGATGATTAGGGTTGACCATTGGTCAAAACCCTAATCTCAAGGTATCTGATCCATCTCTTGGTGATGACAAAACCATGAAGATGATGGTGTATCATTGTTACCAAGATGAAGCTCAATCTCCTTGAGAATCAAGAAAACCCTAATTTGAATCACAAACCCTCAGATGATTAATGATCCAGTCCAATGAAACCCTACCTTGCATCTTAACCTCTTTATCTTCTGACCAAGACTTAGGAGGATGACTTGCACAATGTTGCCACATGATATGCAATATGCAATGCCTAATGACCTAGGAATGAAAATGCAATATGTTAAGCTAGTCCCAAGAGAGGAGGGCAAATTTTGGGGTGTTACGGCTGCCCTTATTCAATCCACTGTGAACCTGTCGATATGAATAGCCTCGGCTTTCAGATGATCAGGATGAAGAGTGATTGAATACCAAGAACAGACGAACAATTTGCACTCTGATGGGAAATAATTAACAGTGCCGGTCAGAATCGGCAAAGAACCGATCTCGAAAGAAAAATCCGTCTGGTACGGAGAAAACTCGGCTTGAACCCCAAAACAGAAATATATGGATAACTGGTAACACAGATAGCCATGGCCTGAATGCCGCTCGTTAGTCTGAATACTGAACATCACAATATGAGAGTATTGATGTCGGTCTGAATACCGGAAGATTAGCCTGAACGCCACTTTGGCCTGAACACCACTTCGGTCTGAATACCGCTTCGGTCTGGATACCGCTTCGGTCTGGACACCGGAAGACTGGCCTGACTGCCACAAGCTGCATCGGTCTACTCGTCGGAAGCTTCTTCGATCTAAAAATCGGAAAATTGGCCTGAGCGCCACATCAGTCTGAATACCCGCCTCGGTCTGAACACCGGAAAACTGGTCTGAATACCATAAGTACTTCAACCTGATCATTGGAAACTTCTTCGATCTGAAAATCGGAAACTGGCCTGAATGCCGCATCGGTCTGAACACCCGCCTCGGTCTGAATACCGGAAAATTGGCTTGAATGCCACAAGTTCTTCGTCCTGATTGTTGAGAACTTCTTCGATCTGGAAATCGGAAACTGGCCTGAACGCCACATCGGTCTGAACACCGGAAAACTGGTCTGAATACCCATCAACTGGCCTGAACGCCACCTCGGTCTGGATACCGGAAAACTCTTTATGTCTGTTAGCATCGGCAAAGAAACAATCTTAATAAGTGAGTCGGCACGCATGCCACAGACCCATGCTGGGGATAGCCAGCCACGAATTGGCTTATTCTTTCTTCAACCCTAGCCAACGAACACTTCACGTTTAGCCGGGGATTATTCTCTCTTGTTTTTTTCTTTTGAACCCCGAAAATTTCTTTGATTAACATTCCCATCTCTGCTCGACAGAAACTCTTCCTCCAGTATCATACTACTGGGGAATACCTTTGATTAAAACCACGATGCTAGACTCCTCGGAGTAACACCTTCACCTTCGGGCAAAACCACCTCTCAAACGGTAACCACGGCTTGAGACTAGCTTATGCTTGCAATATGATGCATGACTTTTTTCCACGTAATGCTCCATAATTATGGAAATGCTACGCGATTCACTTTTTTCTATGCAATATGTTATGCTTATCTACATGATGAATGTATAAAAAGTATCCCCCTCAAGGGACTCTTCTGAGGAGCTCGAGACACTCTGTTGAGGAACTCACCAACACTCCGATTCCACCCTACTGGGGAAAAGCGCTGCTGCTGGGAAAGGGCAACCCTTGCTGGGGAAAACGCTCCTTTGCACCCAATCCGCTTGGGGAAATCGCTGGGGAAAGAACCACCAACGCACTCTGTGGGGATACACCAGTCTTTGACTTACTGGGGAATGCAACACTCCCAACTCTGCTAGGGAAACCACCACTCACAGATACTTCCGCTAGGAATATCAACCTTCAGGCCTAGCTGCTGGGGAAGCATTGATCTGAAACCTGCTGGGGATAACCATCCTGACCCTACTAGGGAATCCACAGACCTTGAATCTGCTGGGGAATTAGTCATTCCGACTCTGCTTGGGATTGAGGACAGTCTGATACTGAACACCCGTCGACTCGTCGAACCATGGCATTCAAATCCAACTCCCATGTCAACTTTCCAATTTTGAGAACTCCCAGACTCGTCTGGACCATTTCTGCTTCATCATCTTATATCCCCAACCGCTCCGCATTCGACGGAGAGCGAACTCCGGGGATTTATACAGACTTTCCGATCTTAGACTTTGAAGAGTCTTCTTGATTAATTCTCAAGGATCATCGTACATCTCGACGTCGCCTTCTTTCACCATTCTCCCATCCATTTGTCCCTGATTGGACTCCGTGGGGATTGTTTTTCAAAAGCTTCCACGTCACAACCTGCAAGTGAATGAGAAACATCTAACAGTTCCTGCAAAAGAGATCGTTAGATAAAACCGTGCCCCAGGCGTGTCAAGATTTCAACACTTGGGTCACTCAACCTTCCGAATAAGATTTCAAGCTTTCAATCTTATAAGCATGCATTGGAAGGGACCTGTATGTCTTAAAATGCAAAGATTCTTTATCAAAAATATCTGGACGTTTTTGCAATCAAAGCGGTAATGCAAAACAAAAGCAAGAATTATTTGACTGAATATGCATTTTATTGATTGAAAAAGTGTGGCTCAAATTGAGCAATACAAAGGAAGCAATTCCTGAAAAGAGGTAATTGCGCACAAAAGGAAAAATCTATCCTAATGGCAATGTGAAACCCGTGATCTCATCGAGTTCCAACTCGGTTACACTCCATATATCCTCAGACCTTCCGTGCTTTCCGCCTTCTGAACAAGACGCTTCTGATTGATCCCTACCGGGTATTATCCATGTGCCTTAACCAAAGCAAACGATCATGCCAGACGCAGTTGTTCGTTTCAATCCCTCTTTTGCCTGGACCGCCCTTTCGGGTTTTCAGTCCACCGGGATACCCTTTTTTGCCCAAGTCGCCTTTGCGGGTTTTCGACTTGCCGGGTGTACAATTTTTTCATTTTATCCCTAATTTTTGCCCGAACCTTTTCTTTCTGTTTTTTTGGTTCGCCGGGATGCCCATTTTTGCCTGGACTATTTTATTCTTTTCGTCCAACGGGTCTCTTTATACGAAGTATTTTTTAACTGCGTCTGCATTCACAGGGGATGGAAAATCTTCGCCATCCATGGTTGTTAACAACAAGGCTCCGCCAGAGAAAACCTTCTTGACCACGAACGGGCCTTCATAATTAGGCGTCCATTTGCCCCTTCGATCGTTTTGAGGAGGAAGGATCCTTTTTAGCACCATATCACCCACGTGATATACCCGAGGTCGTACCTTTCTGTCAAAAGCACGCTTCATCCGTTGCTGGTACAACTGCCCATGACAGATGGATGTCAGCCTCCTTTCTTCAATCAGGCTTAACTCTTCGTACCGGGTCCTTACCCATTCAGCCTCTTGCAATTTCACGTCCATCAGGACTCTCAAAGAGGGAATCTGAACCTTAACCGGTAGCACGGCTTCCATTCCATATACCAACGAGAAAGGCGTTGCCCCAGTAGATGTGCGCACCGACGTTCGGTACCCATGTAACGCAAACGGCAACATCTCATGCCAGTCTTTATAGGTTACCACCATTTTCTGCACAATCTTCTTTATATTCTTATTGGCTGCCTCAACCGCCCCATTCATCTTCGGACGATAGGGAGAAGAATTGTGATGCTCGATCTTGAATTCCCGACACAATTCTGCCATCATCTTATTGTTCAAATTAGAACCATTATCAGTAATTATTCTCTCGGGAACCCCATATCGGCAAATGATGTCTCTCTTGAGAAACCTGGCCACGACCTGCTTTGTCACGTTCGTATAAGAGGCTGCCTCCACCCATTTGGTGAAGTAATCGATAGCCACTAATATGAACCGATGCCCATTCGAAGCCGTAGGCTCTATCTTTCCAATCATATCAATGCCCCACATAGCGAACGGCCATGGGGACGACATCAAACTCAACGGATTTGGAGGCACGTGCACCTTGTCAGCATAAATCTGGCATTTATGACACTTCCGCACGAAATTAAAACATTGGGCCTCCATTGTCATCCAATAATAACCTGCCCTCAGCAGCTTTTTCACCATCGCATTCCCACTGGCATGGGTACCGAACGATCCCTTGTGAACCTCTTTCATCAATTGGCTTGCTTCTTTGTCATCGACACATCTAAGCAAGACCCAATCAAAATTCCTCTTGTACAAAACCCCATCCTTATTCAGGTAAAACACCATGGCCAACCTCCGCAGAGTCTTTCGGTCTTTTTTAGATGCTCCCTCAGGATACTCTTGCGTCTCCAGATAGCGCTTGATATCGTAATACCACGGCTTCTCATCATCAGGCGCTGTATCAACAGCAAACACATAAGCCGGTCTATCCAGATGACCTACTTCAACACTGGGAAACTGATTCCACCACTGTACCTTAATCAAGGCAACCAGAGTAGCCAAAGCATCTGCCAAAGGGTTCTCCTCTCTAGGCACATGATGCATTTTCACCTTAGTGAAAAACGTCAACAATCTCCTCGTATAATCCCGATGTGGAACTAAATGAGATTGATGCGTATACCATTTTCCGTTAACCTGATTCACAACCAGAGCTGAATCTTCGTATATGACAAGGTTCTTGATCCTCAAATCAATCGCCTCTTCAATCCCCAATATACAAGCTTCATATTCAGCCACGTTGTTGGTGCACTCAAATGTTAGTCGGGTAGCAAAAGGAATATGGGATCCTTTCGGCGTAACCAAAACAGCACCAACACCGCTTCCATTCACGTTAACGGCCCCATCAAACATCAGAATCCATTCGGATTCAGGGTCAGGCCCCTCCTCCGGGATCGGTTCCTCACAATCTTTCGATTTGAGAAACATGATGTCCTCATCAGGGAATTCAAACTTCATTGGTTGATAATCATCAATGGGTTGCTAGGCGAGGTAATCAGACAATACACTCCCCTTGATTGCTTTCTGAGAGGTATATTGTATATCATATTCTGTCAAAATCATTTGCCACCTCGCAACCCGTCCGGTCAATGCTGGCTTCTCGAAAATGTACTTGATTGGATCCATCTTGGAAATCAATAAAGTGGTATGAACCAGCATATACTGCCTCAGTCGGCGAGCAGCCCAGACCAAAGCACAGCAAGTTTTCTCGAGCAGTGAATATCTGGTTTCACAGTCGGTAAACTTTTTGCTAAGGTAGTATATGGCATGCTCTTTTCGACCAGACTCGTCATGCTGCCCCAATACATACCCCATAGACCCCTCGAGGACTGTCAGATACATAATTAACGGTCTTCCCTCCACAAGAGGCATCAGAATCGGAGGCTCCTGCAAATATTCTTTTATTTTTTCAAATGCCGCTTGGTAATCATTATTCCACCTAACCGTTTGATCTTTTCTCAACAACTTGAATATTGGTTCACACGTGGCTGTTAGGTGAGATATGAACCGTGAAATGTAGTTCAATCTACCTAAGAAACCACGAACCTCCTTCTCTGTTCTCGGTTCAGGCATTTCTCTTATTGCTTTTACTTTAGCCGGATCAACCTCGATTCCCTTCTCACTTACAATGAACCCCAGCAATTTATCGGACCGCACTCCGAAAGTGCACTTATTAGGATTCAACCTCAGTCTGAACTGTCTCAGCAGGTCGAACAACTTGGCCAGATCTACCAAATGCCCCTCTTCTGTCTGGGACTTTGCTATCATGTCATCAACATAGCATTCAATTTCATGATGAATCATATCATGAAACAAAGTCACCATGGCCCTCTGATAAGTAGCATCGGCGTTCTTGAGACCGAATGGCATCACCTTATAAAAAAAAGTGCCCCACGGTGTGATGAACGTTGTTTTCTCCATATCATCTGGCGACATTTTGATTTGATTATAGCCAGAAAAGCCATCCAAGAAGGAAAACACCGAGAATTGAGCTGTATTGTCTACCAACACATCAATGTGAGGCAGTGGAAAATCATCCTTCGGACTAGCTCTGTTCAGATCTCGATAGTCCACACACATTCTCACCTTCCCATCTTTCTTCGGGACTGGCACAATGTTCGCAACCCATGGCGGATAATTAGTGACAGCAAGGAAACCAGCATCCCACTGCTTCTGCACTTCCTCTTTAATTTTCATCGCCATGTCAGGTCGAGTTCTGCGCAACTTCTGCTTCACTGGAGGACAATTTACTCTCAACGGTAGCTTGTGCACAACGATATCGGTATCCAACCCTGGCATATCTTGATAAGACCAGGCAAAGATATCGACATACTCTTTCAACAACGCTACCATTCTGCTCTTGACACTAGCCTCCAAAGCAGCCCCAATTTTTACTTCTTTCTTGACCTCGTCGGTACCCAGATTTACAACCTCAATCTGCTCTTCGTGCGGCTGAATCACCTTCTCCTCTTGTTTTAACAATCTGGCTAACTCCCCTGGCAGTTCACAATCTTCTTCGCCTTCTTCTTCAGCATGATAGATTGGATTGTCGAAGTCATATAAGGGTGTAACAGGATTGTTATCAATGAGATCCGGAGAATGATCGCATCTGCATGAATGTTGATTCATGCATTTCTTTAGAACCGGAACGAGACAAATTGAAAAAGGAAAATGAAAACATTGCCATTTTTATTATGTTTTTATTTTTATTTAAACTGCAAAAATAAATGAAAAACAGGGAACACCGCTTTTAATTGAAAAACATCCTTTTATTGATGATGCAAAATTGCATTTTTTAAACATGAGGTGGCCCTTACAATGAACCATTACGTGTCGGGCAACACGTATGGCTTTCATGCAGATAAAATCGAAAACAAGAAAAATATTACTCTTCCAGCAGAGTGACCCGGATGATCTTTTCAGCCTTCCAGTTCTGGATTCCCATCCCTGGTGCGCACGGCTTTATCCACCGGTCAATTTCACAGTCACTGTCAGCGTCATCACCTATCATGCAGATGTGATCCGGATCCAGCATTCCGGCACTAGCGAACGTGACTGGCGTACGGCGTCCTCTGCCTTGTCCTGAGCCTCGACCCGGCTGATACCCCACTCCGAAGCGGTCTTTCTTTGCGGAGATATCCATCATCCTGCCCCAACCAGGAGCCTCTCCATTCTTCACCACCTCAGCGGCCTGTTTGTATGAAGATATGGACGGTTTCTCTTCTTCCTTTGCAAAAAGAGCATTCTCCACCTTAACAGTTTCAAATGCTTGACTGGGCGTCTCCCATATCTCACCGTCCATTTCAACGTATTTGAATGAGGACAGGTGGCTGACAAAGATGTCCTTTTCTCCACAGACGGTGACAACCTGTCCTCCCCGGATATACTTTAGCTTTTGGTGCAAAGTCGAGGTCATTGCCCCAGCAGCATGAATCCATGGACGACCCAACAGGCAACTGTATGCCGGCTGGATATCCATGACATAGAATGTCGACTTAAACACCTCAGGGCATATCTTCACTGGAAGCTCAACTTCTCTAAATACGGCCCGCTTCGAACCATCGAAAGCCCGCACTATCAAGTCAGTGGGAGTCAGGATCAACCCTTCACAATTCAGCTTAGCCAGAGCCTTCTTTGGCAACACATTCAAAGAGGAGTCGGTATCAACCAGCACATGCGAAAGCACGGCTCCTTTACATTCCATTGTGATGTGTAGCGCCCGGTTGTGATTCCTTCCATCTACAGTCAGATCCATGTCTGTAAAACTCAACCCATGGTTGGCATGAACGT
Organism: Lathyrus oleraceus; assembly: GCF_024323335.1. NCBI lineage: Eukaryota > Viridiplantae > Streptophyta > Magnoliopsida > Fabales > Fabaceae > Lathyrus > Lathyrus oleraceus. The sequence continues at coordinate 122,414,196 of NC_066584.1, read as the reverse complement.
TAGACACGACCGTCTCCAACTGGTTGATTGTTATCTCTTGAGGAACATAGGCTTTCTTCAGAATTTTCAACAAAGCCTCTCTATGCCCCTCAGAGCTTAACAACAAAGATAGAATTGATATTTTGGAGGGAGTTTGTTGCAGATGGTCAACCAACTTGTACTCAGACTTCTTGATGATCCTTAAGAATTCTTCTGCATCATCATCAAGTTTTTCTTCTGACCCACCTGGCGCTGGTGTCACTACAGGAGTACCATCATTAGCCACTGCTTTCCCTTTCGCCCTGGCTAAAGCCTCGGCCTTTTCTTTTTTCTCTTTGTCTCCTTCTCCACCCCTCAAGGCATCTGGAGCAAACAGTCTTCCACTGCGAGTGAAACCGCTGGGACCGGCATTATCCACCTTTGACACGGTGGTTTCACTGGCAACTTGGTCTTCCACCTTCTCACCATTACAATAGACCTCTCCACCATAATGCCATGGCACGGCATCATCTTTGTCATATGGAATTGGTCCAGGTACCGTGATGGTAACTGGAGCCGCCTCCGCCAGAGTAGACAAATCCACCGGATCAAAATAAATCGTTATGGTGGAGACCTCATCTTTCCCTATATCCACCTTCTCAATCTGAATACTACCATCGTCCATCAGTCCCTGGACAGTTTCTCTCAACATTGTACATCCCTCAGGAGTAACAATGCAAGCAGCACAATCATTACCACAGCCCGAATGAACCCCATTCAACAATAACTGCCGCTTGACCTCAGCCAACGGAGTCTTCAACTGATCCACCCTCAACAACCCGATTCAGCCCTCCTCAGAGATAGCATTCACCCCCCTTTGACCATGCGCGGGCATGGGATTAGCATTCACATTGGGAGATGGTGCAAAGTTGATTGCCTTTGAATCCACCAGGTCTTGAACTACGTGCTTAAAAGCTTTGCAGTTCTCTACGTTGTGTCCGGGCGCACCTGAATGAAATTCACATTTTGCATTCTCATCATAATTGGCTGGCCTCTGATCAGGTCTCAAAGGTGCCAGAGTCCTTAACTATACCAACCCCAAGTCTTGCAATTTCTTCAACAAAAAGGAGTAGGTCACAGGAGGCCTATCAAACTGACGGTCGTTTATCCTCCCCCTGACTTGGTACCCAGCCCTCTGAGGCCTCTGTTGAAATGGTTGTATTTGTTGTTGCGGTTGTTGCTGTTGCTGTTGTGCAGGCTGATTATCAGCAGGAATAGTTACCGCAGCAGTGTGCTGGAAGTAACGATCCCTATTGGGTCCTCTCTGAGCGTACACCGCACTCGTATCACCCTCCTTCTTCCTCTGGCCATTACCGAAGGGCTTCTTCGATCCTGATGACGAAGCATTACCCTGAATCTTTCCGAGCTTCAGCCAGCTCTCTATCCTTTCTCCAGCCACAACTATGTCTGCGAAGTTAGTCATCGGGCAACCAACCATCCTCTCTGCGAATGCCCCCTGCAGGGTTCCCATAAAGAGATCAGACATCTCTCTGTCCACTAATGGAGGTTGCACTCTGGCAGCCAATTCCCTCCACCTTTGAGCATATTCTTTAAACCCCTCATTATTTTTCTGAGACATACCCTGCAGTTGGGTACGGCTCGGGGCCATATCAGCATTGAACTGATATTGTTTAAAGAAAGCGTCCCCAAGATCTTGCCAATTCTTGATATCAGAGGACTTGAGCTTGGTGTACCATTCCAAGGAGCCTCCGGACAGGCTGTCCTGGAAGAAGTACATCCACAGCTTTTGGTCCATGGTGTAAGCTGAGATCTTACGGACGAATGCTTGCAAATGAGTCTCGGGGCAGGAACTCCCATTATATCTATCAAATGTGGGCGCTTTGAATTTCTGCGAGATCACAATCCCCTCTACCAGCCCCATGTTTGACATGTTGACCACCCCAGGAGTGGCATAGCTCTCCAAAGCTCTGATCTTTTCAGCCAGCAGCTGAATCTCTTTGTTCTGTGGTGGGGCACCGTATTGACCGAACGATTCATTGTGCATAGAAAACTGATCAGCCTCTCGGTCTTCTTCTCTGTCATCATCAACCCCGAAGAATGGAGGGAATAGACTATCCTTCAGATTCTGACCAGGTTGACCACCAGCAGCACCAAAACCGGCAGCATTATTCACCGCACCCACCGTCGTTCTCTTCCCTCCGTCTCTGGAACCACCCAGCCCCTGGTTGGAGACACCATCCAGGTTTATACCACTATTAGCAGCAGAAACCCGCTCGAGCTTTTCAACTTTGTCAGTCAAAGCTTTCCGACCAACTGCAAACCCTTGCATGATGTTGATCAGCTCATTCATTTTGTCTTTCAGCTCGAGGATATCAGTATTAGGGAGATCCATCAGTCTAGGAGTGTTGCGTCTGGTAAAGTATCTGTGAGGGCGTGTTGAGTGCAAAGGTACAACTCTACAAGCACGAGCAATGATTCCTGAAACAATCAAGCACATTAGCAACAGATACCTGCAAAATAAAACACAAGTTATTATGATCATGCATGAATGCAGTGTTTATCCACATGAGGAACACTTTATCTCTCGATCCTGGCTTCATCGAGACAAATAATAATCCGGCAACAATATTCTGATATTGATTTCATCATACAGATCAGAGATATATGATTTAGCAAAATACCTCCCCCCCCCCCCCCCCCCCCCAACCATGTGTGTGCTGTGTGAGTGCATACGGTAAAGCAAATAAAGCTTGAAGAACGATCACTAAATGAAAACAATCATCACATATCAAAATGCACAAAGAGTGTCATAGTCATACATCAAAGCTGATACAAATCAGATATAATCCTCCAGAATCGGAAAGAAATACAAGCAAATGAATTCCGTCAACAGGCCTGACGGTAATCCACACAAACAAGAAAAGTCAGCCTGATGAGGGTCCCACAGAAGGCCCTATCTCATCAACCATCTTCGCGAACTCTGCGGCGAACCTGAGCTCGGTGTTCTCCTGCTGTAATCTCCACACCTCTTTCTGGTGAATCTTCATCTGCCTGAAGTAATGATCTCTCTCAGCAATGTAATGATCTCTCTCGGCGATGCAATGATCTCTCTCGGCGATGATCTTCATATTCTCTGCTTCCTTGATCTTCAGCTTTGCCTCCCACTCAGCAATGAGGTCTCTGACCCTGTTGTCCCTCTGATCCTTCACGAGAATTTGCCTCCTCTTCTGATCTTCAATGACCTTTGAAGCTCTAGACAATCTCTCCTTGGTGATGTCGTGCTCCTTTGTTGAAGATGCCAAAGCCTGACTGACTTTCCCATAGTAGGCAGTATCCATCTCAAAGCGCTTTGCTTCTAAGGCATGTCGCTTGTCTTGATCTTCCATTTTCACTCTAATCTCCTGATTAACCGTCTGAATTCGAGCAACACTCATCTCCAATTCCGCTTTCTCTGCAAGCAACTGATCTCTGGCTCTCTTCATCTCGAGGAATTCTTCCATACTGACAGAAGAACGCGGACCCTCAATCACAGGACACCAAGGATCACCTCCCGGAAACGGTAGATGTGTGATCTCAATTCTCTTCCGAAGCCAATCCTCGAATAGAGGAAAATACCGGCTGTTGACCTTGCCATAAGGAACTTTGCCCTTTCTCTAGATGTCACGCCACTCATCTAATACTTGCCTCAACTTGGCCTGATTGCCATCAATCGGGAAGTAAAAGGACTCCTGAATCTCTCGACTAAGAGGAGGACCCTCCATAGCAAACCCCATCTGTCTCCTGAGAAGCACCGGGTTGTAATTGATGCAACCCTGAACTCCCACAAGAGGCACATTGGGAAGACTCCCACAACTGTATATGAATTCCCTTCCAGCCATACCATTATGAGTCCAAGCTATATCAGCAGCCCGCAAACCCATCAATTTGACTGACCACTTGACCGTGGGATCCAGAAAAGCAAAAGCACCTCGGGAAGGCAAATACCCCATGAACCATCTGAATAACAACTGAGCACAACATCGGATCAAACCACCACGCCGCTTCTCGTTCCTGTTATGAACCGAGTAGTAGACATCTCCAATCAGAATAGGAATGGGATTCCTCTGTATGAACAATTTGATAGCATTATGGTCCACAAAGCTCTTCTGATTAGGAAACAGAATGACACCATAAATGCCCACAGCAATCAAAGCACATACCGTCTTCCAATTACCCGCAGCAGCATGTTCCTTGGCCCTAGCCTCCAAGAAACTCAAGTGAAAACCAGGTAATTTTCCTTTCTCCTTCAAACCCTCCTTGATCATCTCCGGGCTCAAATAAAGAGCACGAGAGATCCCAATGACGTCAGGCTCTCCCCTAATGGCACGGAAAGGAATCTGATCTCGGATCTGAATACCCAAGATGCTAGCATAATCCTCCATCAGAGGTCCCAACAAGTAGTCCGGAAACACAAAACATCTCAAACCTGGGTCATAGAACTGGAGAAGAGTATGAATGGCGCTTCTGTCACTATCAGTGAGCCTGAAAACTATCTTCAGAATACTACCATATGCCTCTCTGAACATCCCCACATGGTCGGGCGTAATCAATGCTATCATATCTCTCAGCACACCGATCTCTGGGTCGAAGAAACTGTAGACAACATCGTCCTTCAAACCGGTCCTCATATCTGAGCAGAAAATCTCTCAACCAGGATCTCGATCAAAAATGTCCCTGCATATGGATAAACATGTGTTAGATGCAGGTAAATGCAAAATGTGATTATGCTGATGAATGAATGCAATGCATTGCCATCCTCCAAGTCATCTGATCATCTGTCCCTCTGAAGCCTGATCTCTGAACTGATCACAACCATCTGAAGGAATATGTAACCACAAATCCAACTCGGGAATTCCGAAATAAATGGAACTGCAAGATACATCACCATCATCATCATCAGACAACCTCTGAGCAGATACCCATAACAATCTTGGAATCGGCCCGGGGAATCCTGAAATAAACGGATCCCCACTAATAAATAACACGGACAGCACTCCGGCGTCTCAGAAATAAGTGGCCACAAATCCGACTTATAAATAGGACTTTGATCAACGGAACCAATAGTCACCATCAAAGTCACCATCTGAACATGCATCTGAAAAAACCACCCTCCCCTCACAGGTAAATTCTAATCGGGTTATCCTAAGGCGGATAATAGTCTCGACAATCGGGCAAAGATACTCAACGGGTTTGCCATTTCGGGTGTGCCGTTGTAGCTCCCTTAAGATCGTCTAAACCAAAGATTCGGGAAAGAACGGTCACCGAATTCAATAGCTTAGATGAAGTAACTCAACCAAAGTGGATACTCCACAAAGGAAGAGCTCTCTCAAAAGAACCTCGCCCGGCTTGTGGTATGTCACGTCGCAACAACCATGTTGACCTAACATGTGAGGAGACGTGAGACCACGCTAATCCTAGGTGTATACTCGGGCCTGGGTTTTAGCCCCACTCAGAACACCCACCCCAAAACAGAGGAACCACCTGCACAGAGGACGGCAACATGACAGTATGATGCATGCAAATATTTATGCAAATATATACACAGTCAGAATAATAAATGCAATAAATAAAGCAACACAAGCAACCTAAACTATCCTAGAACGCTAGGAGAGACTCGCTTAGGGAAGATGGACCAGCACGGGTCAACTTCTATAGTCCCCAGCAGAGTCGCCAGCTGTCGCATCCGCGAAAAACAACCGGCGGGCTAAAACAAAACAACACAGAGCCGCCACCGTGCGTTATTTATCCCAAAGAGGGAAAGGAAACGCTCAGAGTAAACCTGGAAAAAGCATGGTCTCGCGACCAAAGAGAAAGGGTACGGGAGTCGGTTATGCGAAGGGAAGGTATTAGCACCCCTACGCATCCGTAGTACTCTACGGGATCCACGCTCAAAAGATAGAAAAAGGTTGCTAAAATAGAAGTTACTCACAAACAAATGCACACACACACTGAAAATCACGCAGGTGGGAGAAGAGGGGAACGGGCTCGCTAGGATATCGCATCTTATGCCTACGTATCTCATCTGGAATGAGAATCAGAGCTACCGTAGTTCGGCTCACGCACGCCGAAACAAAACACACGCACAGACGCTGAGACGTCAAAACAAACACACAAACAGGCAAACATGGAACCCGAACGCCAATCGCTGGACTTACATCAGCTTCCGAACCAAACAAACCCACACTGGAAACCAGATGCCAATTGTTGGACTTATACCGGACTCCAAGCACACAACAAGAGGATACGGAATGCCAATCACTGGGCTTACATCCATCTCCTGCACACACAAGAAGAAAAACAGATAACAAGTTAATAGGGAGTCGGGAACTCGAGCCTAATAACTGTCAAGCAAACACACACAAAAAGAAAAAGGGTGGCACACACAAACCAGTAGGGAGTCTGGAACTCGAGCCTAAAAGTCATGCCAAACACACACACAAAACAAAAAAAGGGTGCCCGGAGAGATCTCGCACGACCTCCTGCCTACGTACCTCATCTGGTATGAGGATCAGGGCAACGTAGTTCCCCTAAACAGGGGAGAAACTATCTCCTAACCAGAGACTGGGAAATGACAAACTAAAAGGGAGACTGACTCGAGCCTAATAGTTATCATGTATTCCACAATGGTCCTAGGTTGAGTTTTCTATCTACTAGCACAACAGCAAACTATCCTAACCAGGCAAAGCAAGCATGCAAGCATAATCAAAACAAAGCAAACATTCACAATTAGCACACACTATATCCAGACAAAGTGGGCTCAATACAAGGGTTAGGCTGCAAAAGCAAGCCAACTGTATCAGGGTGATGTTAGCTCTTAACCCTAACATTGAGAGTTAGGGTGAAGCAGATGAAATAGGAAGTGAGGGGTGTGCCTCACAGCTCTTATCCCTGGCCTGGGAGAGCTTCAGACAAAGAAGTGTGGGTCCAGAAAGTGGGAACCCTTCTACACTTATGACACTGACTCAACTGTACAACTGTACAAGGATCTTGGGTTAATATCCATAATGCATCAACACCAGTTGTGTGAGCAAAGGGATGACTCAACTGAATAGCAGGAGATGGATTGCACATCTCTTTTATCTGCCAATTGCCTTAACCAAGGTCTTTTCCTGCTTGGGGACAAAGATAAACAATCACAAGCATTGCCTCTTAAGGAGGACTTCAGACAGGTGCCTGGTCAGGTAACAGGCCAGGTCTTCCAGACTACATGGAGTTAGTGATGATATACCTCAATTGGTTAAGCAACCAAGCAACAGCAAAAAGCAAGTTCAAAATGAACTATAGCAACTAAGGTACCTGAAATCAATCCAATACAGTCAGTACTCAGCTCAAACAGTTAAACAGACAATTACAAGATAGCAGTTAACTGTACACAAGCAATGCATCAAGCAAGCAATGCTCAACACAGTTGAATTAGAAACCACCTACAAAACAAAATTAATGTTAATCAACATCATTCAAATGAACAACATAAGCCAAGTGCATTAATTCCTCCATTCCATTTGCCTTTGGTCCTGAAAATACACTTCAAACATGAGAAGCAAACCCCTAGGACAAAGCCTAGGGTCCAAAGGGGAGGAAAAACCCAAAACAGAACATGAAAATTATCAAAAACCAAGTTCAATAAATTAAGAAGCAAATCCAATTGGTCTCATGTTCATATCATTCACCAAAATCATTTCATGAAAGAAATAGTACAAAACATGGCATTTGCAAGCTCGTTGGACCAAACAGAATGACTCACTCCAAATCCAAACCAAAACAATTCAGTAAATCCTCAAAAAATTCATGGCTAAACAGCACCCATTACATGTCAATCACACCAAATTTCAAGTCAATTGGACAATGGGAAGCAACTCAATTAAATTCATCAAGTGAAGTCATGCTCATACAAGTCCAAACAAGGCACAATTTCATGTATCAACTTCAAGCAAGCATAAAACAGTGTAGGAATATGATAAATGCACCAAACCAAAACCATGGCAAACCTTAATGTGTCTATAATCACTCCACAAAATTTCAAATCCATCCAATTAACCACCAGAATTTCCCAAATCAAATACAAACATGTTTCACAAATGGTCCACAATTGGTCAAGCAGGGGAGAAAATCTCAATCAAATAGAAAATGAACTCAACAAATCCACAAAAATTCACATGTATTCTCAACATTCACAAGTATCCTCATGCAAAAATCTAGCTCAATTCAAGTTCAATAAGCATAGCAAATAAAATCAATAAGATGCACAAGGAATGGTATGGCACAAAATGTAACACCTACAAAGATCATGTCATAACTCTCAATCAAGGAACTCAAAAATTACAAACCACATATCAAAATGACCAGGAATGATTCTAGTTTAAGCACAAAAAATTTCATGAATTTCTAATGAAGCATCATCATTTTATGAACAAAAGAGTAGGCATGGTGCACAAAAGGACACATTCAAACAAACCCTAGCCAATTATTTTTTCCACACGTGCACAACATTATTAAAAATCACCATAAAATAAAGCACATCACAAGGAGAATGGCACAAAAAATTGCATCAAATTTGGATTAAAATTGAGAGAGTTATCACTTTTTGAATGCAAAAGAAAATAAAAAAAATGAATGAAGGCATGGATGAACATATGAACATGTGGAAAATTAATTGCCAAGCCAAAAAGTGCAAGTGGCTTCAAGCGGAATCGAAGGGAGTTTCATTTTGAAACTCAGCGCGCGCAAACACTTATCCTCATGTACAGTAACCTAAACACGGATCTAGCATAGCATTTCTGGAATTTTTAAACAGCTTCATACGCGTTCATCCTCCTTCATACGCTCAAGAACAAAATGTCACCAAATCCAACAAACCGCATATCACCAGAAAGATCTCTCAATGCACATCATGAATATCAACTTAATTTTCCTTAATTCTAACTATACAGCATGAATCGATCAAAGAAAGTTTTGGTGTTCGAACTTTAAATCCAGATTTCTTCCTTAATATTCAATGAAAACACATGATTCGACTTGCATCGTGCTCAGCAATGAGAGATCTATCAAAGCCATAACCTAATTCTAGCAATGGTGAGATTCGAGATCCAACCTTATGAAGATACAGCTGCTCGATTTGATGAATTCAAGACTCCAAAGTGCAAAACAGATGTAGATTGATGCTTTAGGAGATGAATGAAGTAGGTCTTTTAGCTCAATTATGCTCCAGCTCCAAGAATCTTCAAAATGCCATGTGAATGCAAGGTGATGACAGTTGCGATTCTTCAAGGATTTGGCCACGATCTCGTGCAACAGATGCTCAATATCCTCTGCAAATGATGATCAATGCAAAAAGAAGCAAGAAGAACGATGCAATTTGATGAAAAAATGAGAAGAAAGCTTGAACAAAATTGAGAGAATTTGGATGAATTTTCTGTTTTGATCTGAAAAAGTGATTGTGATTATGTGAATTCGGTTACAATTAGGAACTTATATGATGTGCTTAATCCAATTGTTAATCAAGATTAGCAAAAATGAAGTGAATTAGCAAAATGCACATGTTAAGCAATTTGGCCAAAATGCCCTTTTTCACATAGAACCAATGGAACAGTGAAAATGCAATTGAAGCAAGTCCAATTTGCTGTTTAGAATGTGTTGGAAGTGGTTTGGTATGAAAATTACATGTATTTTTCAAAAACACCTTTTTTCCCACCAAAATGCAAAATAGTTCACTTGAAAAATGCCATTTTTATGTGTTGATTTTTGAAGAAATGTGATGATGCAATATGATAGTACATGTCAAATGTGACTTGCTCAAAAAAGAATCACCCAATTTGGCCAAATGGTTAATGAGTTATGCCACTTTGAAATTCAACTTTTTTGGACAATGATCAATCCATAACTTGCCAACCACAAATGAGAAATTCATGTTCTTGGACTTTTTGGAAAGGTGAGAGCAAGATCTATAACTTTCATGTTGAACAAAATTTCATTTGAAGCATTTTTGGACATGTAATTTTGAGGTGAAAAACTTTCCATTTTTGGCAGTTTTTAATTACAGGTCACCTTCCATTTTTGGAAAGTTTCCATCTGATTTTATTTTCTTCATTCTTGATGTTTGAAATGTCAAATGAAACTTGTTTAGACATGAATGAAGTGTATCTAACCCTCTCCCACCTCCAAATCCATCATTTCTGGCACAGTTGACCACAGTTGACTTTTGTTGACTGATAGATGAATTGGTTGTGCATTGATCCACTTGAGCCTCAAACTCCTGATGAAATGGCTCTACCATGAAACCCTAGCTTTCATAAGCTCAATATAAACATATGATGATCCCCATATCCATTGAAAACCTCATCTCCTTGCTAAGCCCTGGTTGGCCCAATACAGATGATTAGGGTTGACCAGTGGTCAAAACCCTAATCTCAAGGTATCTGATCAATCTCTTGGTGATGACAAAACCATGAAGATGATGATGTATCATTGTTACCAAGATGAAGATCAATCTCCTTGAGAATCAAGAAAACCCTAATTTGAATCACATACCCTCAGATGATTAATGATCCAGTCCAATGAAACCCTAGCTTGCATCTTAACCTCTTTATCTTCTGACCAAGACTTAGGAGGATGACTTGCACAATGTTGCCACATGATATGCAATATGCAATGCCTAATGACCTAGGAATGAAAATGCAATATGTTAAGCTAGTCCCAAGAGAGGAGGGCAAATTTTGGGGTGTTACACTATTCATCATCGCCTTGCTTCAAACTCTTCTGACTACATCAACACAGATCATAAGTGTATCTTGTACTGCATTCACAAGGGTCTGAAACTGTGTCTAACTGCACTTCTCTTCAAGTACCTCAGAGACTCGGTCAAAGACACCAGAAACAACATGAAGACAAGGAACTACATCCCTCTAGGGAGACTCATATCAGATGTATTGATTGAGAGTGGCTTAGTGGATCACCTGATTCAGCTCAGACTCATGGAAGATGTCACCATTGACACTGGAAGACCGCTAAGTGCTCGGAATCTGAAGAGCATGGGAATCATTGATCAAGTCAGAGCCAAACCAACACTTGATACCTCCTGGGAAGCACTCAGGGATTAGAGGGAGATTCCCAATGGATTCTACCTGTTCTCCAAGATTGACCCTCCAGAGGTAGTGGCCTACTATCTACAGGACCTTGTCAATCAAGGGGTGGACATATCTGACTTCACAGTGGACTGGCTACCTGAGCATCCACCAAACATCATGAAGAGGATGTGAGATCCCTCTGAGAAGTCCAAGAAGGCGAAGAAAGCAAGATTGGGAGAATCCTCTGGGTCAATACCTCCAGTCCCTCTGGCTGGCTCTCCAAGTAAGTCTATACCTCTCTCTCGCTCTGTTAAAATAAAACCTCCTGCTTCTTCTCTTCCCCCAAACCACCCATATATACACCACCTCTGACACTCCTCCCTCAACCACCAGAACATCTAACCCACCCTCACTTAAATTTAACCTTGCTACCACCACATTACTCATTTCAGAAGCAGAAATGCTAAATGAAACCACTTTACCATCATCATCACCATCTCCACAATCCCCACCATACTACGAACTCTCCTCCGACACCGAACCATATGACCCCTAATCCCCCACTCTGGCTTAGCTACAATCTCTTGCTCTAGCCTCTCAACATCCATCATACTCTGAACCTGAACCTGAACTCACTTCCCGACCTCCTGAACATCCGAATCCCATCACATCTGAACAAACACCACCACCTGCATAACAACCACTCCACTCTGAACCACAACCAACCCATCCACCATCTGAACCACACCCACAACCTGAACAAACAACACAATCACCCTCTGTCATTCCCATACCCACAACTTCTGTTGCCTCCACAACTCCCACACTAAATCTCAATGCCCCAAACTCACCTTCTCCATCCTCCCCAGCATCTAACATTGAACCAGAGACTACCCTCCCTACCCTAGAAGAAGCAATAAAGGTTTTTGCAGAGTCTTCAGTAGAGAAGTTCAAGTCTCTACAATCAACTCTGGCATTCGTGATGATCCCTCTGTAGTAAGGATCCACTGGAACAGAGTGATAAGTTAGATAACCTCTGAAGCCTTCAAACTGAAAGGTCTCTCTGAGCAAGTCCACAACGAATTTATCAGAAACGCTGGTATTAGACTTCAAGAGCGCTTAGCCAGAGAGGCTGAGGAACGGGCAAGGAAGGAAGCTGAAGAGAAGGCACGCCAAGAGGAAGAACAACGGATAAGGGAAGCTGAGGAGAAGGTTGTTGTTTATGTTGATGTTGTTGCGACTGCTATTGAGGCTGAGGCAAAAGCTAAAGCCGACGCTGAAGAAGCAGCTCGTATTGTTGAAGAAGCAGTTGCCAAACCCAACGTTGATGCACTGATTCAGGGGGAGCACTCTAACTCTGGGTTCGTCCCTTTGGTCTTAAAGACTCTGGAGGAACTGCAGAAAGAACAACAAGTGGTTCGGGCTAGGTTGGATCAACAGGACTCTGTCAACATCAACATTCAGAACATGTTGTCTCAGCTGCTCCAAAGGATGCCTCCGCCCCCAAACCCTTAGGCACATAGGATATTTGCTTGTTGCCTTTCTAACTTTGTTGTTTTCCTTTGTTTTCTAATATCTGACTTCTCTGTTTCTTATCTGTAAATGCTCTCTTTATTAATATCAACTTTTTTGCTGTCTTTTTTATTCTTACAAAAAGGGGGAGAACTAAAATAGCTCTGATGGAAAAATAACTAAATCTTCTTAAAGCACTGCAAACATTATTAAAAATTATTACTAAATTAATGACTTAAGATATGCAGGAAAGTAGCTAAAGCACTAAACCAAGGAAGGTCCGGTAAGAACTTCTGATCTATCTAAGAATATAACTCAGGGGGAGTCCTCTTCCCTATCTGATCTAAGAAATTCTGTATTGTTTCACCTCTTCTCTGTATTGTTTTATCATCATCAAAAAGGGGAAGATTGTAAGAACAAAGTTGGTTCTACAATGTATCTCAAAAAATTTGATGATAACAAAGGATGAAACAAAAATGGTACTCTAACAAAAAATTTCTTAAGTGTGCAGGACTCTGATCAAACCATCAGATACAGAATTCAACTATCAGATGCTACTCAAAGAAAACGCGTCCAGAAGGTTCTGACTCTGATCAACGCAGTTACCATCGCAACAGAAAGAAGTCATAAACTCTGGTAAAGAAGACTGAATCCAGACTCTGAATTTGAAGAAGTCAAGAGCATAGAGAATGTCTGATGTGGTCAGATATTATCAACCTCTGACGTTAAACTCTGATTTACCAAGATTCTGATACAGATTCACCAGTTCAGAACACGTAACCGAAAAGAAATATGGTTTTGGAAAGAAATTATTTCTAGAAGGAAATAATGAGGCGCACAAAACTGTTTTAGAAAGAAACAAGGAGAGTAATGACAATAAACATTCTTCAATGACCAAGATCATGTCATCACTCTAACGGTCCTTCTCAACGCCTATATAAAGGACTGAATAGTTCACAAGAAGATACACCTGAGACATACAAGAATACATAAACTCTCATTCATTCTCTCTCATTTTTTCACGAGCTGCTGCTCTTACTTGAAAAGCTATTGTTCTTATAATTCTGTAATATTTGCTTTTTGTTAGAAGCACAATGTATTACAAATCAATTTTTTGCTAAGATATTTCCTCAAGTGACTCTGTGCAGTCTGAATACTTGAGAAGGCTAAGGGATTATTCTCTTAGGTGGTTGTTTGTGTAATCTTTCAAGATTAGTGGATTAAGACCTTTTTGAAGGCGAAGTCATCTTGGCAGGGCGAAATCATCGGTGTCATATTTTTTTCTCTGTGTGTTTGATATCTCAAAAAGCTTTTATTTCCAAAAACAATTCAAACCCCCTTTCTTGTTTTTTCTCTACTTTCACCTTGGACACGTCAGTTTTTACCAACGTTTCATTAAAGATTTCTCCAAAATAACTAAACCCTTAATTGGCCTCCTAATGAAAGACGTCAAATTCATCTTTGACAAAAAAATGTCTATAGGCGTTTAATCTTCTTAAGAAAGCACTAATCTTTGCACTTATTATGCAACCTTCCAATTGGAACCAACCCTTCGAGATTATGTGTGATGCTAGTGATTTCGTTGTAGGTGATGTCTTAGGACAACGAAAGGATAAAAGATTACATGTGATCTACTATGACAGTAGAACCTTAGATACAGCCCAACTAAATTACGCAACAACAGAGAAGGAACTCTTAGTTGTGGTATTTGCAACAGAAAAATTTTGATCGTACTTAGTTGGAGCTAAAATCATCATATACACAGATCATGTTGTCATACGATATTTAATGAGCAAAAAAGATGCAAAACCTAGACTGCTTCACTGGATCCTTTTATTACAAGAATTTAATTTAGAGATCCGCGATAAGAAAGGGACTAAGAACGTGGTAGTCGGCCATCTCTCCAGTTAGAATATCTAAAACCTGACCATATCCATATCAATGATGACTTTGCATATGACAGGCTGATAGCCTCAGTCAATAATTGGATAAGTCGCGACGAAGCCCTAGATGAGGTAGCGCTAAAAATTGAATCTGCCCGTGTAGTGACCAGTGTACCTTGGTACGCTGACTTCGTAAATTTCCTCGTGGCTAATATATTACCTCATGGATTGACATACCAACAAAGGAAAAAGTTCTTACACAACGTGAAACATTTATATTGGGACGAACCTCTTCTCTTCAAGAGAGGAGCAGGCGGAATTTTTCGTCATTGTGTTCCTGAAGATGAGGCACCAAATATCATAACTCATTTTCACTCTGCCCCTTATGGAGGGCATGCTAGCACATCTAAAACATGTGCTAAAATCCTCCAAGCAGACCTTTATTGGCCAACTTTATGGCGTGATATGCATACCTTTATAATTACATGCGACTGGTGCCAATGCACTGGAAACGTAACAGGGCACGATGAGATGCCCCTAAAGAACATTCAGGAAGTAGAAATATTTGACGTTGGGGTATCAATTTTATGGGTCCATTCCCCTCATCCATGGGAAACAAGTACATACTCGTTGTTGTTAATTACGTATCATAATGGATAAAGGCCATCACCTAACCTACTAATGATGCATGAGTAGTAATTAGGATGTTTAAGAACTACATATTCCCTAGGTTCGAAACACCTCGCCTAGTTATAAGCGACGGTGGATCTCATTTTATTTCAATAATTTTTGAAAAACTCTTGAACAAATATGACGTGAGACATAGAGTAGCTACACCTTATCATGCATAAACCAATTAGAAGAACTCTGATGCGATGCCTATAAAAATGTTGTAATCTACAAGCAGCAAACCAAAGCATGGCATGACAAGTGTATCGCAAGGAAGGAATTTAGGGTAGGAGACATAGTACTTTTATTCAACTCTAGATTACACCTATTTCCTGGTAAACTATGTTCCAGATGGACCGAACCCTTCAAGGTCATGAGAGTCATTCCCTCTAGTGCAGTTGAGGTTAAGAGCTAATCAGCTTACCCGTTCATGGTTAATGGACAAAGACTGAAACATTACACCAACAGTCATATGCCTACCTATTATTCTCGACATGACTTAATCGAACCACCATTTGCAACACAAGAATCCTAATTACACAATTGTTGAGCTACCGACACTAAACAAAGCGTTGTGTGAGAGGCAGCCCACAGTTTCATTTTCATTTATTTTATTTTTTGCAGCTTTTTTCTTCTTTTCTTTGAATAACGGTGATTTATTTTACTCCTACTAATAAGACTAAATTTTAATTGATTACGTTACAGGCTTAACTCAGACTAATTTTTCACACTAATCATTTAGAGATGGAAGGTACTGATAACATGCAAGTTATTTTAAAATATGAGGCTCAAAGAAGACGCTATGAAGTCTTGGTTACACGAACCATTTCGCCAACTAGATACCCTGACTTCCCTAGCCTAATAGATTTAGGCCTCTGTGATAGTGTGAAGTATATGTTCAACCAGCTTAGTTGATACAATTTATCTTTCCATAAGCACCCAACCTACAAAAACCTAACATTGGAATTCTTGAACTCCTACCGATACAACCCTAATGTAGGAATATATTGTGTCCAAGGCTTTGTTACCTTTCGGCTCTTTAGGAAGGAATACCGATTGACACATAATGAGTTGTCGAAACTTTTAGCCTTCCAGTATGATCCCCAAGCTTGCACCGAAGTCCCAGCAAGTTATGATATACAATGGGAACTCGACTTCTTCTGGGGTAGAATTAATGAAGATTACCCACCTGATTAGGAAAGAGTGAATCCACCCCTAATCCACAACTCTGTCATCAGGTATTTCCAGATGGTTGCAGCCCATACATTTTTGGTAAGGCTGAAAATATTGGACCTATCAGTAAATAGGAGGTCTTTCTCATATTCAGTATTTTTCAATCCCGCTTCGTACACTTTGTTGCTTTCCTGATGGAAAATTTCGCCAAAATAACCTCCCAAGTTGTCGAGAACATTTATGTCGGTGGTATGGTCACCCATATCGCCATAGCTTTAGGCCTCTGCAACCAAGTCGCGCACTTCGAACCTTTCTACGATTATAACCTGATTAACATTGAACATTGCCTAAATAGAGGATTAGTGAGGCAAGAAGGACCCAATACCTACAAGATTCTAGTCCTTCAAGAACCAGTAGACAAATTCACTATCCCAAACCGGGACAAGATGAACGTTCATGATCGGGACAACTGACGATACCTTTTAGGAAATCAAGAGGAGTACCAATCATCTGATATTGACGAAGCCCCCCCCCCCCCCCCCCCCAAATCAAGCGGAGTACCAATCATCTGATATCAACACTGAATTTTTATACTGGTTCGCTTGAAATTCAAAGTTACTCCAGTCCAACCGGCCAAGGTGATTTCGCCTTCAATAAGGACTTAATCCATTAATCTTGAAAGATTACAAAAAGATCGTCTAAGAGGATAAATATCTATTAGCCCTATCAAGTTTGTAGACTCCACAAGTCACTTGAGGAGAATTCAACAAATAAATAGAATTACAATAATGCTTAGTGCTTCTAGGAAAGCAGAGATTACACAAGGTAAGAGAAAAATAATTGTTCACACTTTTAGAGCAGCAACTCGTATGAGAAAGAGAATGAATAATAAATACGAAAGTAGTGTTGTATTCTCGTGTGTGTTTTATGTTTTTAGCAAAGTGATCCATCCTTTATATAGGAGTTGAAAGAGGAGACCGTTGAATGACAAGATCTTTGGAAATGATGGATGATTAATGTCATTACTCTTTGTGTTCTTTCCAAAGCAGTTTTGGGGCGCTATAACTTTATTCCTAATTGAGATTCTTTCCATAAGTGGAAGACTTCATAGCTAAGTCTTTGGAGATCGTTTCTGAATCAGAATGTTCAGATATCAGAGTTTCTATTCAACCGGTATATCTTCAGATAGTTGCTTGTAGCTGACTATCTTCATAGGTTCTTGATGTCTTCCTGATGAATTCTCCAGAGTGTAAAAGCTTCAGATCCTAGAGTGCGCTCTTCTGCTTCAGAGTGTTTGATCTCTCTTTGTTTGTTACGCTTTGTATGCTTCCTTTATTCAGAGTCAGAGCTTCTGTCTGAGTATCTTCTAAGTGGTCATTCTGAACTTATGTCTGTATCTGATGTATATCTATCTGACTTTGTTTTTATTAGAGTCCTGCATACTTAGATAAATTTGTTAGGGTACCATTTTCATCCTTTGTTATCATTAAAATCTTAGAGATGAATTGTAGATACTAAATTTGTTCTTACAATCCCCCCCTTTTTTATTATGACAAAAAAAAATCAGAGTGATGATGAAACATTGATACTATCAGCAAAAAAAAATTATCTCAGAGTCAGAACGAGAGGTGACTCCCCCTGAGATGGATCATAGGATTTCTCAGAAGTTCTTACTGGATTTTCCTTGTGTGGCAGCTAGTTATTACTTTAGTTGTTATCCTGCATAACTTAGTTTTCATAAGATATTAATGCGCACAATGCAGCAAGAGGCTTAGATATATTTTCATCATAGCTGTTTTTATTCTCCCCCTTTTGTCAGACTCAAAAAGACTTAGCATCAAAACAGGCAAACCAAAGGAAGTTTATATATGATAAAGGCAGGTACAGATAAGCAGGAATTCAAATGAAAAGAACACAAAATACATAATAGAAAACATAAGGAAAGCAACAAGAGAAGCCTAAGTGCCTAAGGGTTTGGAGGAGGAGGCATCCTTTGGAGCAACTGAGTCAACAGGTTCTGAATATTGTTGTTGACGGAGTTCTGATGATCCAGTCTTGCTCGCACTATCTGTTGCTCCTTCTGCAGCTCTTCTAGAGTCTTCAGGACCAGAGGGGCAAAGTTAGAGTTTGATTGCTCCCTCTGAGCCAGAGCATCATTGCTAGTCTTGGCAGCTTCTTCCGCAGTTACGCATGCTGCCTCTTCAGCGTTAGCTTTTGCTTTTGCTTTAGCTTCAGCAGCAGCAACAGCTTCAGCAGCATCCTTCTCTGCAGCTTCTCGGACTCATTGCTCTTCTTCCAGATGAGCTTTCTCTTCTGCTTCTCTTCTGGCCTTTTCCTATGCCTCTTTGACCAATCATGCATGTAGCCTTTCTCCAGCATCTTTGATAAAGTCGTTGCGAACTTGTTCAGAGAGGCCTTACAGTTTGAAAGATTCATAGGTCATCCATCTGATCACTCTATTCCAGTGAATCCTCACTGTAGAGGGATCATCACTGATACTAGAGTTTACAAATAGAGATTTGATCTTCTCCACTAAAGACTCATCAAATAAAGAGATTGCTTCTTCTAGGGTGGGGAAGGTAGTTTCTGGTTTAGTGTCAGGGGATGGGGATGTTGGTGGTGTTTGGTTGGTGCCAGCGGGAGTCTCGGAGGTAGGGATGATAATTCTTTCAGAGAGTGGTATGATGGGAGTATCAGAGGGTGGTATGGTGGGTTGTTTAGATGATGGTGGAATTGGTTGTTCAGGTGTTAGCTTCTGGTTCAGGTTGTTGTTGTGAGGCAAGAGCATGAGCCTGAAGCTGACCCAGTGTGGGGGATTGAGGGTCAGAGGGTTCTGAATCAAATGATAATATGTAGTAGGGTGTAGATAAAGGTGTGGAGGAGATAGGTGAGATAGATTCGTTAAGCATTTCAGCTTCAGAAATTGGTAGGGTTGTGGTGGAGAGGTTAAACTTTTGAAACGGAGGTGATGGTGGGTTAAGGGTTGGAGTTTTAGAGGGTTGGGGTTCAGATTGAGTGTAGATAGGAGTTGTTTGGGGAAGAGAAGAAGAAACTTGCTTTAAATTGACAGAGCGAGAGTGAGGAGGCAAAGACTTACTTGGTGATTCAATTAGAGGGACCGGAGGTATGGACGCAGAAGTTTCCCCTAGTTTTTCTTTCTTGGCCTTCTTTGACTTCTCATAAGGTTCTCGTTGTCTCGTCATGAAGTTTGGTGGATGCTCAAGCAGCCAATCCACAGAGAACTCTGAGATGTCAACTCATTGGCTTGCGAGATCCTTCAGATAGTGTGCCACAACCTCTAGAGGATCAATCTTGGAGAAGAGGTAGAGGCCATTTGGAATCTTCCTCTGATCCTTGAGTGCTTCCCAGGAGGTATCTAACGAGGGTTTCACCCTAACTTGCTCAATCACCCCCATGCTCTTCAGATTACGAGCATTCAAATGCCTTCTAATGTCAACTGTGACATCTTCCATCATATTGTGGTAGATCAGGTGATCCACCAACCCGCTCTGATCAGAACGTCGGGGATAAGTATTCCCATAGGGATTTAGGTTCTAGGTTTCATGTTGTTTCTGGTGTCTTTGACAGAGTCTCTGAGGTATTTGAATAGCAACATTGGCAGGTTCAGCTTGAGTCCTTTGTGAAGGTAGTAGAGTATGCACTTCTGATCCGTGTTGATGTAGTCAGAAGAGTTGGAGGTTAGGAGGTGATGAATGGTTCCCAGAATGATCTTCAGCCAGACTCGGAGGTTCTAGTGAAGTTCCTTGTTTTTGGAGGAGTTGCCTTCAGCGTTCTATTGAAAAATGGTTGGGGAAATTTCCTGGGACATGTACTTTTCCCTAGGATTGATATTGTAGATCCTTCTTCCCCCTGTCTTCTCCATGTTCAGAAGGGAGGCGATGGACTTCTCAGTGATGACAATCTTTACCCCCAGAATATATGATACAATGTAATGATCATGTGAGTCTGCAAAGCGCCAGAACTCTTTTACCAGATAGGTATAGACAAGGCCATAGAGCCTTTGGAAATAGTTTTAAAGGAGTTTTTTTTTAACTTTCTCTTCTGGAGCTTTATTTCTTAAGCTTTAGGCATTCGTTTCTATAATGACCTGTTTCTTTACATTCATAGCATGTTACCTCTTTGTTTGATTTGCTTCTGGAAGATGATTCTGAGCAATCTCCCTTGGGTCTTGGTCTTCTGAAGTTGTAATTCCTTTTTCTCCAGAGTTGTTTCACTCTTCTGGTCAAAAGGGATAACTCTTCTTCATCGTCAGAGTCTTCTTTTTCAGAGTCGCCATCGCCTTCTTCTTCTTCAGCTTGGAGGGATTTATTCCTTTCTGGTTTACGTCTCTCAGATCTGGATTTTAGGGCTACAGATTTGTTCTTCTTTTGGGGCTCATCTTCCTCAAGTTCTATCTCGTGACTTCTGAGGGAGCTGATGAGTTCTTCTAGGCTTATGTTGTTCAGATCCTTTGATAATTTCAATGCAGTGACCATGGGTCTCCACTTCTTTGGAAAGCTTTTGAAAATCTTTTTGACATGATTTGCAGTTGTGTAGCCTTTGTCCAAGACCTTGAGTTCTGCAATTAAAGTTTGAAATCTAGAAAACATTACCTCTGTAGCTTCATCGTCCTCCATCTTGAAGGCTTCGTACTTATGAATTAGAGCCAGAGCCTTTGTCTCTTTGACTTGTGAATTTCCTTCATGCGTTATCCTCAGAGAGTCAAATATTTCTTTGGCAGTTTCCCTGTTGGTGATATTTTCATATTCATTGTAGGAAATGACATTCAGCAGTATTATTCTGGATTTGTGGTGGTTCTTGAAGTCATGCTTCTGATCATTTGTCATCTTGTTTCTGGCAATGGCAATACCAGCATCTGATACAGGAGGTATGTAACCAATAGTAACTATGTCTCATAGATCAGCGTCATAACTCAGAAAGAAACTTCTGATTTTGTCTTTCCAATAATCAATTTTTTCTCCATCAAAGATTGGAGGTTTAGCATTGTAACTATCTCTTTCATTGGTAGTATCCATAATGTTCTTCTCACACTGGATCTCTCTACAATGTTAAGTGTTTGATTAGAAAATCAATAACAGGGCCAAAGCTCTGATACCAATTGAAGGTAGAGAAAAACAAGAAAGGTGGGTTTGAATTGTTTTAAAGATAATGAAAACTTTTTGGAAATGAGACACGCGCAAAAAAAAATATCAACACTGAATTTTTATATTGGTTCGCTTGAAATTCAAAGATACTCCAGTCCACCCGGCCAAGGTGATTTCGCCTTCAATAAGGACTTAATCCACTAATCTTGAAAGATTACAAAAAGATCATCTAAGATGATAAAGATCTCTTAGCCCTCTCAAGTTTACAGACTTCACAAGTCACTTGAGGAGAATTCAACAAATAAATAGAATTACAGTAATGCTTAGTGCTTCTAGGTAAGCAGAGATTACATAAGGTAAGAGCAAAAGAATTGTTCACACTTTTTGAGCAGTAATTCGTGTAAGAAAGAGAATGAATAATAGATACGAAAGTAGTGTTGTATTCTCGTGTGTGTTTTTTTTGTTTTTAGCGAAGTGATCCATCCTTTATATAGGAGTTGAAAGAGGAGACCGTTGAATGATAAGATCTTTGGCAATGATGGATGATTAATGTCATTACTCTCTGTGTTCTTTCCAAAGCAGTTTTGGGGCGCTATAACTTTCTTCCTAATTGAGATTCTTGCCATAAGTGGAAGACTTCATAGATAAGTCTTTGGAGATCATTTCTGAATCAGAACGTTCAGATATCAGAGTTTCTGTTCAGCCAGTATATCTTCAGATAGTTGCTTGCAGCTGACTATCTTCAGAGGTTCTTGACGTCTTCCAGATGAATTCGCCAGAGTGTAAAAGTTTTAGATCCTAGAGTATGCTCTTCTGCTTCAGAGTGTCTGATCTCTCTTTGTTTGTTACGCTTTGTGCGCTTCCTTTATTCAGAGTCAGAGCTTCTGTCTGAGTATCTTCTAAGTGGTCATTCTGAACTTGTGTTTGTATCTGATGTATGTCTATCTGACTTCTTTTTTCTTAGAGTCATGCATACTTAGATAAATTTGTTAGGGTACCATTTCATACTTTGTTATCATCAAAATCTTATAGATGAACTGTAGATACTAAATTTGTTCTTACACTTAGTTCTTGTGTGGGGAGGAACTTATTTCACCATTGTCATAAAGTCTACTTTAAATTTACTTTAGTTTTATTCTGCATCTAGTTTACTCATGCACTTTTGGGCTTTTGCTCATTTTTCTAATCTTTAATGCATATCTTTATTATTATATTTCCCCTGTTTTCTTTTTCCTATTTTCTAGATAAATTTATTATTGTAGTCATCGCATGTGTTGTGTTGTCAAATCTTTATGCGTGTTTTTTTTTGCCTGTTATTAATTCTTCCATTCCATGAGTCATACAAAAAAATTCTATTTAAGAAAACAAGTGTTATTTGAAATTTCATGGTTATTAGACTAGTTATAAATAGGTTATAAAGACTTGGGAAAACCCCCAAAAGATCAGTATCGTCTTAACACTGTAAGTCTCCAAACTGTGGAGATAAATTTGGATACTTGTTGTGCCACGACCTTGAAATCTCACCCCTAAATAAATCTTTAAGTAGTTTATCCTAGCTGTCAATACCATCTGGATCACCATCGAGTAAGCGGACCGATGCAAATAGGTGAATGATCCCACAGTAAAAAGAAAGAAAATAAAAGCAAAAATCTGGAAAAGGAAGAAAAAGCAAGAAATGAATCTGCCTTCTAAGTTAGGTGACCCTCACCCGGCCATTTAGCCTAACGGTTGTGAAACCTTTAAGAATATTGCATATTCATCCGAATTTTTGACATAATATGGATCATGATCACTAACAGGTTCGGATGTCGTGTGTGAACAGATAACGGGCTTAATGTGATTGCGCCTGAATGAAAAAAGGACGAACCATGGGACAAGTAAGTTAGGTCTGGGCATAACGACATAATGCGAATTGGTTTGTATGGAAAGGAGATTTACGACCGCAAAACGCAGAATGTGTCACTACGGTACCCTTGGTTTGCAAGCTACCACCTACCAATATGACCTTGAGTAATTAGAGTTTTTAGCCTTGAACAGTTACAAAGCACCAATGTTTTCTTCTTCATAAGTGTTTGCTTAAGGGAAAGAAAAGATCCAAGTATGGGGGAGTTTGATAACACCAAATTACACCGTTATTTCGACTCATTTTGTACATCTTTTGTTATCATTTTAGCTTTATTTCCAGTGTTATATGGGTACTTTGTCTATATTTCAGGTATTTAACCATATAGGGACCACATACGAAGAAAGGAAACAATTCGGATGCAAAATAATGAAAAAATGGAAATTGCAAACAAGGCGACCTACATGGTGTTCGCCATAGGGAATGCCATATTAGAAATGACGTATCCCACTCACTAACGGGTGGATTGACCCACTCTTCCACACATTAGGAAGATGGCATTCGCCATCCTTTGTGAAAGGCAGGCGGTTAGAAAATGGACTCGCTTTGTCTTGCACTTTTCCCATGTGCCCCTATTTTTCCTCCCACAAAATGAGAAAGCTTCACATGCCATTTTAGGTATTTGGAACATTATAAATAGGATTCAAACTTCATTTTCTAAACCATCCAAGCTTAGCAGAATCTTAAGCACGGAAATCACTGATCAAAGTTATAACTCGTCACATAGAGGGTTTATAACACCAAAGAGTATTGAGTTCGTACGAAGTTTGGAGCACTTTACTTTTTCGTATTTTAATCTTGCCTCCATTTACATTCCTTTACCAGTCTTCAGCAAATTTACTTTGTATCAGATTCAAGCCTCCGTTTGGAGCAGGTTTTTATCACATTTCGTATTTTATTACCACTTTATTTATTTACTCGCTCTTTATTTATCTTTCCTCGCACTACTTTTATTTACAAGTCTTATTTACCACATCGTATTGCTTTAAGCTATTTTTCCGAAATGTCTACTTCTAAGCTTCAAACTTACACTATCATGTTTGTCATAAGCATATTCGGCTAATTTATTAATGTTGGGATGTGAGGAGCGTCACTTAATGGTAATCTAATTGTTGCTACTTTAGGATTTCGATTGTGGGTTGTTTTGATTTTAATACAATCTTTTTGAACTTAATTTAATCAGTCACTGCGAAAGTAGAGCCGTGAAAACGTCGGGTAAGATGAAATTCGTCTGACATTAAACAATAAGATTGGTTTGTTTTTTATTAATGAATATTGCGAAAGCACTTTTTAATTAACTAGGAAAGTCTAATATCTCTAGAAGGAGGTTTTGAAACTATTTGTGGACGCGTTTGTAGGTTTAGGATCCGGTTATCAGAGAGAAAGCTTAGAACCCTTTTAAGTTAAATTTTCCAATCAAAATTACTTTTCAAACGAGTAAAGAGTCTGATTTCTTAAAATAGGATTTACTACTTTAACGTATTAAGCATTGGTCACACGTGACAGTGGACGGTATAGATTAGAAAGTCAAATCCGATTTTGAATACACAGAAGCGACAGT
Organism: Lathyrus oleraceus; assembly: GCF_024323335.1. Taxonomy (NCBI): domain Eukaryota; kingdom Viridiplantae; phylum Streptophyta; class Magnoliopsida; order Fabales; family Fabaceae; genus Lathyrus; species Lathyrus oleraceus. The sequence continues at coordinate 122,389,309 of NC_066584.1, read as the reverse complement.
TCCTCTTCAATCACATTCTTTTCAAAGTAGAAAATATTGCCCCGTACAATGATCCTATTTAGAAACAATCAAGAGTATTGTTGTTTGATGAGAGTCACATCCCGGTATTATTTGCCTAAATTTATTAAATTTATTTAATTTCATCTCACCTTTTTTTAATTGATTCGCCTTAGATAAACACTGTAACAATTAAAAACGATAGATTGATAGTTAGGTCTCTGTGGGATCAATATCTTTTAAAACTACGTGATAGTCTGTACACTTGCAGTTAGTTATTCTGATAGACTCAAAATCTCGCGAACAGGTAAACCTAAGTATGGGATTTGGTATTCCAAGGGAAGCGATTGTAATTTGGTTGGTTATACTTATTCCAATTTTTCCGGTTGCAAATTGGATAAGAAGAGTACTAGTGGAACTTGGCACATGTTTTCAAACTCCATAGTAAGTTGGCATAGCAAGAAACAGGTTTTAGTTGCTTTGTCAACTTTCGAGGCGGAATACATAGCAGCCGGTAGTTGTTGTGCTCAAATTTTGTGGCTAAAACAACAAATATTTGATTTTTATATTAAACTACAATGTATTCCTATTATGCGCGACAACACTAGTGCTATTAATCTAATCAAAAATCTGGTGTTACACTCTCGCACTAAACATATTGAGATACATCACCACTTCCTACGTGACCATATTGAAAAAGGAGATATCGTGTTTGAGCATGTTGATAGCAAAAATCAACTTGTGGATATCTTTACAAAACCTGTTGTGACTGAACCGTTTTTCAATATTCAAATGGAATTGGGGATACTTGATATCTCAAATCTTTCCTAAATATGATTTGTTACATGTATTTTATATACTTTTTCTCTAACTTTCTTTGGAAGTTCAATCTCATATGAGTGCATCCTTCATCAATTCATACGTGAGGTAATATTGTTCCATTTTTCGCCTTTGAAAGTAAGTCTTTTACTTTTGGATGTTGTTTATGTTCCAAATGCTTGATATGCTTGATTTATGAACTAATTCATAAACGTTCACTTCCAAAAATTTCAATTTATGTATTTCAATTTATGTATTCCAATTTATATGCTTATAATGATTTCATGTTATTCTTCTTCCATACTTTAAGTATGTTCTTGGTGCACAAACATCTTATCTATTTAGGCATGAAATGTTTCTGAACATGTTATAATGCTAGTAAAATTCTTGTAGTATGTCATTATGATAATATCTCTGTTTTTTGTTTGGGTGGTGGTAAATCTATATATCGCATTGCTAGTGCACATGTGTGTGTAGCATATCGGGAGCACCAAAAGTATATGTCACGTGATCATGTCGCTTTTGTAGCAACTCAATAGTTTTTTATTGCATTGTATCCTTCATCATTCATGTTTATTGTATATGTTATTTGGAATAAATTATGGCAAACGTGTTATATTGTTTCTTTAAATGCTTTTATTTATGTTTAGGCATTTTTCAATAATTACATCATTCTATGTGAGTGTTTTTTTATTGATGATCTTATCTTTGCAAACGCTCATGTGTGTTATACTGGTATGTGTGTGATGTAAGATACTTCTCATGGATTTCTTTGTCTCTTTTTGATATTGTCAAAGGGGGAGAAGCATCTGCAAGATGAAGTTGGGATGCATGCATTCAGGGGGAGCCTTCATGAAGACACAAAACGCATCGTCTCAAGTTTTTTCATCATCAAAAAGGGGGAGTATGTGAGTGCAACTTTCCGTTAGATGTATTTTGTATAATGTCAAAACTAGGATACTTTAGTGTTTATATATATTGGACGGTATCCTATGATTCTCAATGTGCATCTTAGCATTAGGAAACATAAAAATATTTGGAAATAAGTTGGAAAAAAATTTATGTATCAAAAACAAGTGTTTATGGGCAAAAAAATCTAAGTGTCGACACATACATGCTTTAGGTCAACACATAGAAGAAAAAACTTCACATGTGTTGACACATACGATTTTTAGGTTGGCTCATGTACCCCATTTTTAAATCATGTAGCCTCTGTTTGATGTGTCGGCTGCATGTGTCGACTAATGACATATATAGGTTGACTCATGACCTATACAGGTTGACACATGACTTACATAGGTCGACACATGCAGCGTAATTTTCTAAAAATTCATAACTTTTTCAAATCGTTTGCATTCCTTTTGCCTCCAAACATGCATGCATATAAATACTATATACATGCATCATTTCTAAAAAGATTCTAGAGTAAACCTACACAAAACTGAGATTTCAAAGAGTTCTCATCATCTTCAACCTCATTCTATGCATACACACGAACAAACTACACATAATCATTCTTTGTTTGGGTGTCATCTAGAATTAGGATTGATAACTTCCAATTTAGATTGATTAAATTTTAAATTAGGTTGAGATCTTTGAGGGTTTCAAATAAGAAAACCAAGGTGGGGTTTTCCTTCAAGTATATTTGGGATTTGAAGGTTTTGAATAAGATTACACAATTTGGATCCGATCGAGTGAATGCTTTGAAAAATGAGAGGTTCTTTCAAAGGAGTAGCGTGGACAGGGAATCATAATAGTAAATCTTGGGTTACAACAATTCGCAGTTTGGATTTGATTGAGTGAAAGCTTTGAAGAACAAGGGGTTTCTTGCAAAGAAGTAACATGAGACGGTGAACCAAATTGGCATTGTTAGGTTACTTAATTAAGCTTTGATTAAGAGAAGAGAAAGTGTCAGAATCAACACCAAACTTAGGGTTTGTAGGGTTGGATTGCTACATTTCTCTTGTATACATACTTTCGTAAAGTAAGGTTAATTTCATTATCTCAATTCGAGTTCGAATTAGGGGACTATTCAACACCAAAATTAGGGGACTACATTTCTCTTTTTAACTAGTGGTCTATTCCCCCCCCCCCCCCCCCCCCTCCTCACCTTCATCCCACACACACGCATCCCTCTTTAGATCGAAGTCTATCGTCTAACATATGCTTGTACCGTACCAGAAGAGACATGTCGTACCATCGTACCACCCTCCTAAAAACGGTGTTGTTATTTTGTTGTGCCTATATCGCCTACTAAGCTTGAAAATCTTCTAGTCTTATACGTCCATTTTGAATAATTCTACTCTCGTGTCTTTGACAGTGCATCACTAGTAAAAATGTTTTTTTTAAACATAAATATTAACAAATTTGAAGAAAAAAATATAATACCAGATCACTCAAACATAAGTAATACGGTGAAGTAAAAAATAAAATTTGAATCACTTATTTAAATGTGTTCCAAGAACTTCCTTGATTCAGATAACTTCCTTGAATGGGTTCTTGTATGCTCAAGTGTGAGTGTGAAGTCCTTTTGATAACGATGTGATCAAAAACATACTTTTAGTTAGGATTTATGTGGTTAAATCTCTTGTCATCAAGTATGTTAATCTTACTTGTGTTCTTGTTGCTTATCAAGAATTTGAAGATGTAGAATAAGTCCTTACATTTATGTTACTCCAAATTATATGATAGTCAGTATTGTTAACATGGATTGGCTAAACGATGTGTTGGTAACGTTTATCCCAACAGAAGTGGAAGCAAGTAAGGATGCTAATGCAAAAGTGTCAATTCTTCTTCAAACATCAAATATACTTTTGCATTTAGTAGATAATTAATGAAAATTTTAGATTTATTGTCTAAGAGTTGGCGCAAAATAGATCATTGAAAACATATGAGGATGAAGATTGCTCTTCACATAGGAAGAGGTTTAAAATATCTACATGAGCATTGTTGTTACCCTCTAGTAATCCATAGAGATATTAATTCTTCTAATACTTTTAGACACAAACTTCAATGTTAAGCTTTCAGGTTCTGGTCTTGCAATGATTGATTGGGTCTCAACAATAATAGTGTTGAGTTTTTCAGTACCTCAAGGGAAATCGGTCATTTTGCATATAAAATATACTACAAACTTATATAATACTTCTTCCGTCCCATAATTAATAATTCAATTGACCATTTCACACATTAAAAAATAATAATAATAAAAGAATGATATTTTTACTAAATCAGGAAAGGCTTTCTCATTAATGGCAGTTAAGAAAATTGATGAATTTGACATTTTTGCTAAATCTTGTGGTTAATGGTGGTGACTTCAACCCTCCCAAAAAGCAGTAATACCAGATTCGCCACTCCATTCATTGCCTCGCTTTAAATATCTGATAAATAAAGTAACAGTGAAGCAGGCAGGTTCGACATGCTGATATTTTGAGGATGAGAACCATATTCAGTTCACAAGGATGACAATTCAACCTCCTGAGAACAAGGACGGTACACTACAAATGTACTATCCCTCGAGAAGGATCCGGTATTAAAACAAGTGGTTCCTGTGTATTTAAAAGCCTTCTGTGGACTTCTCTCTCCTAAGACTATCTGCAATCACAACAGCAGAACCAGCATCAGAACATTCTTTCCAGGGTCTGAGTAACAGAATAAAAAGTAATATTTATATTATGTACAAGATCACATTACTGTCATCGCAGCATGAATGGTTAGTCCAAATTATTTCAAGATATTGAGATGTCAAATACTAAATAGAATAGAGAGTGAAGATAAAAGACACTGTTAGATTATACAATTAACTATAAATGGTACCGTGTGCGGAGTTGGATATAAATCAAGGCCATGGTCATAATTCCATATGATGGGCTGTTTAGTTAGAGGCAGTGGACAGAGATGACTCTGGTGGGTTATGGTGGCAACATACTGCAATTTAAACACAACCAATGAATTTTTGTTTTTCTAAAATCCAACAGGAAATATTTAATAATGCAGAAAACACAGATAAGAGACAATTTACATGCTGAAAAGGATCAGTAGTTTCTGTCACAGAAGGTGGCACTAGAGAAGAACGACTCATGCTATACAGCTGATCCTGGCGGAAAAATACAATTTCTTGTGTATAGAATTTTACCCTGTAGCCAAACAGGTATGATTTTGTAAGAAGAATCAGTTTCCATAACAACTAGAAAACACAAAAGTATAGACAATGAAGATGGGAATCCTATTTAAATATAATGTCAACCTGCATGGATTGCTTGAAAATATGGCATCGGGAATATACTTTTGGAGCTCCTCAGTTAAACATTTAGGTAATCTACACCTAGGAAGAACTGTTGAAGGACCTGCAAATACACTGAAAATAATATATCATGCTAGTAGATGAAAATGAGAAGCATAAGAAATCATCAATTTAATATAATACCTATATCACCAGGACCTGGAATAAAAAGAAATCGGCTGTTCTCTTTTAACCTTGAACGGGCTGCAATAATTTTCCCTAGCCTGCCAAACTGCAACCTGCATATCAAAGTCCTTAATAATCTTCACATAACAATAAACTATTCTTCTTAAGCAATAGAAAATGAAATGTCTGAACTAGTTATAATTATTGACACGTAACTGAATGTGATTCAGTGTTTCAAGTTTCAAATTTACAAATTATCAGTATAACAAACAGCGCAAGTAGAACTCACCTCAGGATCGAGAAAGAGCCTGATGCTTGTGTATATGGCTCAGAACAGAAGTCTCCCATGAAAACAAATAAGGAAGGAACGACTTCCTCGCTCTCAAAAGCATCAAGAACAATCTCTAGCTTTCCCATAGCCTTCTCGATGGAGAAACAACATCAATACGTCAAGCTACACTTTTATAACAAAGTGAGAGAAAGTGAAAAGAAAAAAAAACGGAAACAAATTGACATTTCAAAATACCTCTTCTTGGTCTACAAAAATATCAGATAGTATGACAAACATGTCATTGACTGCTCTTTTCTCCATCTCTTCCTGTCTGATCTATGGTATAGGTAAAGGACAATCAATTCTCATGGAGTACAGAGCAATAAAAAATACATGTGACTATCAAATAGTAAATTTGAGGAGGAGAGTAATAAGGATACTGCTTCTTCTCTTGTAAAAGTACCACCACCAAAAAAGTCATGGCCTGCTAGCACTTGAAGTGATTTATCTCTATCCTCTAATGGAGGAAATCCACATGAATAAATCTGCAGGAAAAAATGCAGCAATTATCCATATATTGAACAGAAAATGGGAAAAGGCCGGTAAAATGAGCCATATGCAACAAAAAAATGCATATAAAATAGCAAAGCTTTGAATTTTTAAGTACAAAACCTATAATTTTCAGGTTTGAGGCTTCCGAGACACATCACATATATATGTAAAACTTGATTACACTATTAAGTTTTAAACCCATAATCATAAATTTGATAAACCATTGCTTTCTTGTCTCAAAACATATTTATCTTTTACTTTAACTCTCCCTCTAAAAGATTAATAAAGAATTATAAGCCTGACTTCTTGCAACATATACATTATACACAATGATTTTCACACAGCAAGCCCAACAACTGCACACAACACAAGTACAACCAAGGACTAGCACAAGTGGTTGGCGCATAGGGTGTGTGAGTGTTGTAAACTCCAGGGTACTGAGTTAGATTCCTAAAGTGGTTGCATTCCTTCTGAACCTAAGAAAGACTACAAATCCATTTAGATTCATGCACCACCTTTTTCTCTTATGCAAGTAGCCTCATTCCACAACTATCAGTAACTCAAATAAAGTTAAATTACATGTTAGTTTGTTAGTTGAGCTTGTTATATAGCTATTTTGAATAAATAGGAGAATACAATGTAGAGTTGATGATCATTGAATATCGTTAATCATTTGTGAATAGAGTAGCAACTCTATTGTGAAGGGGAAAACCTTGAGGAGAGCTTGCTCTCGTGTTATTTCCTATTTTCTTAATAAAGAGTGTTCATTCTTAGGAATCCAATTTCTTTGGAATTCAATTCTTGGATTCCTAACACAATCACTGTAAGATCATCAAGAGACGTTGTTTGGCAAAACTAAACATAAAAGTTGCGACTAAATCATAAGTAAACTTATTATGAATAAAGTGGTCTTCAAAGTAAAACTACGCAAAGTAGAAGTCATAATTTTGTTTGATAAAAATTAGAAGTCATACAATTTGCACTGTAGTGAAATTCATCAATGATAAACCGGGTTTATGAATAAAAAAGCATACAAATCAAATATTTGGATATACTAGTTATACAAAAGTAAGAGAACATGAAGCAGATATCACGAATGAAGTGTTAACCTGAAAAATACCCTCAGCTGATACCATCTCGCCTTCAGCCACAACTATGGTGTTCTCTAAAAAGAATCCAGTAGTAATCTTGTATGGCTAGTTAAAGAAACTAACGATCATGTATTTAGCTTACAAGAAACTTAAACAGCTATACAAGTTATAGCATACACATTGATAAAATTATGAAAAGACAGAACTATGCACAAGAATATGTCTTTAGCATACACATTTGAACTGTTAACATTGTCAAATATATTCAAAGCACTATGTACAAATTCCCTCAATCAATTGGGTTATCATACTAACATAACGTGGCAGGAACTAACAAGATGCAAGCAACCTTAACCATCCCTGACTTGGAACATTTCAAGCAAAAAACAAAAGAAACTATAATGACACTTAAAGGAGTGCACTTAATTAGCTGAAGCAAGCATGATTTTAACACTCTTTATTAGTGTTTTATCCACCAACAAAAACAATGTAATAAAACATTCAACAATATTATGGAGTTCTTGCGACAACATAAAGTAATATTTGTCAAAGCACAAAAGGATATAGCATCAGATAAACTGATTTTAACTGAAGCGGTAAGGTCTTCCAAATAAAAATGCCCATCCTCCAGCTGGGATATTACTCCCATTACCCATTTTCTACCTTTTTGCCCAACTAGAGATTGAATAGGAGATATCTGACAAAAACAGCATAGCATTACATTACATATATTAATCCTCCTAAAAACACTAATTGAATTTACACATTAAACACAAAACTGCTAAACATTTGGCAACACCATTCAAAGTTCATGGTCAGTTAGAGCATTCAACAGTACCTCACGACTCCTGAATTGGGAACGTTCAGACTCAAAAGCAGGTTTCGAAAAATTTTGGTCACGAGAGAGCCTCTGGGACAACAACAGAAATCTATCCCTGTACAATGCAGATTTGGCTGCTGCGTCTCCCTTAAGAGGTAAGCTTTCTGGGCACCTATAAAATAATCACAAAATATAAGCATGGTCCTATGTTGATGATTTATGATAAACAAAACCAAGTATGAATAACCAACACAAATTTCCGACATATGCTTAACTATAGACATGTTTCATACACAATGTAAAATAATACTAACTTGTCCTACTTTAGTATTTTTAATGATCCATAAGCAAAGTAGAGCATAATACATAACACAACCTCCTTTGGGGTTATGTTTCAATGCTCATTAAGCTTTTCTTACTTCTAATAAAATCAAAATTACAATAAAACCTACATCCACCAAAGCTAGTAGTACATAAATTTGGGGAAATTACAAATCACTAATTTCCACATAGAAAATTATATCAAAAATGAAGACCAAAACAATACTATTTTTTTAGGGTAGAAACCAAAAACCTACCGGTAGAAATTCCTTCTGATAGCGTCATATTTATATCTGGGAACATCGAACACGTCAATGACGGCAATAGCGGAAGAAGAGGAAGCGAAGGCTTCAAAAGTTTCCTCCTCCTTCGCGTCGGCTTCCAATAGCAAGTTCACCACTCGTTGAACTGGCTCCACGTCGATTACTGTAGATTTGACTGAGATTACACCAAAAAAAAAAAGTTGCATCAATGATAAATTGAATCGAAAATTAAAGAAAAAGGATTATGAAGAGAGGGGTTACTGGATTCGTGTTCAAGCTGTTCGAGGACGAGCTCGATGGCTTCGTCTTGTTCGGTGAGTTCGAATCGAATAACGAATGAGAGGATCTCGTCTAGGGCTTCGGGTTTGATATTGTAGCCTCTGATTTTGCACTTCTTCTGAATCTTTTTCTTCGTCGGAGCATTCATCCTTCTCTCTGTCTCTCTTTCTCTGCGTTTGAGTATCGGTGGTGAACTGAAATGAAGGAAACGGCGGGAAAATTAAGGTGGAAATTTCTTTTGGAAGGAAACAGCGGGAAAATTTAATGAAACGGTGCTATTCGGCCCATTTTATATATATAACTCGTCAATTTTATATAGAAGAATTATATATTATTTAAATACTACGTAAAAATATTTAAATATTATTAAATTTTAAAAATATATTTTCAAATACATAAAATTATGAATTAATATTAAAATATTTTAGAGATTAATCTTTAAATTTATTTTGGAGGTGGGATTTTTTATCAATATAACCCACATTTTCAAATTAATTTCCAAAATAACTCAGTTTTCAAAAAAATTCCCAATATACCCCACTTTTAGAGGGAGGCGCCAATTGGATTGGCGCCCTCTCTTAAAAATTGCAAGGAGACGCCAATTGGATTGGCTAGGGCACCTGCCCTAGCCAATCCAATTGGCGCCTCCCTTAAAAAAGCCTCAAATGAAAAATCTTCCAACATGAAAGTTGTAGATCTTTTCAAGATAATGAATTTGGATATAAATTTTGCATCATTTGGAATTTTTTTGAGAAAGTTATGGGCAGTTGAAGTCGGACTTCTGAGTTTTTCAACTGTTATCTGAGTCATAATGTTTTGTTTTATTGCATGTGTTTCTTTTAGGAATATGAATTTTTGTCCAACATAACATTTGAAGTAGACATCTTAAATTTTCCAATGCACTTGGTCCCACCTCAAAATAATTAAAAATGAATGAGTTAGGTATCTGCGAACTTGACCCAAAATTAGGGTTTCTGTCAAAATGACCTATAATGTTTTGAAATTAATGATGAGCTTCCAAGTTTCAAATGGATTTTTGATGAACATGAAAGTTGTTCATATGGCGACTGTTGTTAAAACTTGAATGGAGGCGCCAATTGGATTGGCCAGGGCAGGTGCCCTAGCTTAGGGTAGGTGCCCTAGCCAATCCAATTGGCGCCTATGTGTATGTTTTAAAAGGAGGCGCCAACTCAATTGCCGAGTCCCTCATAAAATGCCTTTGTTGTATTATAAATAGATGCGTTGTGTGACCTATTGTTCCACAACTCATATAATCATTTGGCTATCATGTTTGGTGTTCGTCGCCGATACGGTAAGGTGATTTATGCGAGAGACAAACCTCAATTGGTGATGCTATTTTGGAACATCACCACGTTAGATCAACTGAAGAGGGAGCTGGTTCGATGGTTAGACGGGAAAATACCAGAAGGGGAAAAAATCAGAAGTATTGAGAGACTTGACAGTATCTTTGGTTGGGTGCGAATGAGGACTGATAAGGATGTTAGGGAAATGATGTTCAGTCGAGACGACATTAATTTGATTGTTGTAATCAGTTAGAATTATTTATGTTTTTAGATGTTTTGTACTGATGTTGATTATGAAACTCGTTGTAACAAGAACTTAATGATATATAATGATTGATTGTTACAGAAATCTCCATGTTACAAAAAGCATAAGATTTAGATACAATGTTACAAATAGCTTAAGATCTAGATATCATGTTACAATAAGCTTAAGATCTAGATATCATGTTACAATAAGCTTAAGATCTAGATGATGCTCCTTGATTGGGACAGTTGTTTTTGTTGTGTCCTGGTTGACGACAGATACTACATAATCTTATCATTTTATCTGTGGAATCCATCTCTGTTCTTATACGTGTGCTGTTTGGCCTTCCTTTCTTCTTTCTACGCATCTCTTCATTGTGCCAAACAATATCTCCTTCATATGGAGGCCAGTAATCCTCCATTGGTAGTACTGAAAAGCTTTGACTATATACATTCATGATGGTGTTGGCCTTGTACACATCAGATAAATAGGTGTAAGCGTCTTGACGAGTATAAGCGCATGCTGCAATGACATGGGAGCAAGGTATGCGGAAGGCCTGAAATTTTCCACAATCGCACCAACTTCTGTTTAGTCTAACAGCGTAGGCTAAATTTGGTCTCCCCTCGCTGTTGCCCATTGTTTCCTGGACGCTGAAATTTTGTCTATGACGGTCAAACACTGTTACAGCGTGTGTCGTAGCTTTGATGCTCTCCTCTTTCATGACCTTCATGCAACATTCACTGAATACTTGTCCGGACATTAACACTGCACTCCATCTTTCACCTCTGGTTGCGAACATAGAAGCCAACCTATAATAGGTTGATCTTACCAAGGCGGTTATCGGCAGGTTTCGAATTCCTTTGAAAACCCCGTTCATGCATTCCACAATGTTTGTTGTCATGTGGCCCCATCGACAACCACCGTCAAATGCTCTTGTCCACTGCTCTACTGGGATGTTATTTATCCATCTCCCCGTGTCTTCATTAGACAGTCGAATCTCATCACGATAATATTGAAAAGACGGTTGAGTTAAAGCATACCCAGCATTCACCACCTTCTTGCGAAGATTCTTATCTTTTATAGCACGCATGAAGTTTTGTGCAATGTGTCTGATACAGTAGACATGTGTAGAAGGAGGATCATGCCATCCGTTGTCATGGTTGTTGTAGGCACTTTCGATGGCAGCATGTCTATCAGAAATCAGACATAGATTGGCTTGTGGTGCGACATGAGTTCTGAGATGTCGAAGAAAGAAACCCCATCCAGCAGCCGTTTCACCTTCAACAAGAGCAAAGGCAACAGGAAATACATTGTTGTTACCGTCTTGTGCAACTGCCATGAGCAATGTACCCTTGTATTTTCCGTATAACCAAGTGCCATCAATTTGCAGGAGAGGTTTGCAGAATGCGAAACCTTTGATGCAAGGGTCAAATGCCCAAAAGAGACGGTGAAATATTCTATTACCTGTAGCACAGGTTCCGTCTGGCATCATTGCTGGCACTGTCTCTAGAATTGCCACAGTTCCTGGGACATAAGTTTTTAGTGCCCATAAAAACCGTGGTAATTCCTTGAATGAGTCCTCCCAGTTGCCGAAAACCTGCTCAACAGCCTTTGTCCTCGCAATCCATGCTTTCTTGTAAGATGGAGTATAATTATATGTTGTTCGGATATGTGATATAATTATACTCACCTTCACTGATGGGTCTTTATTTACCAATGGCAGAATGTCTCGACAAATCAATGATGTGCTCAGTTTACGGTGATCTTGTTCAACGGTTGTTGCGACGCAACTGTGTGGTGGGTCTATTGAAGCGATCTCCCAAGAGTCATTTTTCTTCTTGTAAGATGCAGCCAAACGAAACTTACAAAGTATGTTACGACATTCGATAACATACCTTCTTGAATCAGTGCGTTTCACCGTAAAGTCAACAAAGTTGTTCATGTGGTATTTTTTGATTGCCAAGACACATTCCTCTTTGGTACGAAACATGTCTCCCACCTTTAATTCGCCTACTGGTCTCGGATACGGATTGTAGAAGACACTGTCGGACATTTCATTGTCGTGAAGATCCATATTTGTCATATGTTGAGGAGGAATATAGGCATGAGTAGGAGGTATTGGTGGTGGTTGAGCCTCATCTTCATCGTCGTTATTCAGGATGTGATCAACCTGTATCTCAGTCTCCTCTTCTTCTTCATCAACAACGTCGACCTCTACTTCTGCTTCTGGGTTGAGTTCATCTGACCATTGTGCATCATCTACAGCATCTCCACCAGCTGGATCCTGATCTGTTAGTTGAGACTGTTGAGACGGTATACATGGTTGTAGAGTAATGTACAACTCGATACAATCCATGCCTGAATGTTCATGACTAAGAAACATGCTTTGTACATCTTCATCGTCTCGTATCTTTAGGGGGAAAAACTTGCATTGACCATTCTCAAAAAAGATAGGATTCTGATATGTCATCTTTGACACAATACCTGATGCTATAAAGGATTGTATTCTTTTTTTGAAATGCAAAAATGTTGCATTTCTCTTCATCGAAACTCTAATGGTATCAGTGTTTCTAAAACAAAAACCATGAAGCTCAGACTCAAAAGTTTCACCGTTGCAGTGAACGTTGATACTGTATAATGATGAAGATGACATTTTGGAGATGAAAAGTATTTTCCAAGTGCAGATGAATGTGAGTGAAGATGAAAAGTATTTTGGAGATGAAAAGTATTTTCCAAGTGCAGATGAATGTGAGTGAAGATGAAAAGTATTTTGGAGATGAAAAGTATTTTTGCAAGTGCAGATGAATGTGAGTGAAGATGAATGTGATAGTAAGACACTTAAATAGATGGTATCAGTGTCTCACATTGAAGCTAGTCTGAGATACCGTGTCAAGCATACAAGTAATTTCAGAGATGAGGTGTCTGTCATGCAATACAGTGTGACTTGATGTGTCAAGCATGCTAGCTAGTCAAGAGTTGATGTGTCTGTCATGCAAGACAGTGTGAGTTGATGTGTCAAGCATGCTAGGTAGTCAAGACTTGATGTGTCTGTCATGCAAGACAGAAGTGAGTATTCAGCATGCAGGACACTAGAGAGCCACGTGTCTGAGATGATGTGTCAATCCTGCAAGACAGTGTGAGTTGATGTGTCAGCCAGGCAAGCTATCAAGAAGGTAGTCATCAGCATACAGGAGACAAGACAGACATGTGTCGGACACCTAAGATGGTCAGAGATGATGTGTCAATCATGCAAGCCATCCATAAGTGAATTGTTCAGCATGCAGGAGACAACAATGCCACGTGTCAGACATGCAGAAGGTGGCGCCAATTGGTTTGGCGCCTACCTTTAAGGCTTGTACATGGTCGCCAATTTGAATGGCACCCCCATGGAGTCAGTCCTCGAAACCAAGCATTCAGAACTAGCCTTGCATGCATGTACCCTATGGTGTCGCCAATTTGAATGGTGCCCCCTCCTTAATATTGTACATGGTCGCCAAATGAGGTGGAGACACCATGCAAACACAATTTTTCATGCACTCCTCCATTTGCCTATAAATTGATCCACTCCTTCAACAATTCTTCCACACCAACATTCTCACTACTTCATCAACATTACTTCTTTTACAATTTCATCTTCAACAAAATCTTCCATTTTCATCTACACCAACTCCCCAACAATATGTCTTTACTCACAATGGGTGAAGCACACAGAGGAACAGTTGCAAACATCGCGACATACGTAAGTTTTTTCTTATACTTCTTTTTTATGTTTCATCTACACCAACCCCATTTTATTTTGAAATACCGACTTAGTCAAGTGTTACATTATTTCTATTATAGGATGTCTCAAGGTTTCGCACTCGAGTCCACGAATTTGTCCCAATGGACCCGATGATTCAACCTTATGTTGAACTCGCCGGTTTTGGTCACCTTAGCAAAATTATGTCTTGGTCTATAGATAACAAATTCATTCTAGCCTTATGCGAAAGATGGAGGCCAGAGACACACACATTTTGGTTTCCAACCGGTGAGTGTACCGTGACGTTAGAAGATGTCTACATGCTTTTAGGACTACGAATTGAAGGCAAAGCTGTTAATGGTAAGACCAACTTTCCAAATTCAATTTGCATGGAGCTTTTAAACGTTGATTTGTTAGATGATAATGCTAGGGGACAAGATATACTACTTTCACGCCTAAAGTCATATTATAATAGTTTTTATTTAGATGAGCATTCTACCGAAGATGCTTGAATCATCAAAACTAGGTGTTACATTATGTTGTTACTAGGATCCTTTTTATTTCCCGAAGGTAGTGGTTCTAGCATGCATATTATGTACTTACCTTTACTTAGACATATAGATAGAATAGGTAGTTATAGTTGGGGATCCGCATGTCTAGCCTATCTCTATAGTTCTTTGTGCAAAAACTCCCACAAAGATACTTCTACGTTTTCTGGATGTACTGTTTTGCTACAAGCATGGGGATGGTCAAGACTACCGTCTCTAGCACCGGTCAATAGCAACCCCTTCACTTTTCCATATGCAAAAAAGTAAGTTGTTTAAATTGCTATATCTTTACTTCCTTCCTTACAGTTTATTACCCATAACTAATTTATTTTAACTTTTTGGTGTAGATGGTCGGCACGCGGTATGAATTACAGCAGATGTCCGAGACACTGTATTACTCAATATCGCAACCTGTTGGATCACCTTCGACCGGCAGACGTAAGCAAAATAATTACATTATTTCTTCATATTATGTTGACTTTTTCTACATTCATTTAAATCCTATTGTCTTTAACATTTCAGTTCATTTGGCGTCCATACCTTAATATGGATCATGAGCATCAGATCAACCCTGAAGACGCAGCCGTATGGACAACATGCACACCGATAATACGGTTCATAACAGTGGAGCTGCACAACACCGATCGTGTGAAGCTGCAGTTTGGTATGGTCCAGAATATCCCAGATCCCCCAGCTAGCCTAGGAGAATGGCATATGCGTAAAGTGAACGACCAATGGAACTACAACCCTTGGCAAACCTTCGCAAGATCAGAGTGTCGCAAGTGGAAGCACCGTCATGACCATGTCTTAACTGACGCAGTCATGCTAAATGAGGTAAAACCAAGTCGTACTTATATGGCTTGGTATAGATCAGTTGGATTTCAATTCATCGCCGATGATATGTACCTCTACGACCCACGCCAGACAAGTTACACACAAGAAGGCTCAACATCTAACCCCCAACAACATTCTCAGCCCGGTTACTCACAACCACCTATCCGACAAACTTTCCGTTCCACAAACACACAAACATACAACCAAAACATGCCATTCACCCAACCCCAAAACCAAGAACATCCCCCATACCACCACCAACAAATGGACCACCAACCTTTGACCGAACATCGCTTCGCACCCACACCATCACCCTACCAAAGTCGCCTTACCCAAAACACTAACCGCCCCATCACCTACCATAGCCAAGAACCCCAAACATCACAATACCAAAACATCCCACAACCATATCTCTTCCAAACACCCCAACAACCTTTCCAACCTTTCCTAGACCCATCATTGTCACCCATTGTAACACCTCAAAATTTGCCCTCTTCTCTTGGGACTAAGCATTAACATATTGCATACATTTTAGGTCATTAGGCATTAGCATATTGCATATCATGTGGTTACTTTGTGCAAGTCATTCTTCCAAGTCTTGATCAGAAGATGGAGAAGTCAAAATGCAAGCCTAGGGTTTTTGTTGACTGATCATGGGCCATCTGAGGATTGGGCTGTGAATTAGGGTTTCATGATTCTCAAGGGATGTTGGTCTTCATATTGATTACAATGATACATCATCATCATCATGGTTGGATGTCATCAGAAGATTGAAGAGGATTCCTTGAGATTAGGGTTTTGACCACTGGTCAACCCTAATCTGTTGCATTGGGCCAATCAGGGTTTAATCAGGAGATGGGGTTCATGATGGTTATGAGGATCATAATGTGATTATTTTGTGCTTATTGAGGCTAGGGTTTCACCCTTGAGCCATTTCAGTTGAAGATTGGGGTTCAATTTGATCTGTGCATTGCCAAATTCATCTGTCAGATGAAAAGTCAACTGTGGTCAACTGTACATGATCTGATGGAGTTGGGGGTGAAAATGAGTTGAAGACACTTCATTCATGTTGGAACAAGTGTTGAATGACATCTCAAAGCTTAAGAATGAAGAAAATCAAGTCGGGACAAAAACTGCCAAAAATAGAAAGTGACCTGTAACTGAAGTTTCCAAAAATGGAAAGTTTTTGACCTCAAAATAAGATGTCCAAGGAAGCTTCAAATGCAAAATTGTTCAACATGAAAGTTGTAGGTCTTGTTCTCACCTTTCCAAAAAGTCCAAGAACTTGAAAATCCAATGTATGGTTTGAAAATTAGGGCTCAGTGAATTTCAAAAATGACCCATAATCAGGAGGCCATAATTTCCACATACTTTGTCCAAATTGCAAGTTCTTTATATGCACAAACTCCATTTGACATGTACTTTGAGGGTGCATAATTGGATTTTCCCAAAAATGGCCAAGGCAAAAAGTCACTTTTCAACTGGACAGCTGAATTGGATCAGGGGCAAAATGGTCCAACTCTCAAAATAATTGGAATTTTTGAATGGGACTTTTTGCTACATCTCATAGTTGGCATTTTAAACTTGTTGGAATCATAATTTTATGGCTAAGGCATTTGGTTTGGAATTTGGTTTGAAAAGTGAAAATGCCAAAATTGGACAATTGCCATACACATGTGAATTTGAGATTTAAGCAACCAATGAAGTTGAAACAAGTTGCAATGGTTCACATATGATATTTAGAGGTTGCATGAGCTGTCAAAACAGGTGGCATGTGCTGTCATGAGGAAATTACACTTTTGCCCTCATTTGGAAATTACACTTTCATTAACAAATCCATTTTTGCTAATTAACTTGATTAGAGTTGGATTAAGCTATCATATATAAACATAATCACTCCATAAACATAACAGAAAGACACATTTCCCAAAGTTGGATCAAGAACCTCTCATTCTCTCAAAATTTCATCAAGAACTCAACACCTTCAATTCCAAGATTCATCATCAATTCTACACCAAATCTCGAAATTCTTTTTGATCTGAACTCCATTCATCATCATCTCAGACTGTTTTTGGAGATTGGAGGAAGAAGAGCATCAAATCGTGGCTGTCATGGTGAGCTCCATCAATGGCAAATCCGAATTGAGGACACTATGAGCAAAGGCAATTGAAGTTGGCATCTCTAATCACCTTCCCTATACCTCTAGTACGTCTGTTTGAAGGAAGCAAGCGCCAAGGCCACGCGAATTACACTGCCATTGCCAGGTATGTTGAATTTTCGAATGTCATGAAATGATCAATGTTCATATGCTTTTGGAAGTTCATGTTGTGTAGATTACAATGATATGTTTAGATTCGTGAATGATCCACTGTAGCGTAAGAAATCTGGACTTGAAGCTTAGATGTCAAACCCTAACTTGCACGATTCACATGATTTAGGAATTGTTAGGATGATTTGAATGCATATTCGTGTTCTACGTGATCATACGGTTCGAACGGTTACCTCCTTGTTGATTTTGGTGACGATTTGGAAATTTCATGTTCTTGAGCATTTGTGGTGTTTCTGGAAATTTTCCGTTTGAAGATGATGCTGAATGTGCTGTAGATCCAATTTTCCGTTTGAAAGTTCAAAAAACCTGTTTACCGCCCGCGCCATCCTTAATTACAAAACTGCCATTATGTATTTTAATTAATTTTAATTAATTCACAAAAAATTCTAAAAAATATTTTAACACCTTAAAAAATGCATAAAAAATAGTAGGAAATTCAGAAAAATATGGCAATTTTTTCTATGACTTTGTTGACTTGTTTAGGATTTTTTTGACCTATTGGTCAAAGTTGTGCATGGTGTATTTTTCATTTGACCTAGGGTTTCTTCATACATATGCATTTTTGCTACCTTGCACTAATTTGATCATGAAATGCTCATATCATAAAATAAATTCTTGCCAATTTTTGTGATGATTCTTGACTGGATGATGTTGATTTCCATATAAATTTCATGATTTTTTGATGCCTGGCCATTGAGATATGATTTTTGTAACATAGGTGTGACAATTTGTGTCACACCTCTTGATGTCAATTTGCTGGAATTTTTTGCATGACCAATACTTGTTGGAATTGACTGAAATTTTGCATGATGATTGGTTGGCATTGTCGCAACCCGAAAAATACGGTATGCGAAAAAACAACCGGCGAGAAAGAAATGACAGAAGAGTCGCCACCGTGCGTTATTTATCCCAACAGAGGGAAAGGAAACGCTCGAAGTAAACCTGGAGAAAGGAAAGGAAAAGACAAGGTCTCGCAACCAAATCTTGGGTTCGGGAGTCGATTATGCGAAGGGAAGGTATTAGCACCCCTACGCATCCGTAGTACTCTACGGGATCCACTCTTGTTTGTTTCTGTCTAAAGGGTGTATGTTTATCTAATGTACTATTTACTAAAAGAAAAGGTCAAAGAAAAATGACTCGCACGGATGTCGCATCCACTGCATACGTATCTCATCTGAATATGAGAATCAGAGTCTTCGTAGCTCGGCTACCTAAGGGTTAAGGATAAGTGTGCTCGCTAAGACATCGCGTCTTATGCCTACGTATCTCATCGGGAATGAGAATCAGAGCAAAACGTAGTTCAAACTAACTACGGGAATAAGGGTCTCGATTGCAACTAGGGCAAGAGAAAGGGAAAGTCTCGATCGCAACGAGGGCGAGAGAAAGGATCGCAACGAGGGCGAAAGCAAACAAGGATTAGTTGTTAGTTGTTAGTCAAACTCGGCAAGACATCGCATCTTGTGCCTACGTATCTCATTTGAACATGAGAATCAGAGTTGCCGTAGTTCGGCTACACGCACGCCAAACAAACAACACACAAGCAGGCAAACATGGAGCCTGAATGCCAATCATTGGACTTACATCAGCATCCGAACCAAAACACACACAAAAAGGCAAACGTGGAGCCCGAACGCCAATCACTGGACTTACATCGGCATCCGAAACAAAACACACGCACACTGGAACCCGAATGCCACTCGATGGACTTACATCAGCTTCCAAGCACACAACAACCAAACAAGTTAATAGGGAGTCGGGAACTCGAGCCTATAACTGTCAAGCACACACACAAAAAGAAAGAAAAGGTGCCCGGAGTGGTCTCGCACGACCACCTGCCTACATACCTCGTCTGGAACAAGGATCAGGGCGATGTAGTTCCCCTACATAGGGATTGCCATCTGAACATGGACTTACAAAGGAGGACACCAGTTGTGTCAAAGGAGAGTGGGCAATGTGTTCACGTCCTAGCAGTAGGTGTCGCAGCTCGCTGAATCGAGTCTTAGGCAGTTACCTCTTTGCGATAGGACGGACTACATGCCACAAGATTGGAGACGCACAGAAGGTCTAAAAAGAAATGGGGAAGCTCTGCCCTAGAGTTGTCATGCAATGTGTACTTAAGTGTTAGGATTTACAAATGGGAATATCTACCTAATGTTAGCATGCAAAAGGATATGGGAATCCTACCTATGTTATCATACAAAGGGTTCTATCTAATGGGTGCTACCTAATCGGAACAAGAATCGGCGGATGGAACAAGGAGAAGTGTTAGGGATAAGGGTAGATGGCGATGCATGAAGCAATCGACTTACAAAAGGGTGGATGAATACGTGCAGGTTCTGTTAGGTTTTGAGAAATGATTACTCGACGTTGGATCGAGGTTTTGATCTTGTTTTGAAATGGTTATCGAATGTTCATTTTAATTCTTGTATTAACAGATGAATAAAGAATGAAAGAGTAAATTTTATACATTTCATGGGAGAGGGTACATTTGTTATGAATGGGGGTTGACATGGTAATCAAACAATATAAATATATGCCTCATACACCATACAAGTAGGCAACAGTTAATCAACAATAAGATATTTAAACAAGTATATGATCAAATCAAATAATGAAATGAATGAGCATTAAACAATGTGTGAGTGTAGGTGCGAAGGAAACGGCTCATTGTAAGGAAGCCCAAGAGTAAGCTATGTGAGGTCGACGGCGATGCTTAAAAAAGCAATCGACTTACGAGGGTGTAAAAAATGGGCTCGATATTAAATCGAGAAAAACATGATTTTTAGTTTTTGGAAAAAAAATGGTTTTTTGAACTAAATTCAAATGCAGTAACTATGCATTATTAACAAATGAAATTATAATAAACATAAAAAGATATTAACAAAATACTAAAAGAATAATAATATATATAAAAAAAAACTAAAGGAAGATAACATCAAATAAAAAGCAAAAAAGCTTCACATGAGTATCGAACCCTCTCCACCTAATATTATGCAACTAAACTCTCTCCACTAGGCCACTCAATACTATCTACTATTAAGATACTACCATAAATATACAAACTGGGCTAATAGATTTAAAATAAATAAATAAATAAAACAAAAAAACAAAACAAACATTTTTATGGGTTTTTTATTATCTCTGTTAAAAAACAAAATAAGCTAAATAAATAAAAAGTAAATAATAATAATAAAAGAAAATAAAAAAACATATATGTTTTCTGATTTTTGTGTTAAAAATGAAATAAATTAAATAATAAAAGAAAAAAAATTAAAAAAGAAAAAAGAAAATGGAAATACAGAGGTTCCTCTTCATCGTCATCTTCCTCCCCACCTCACGAACTCAACCTTCCCAAACTCACTCCTTCACTCTCTCCTCTCTCGGTAATGTTCATCAACACTCACCAAACTTCACATTTCTCTCAATGCCACTCTCGTTCTCAACAAACCCCTCTCAATCACTTTCAGCTCACACAATAATTTCAACAACAAGCACATGAGAACGATAAAAAGAAAGAAAGAAGAGTACTTACAAAGTATCGCAGTGGTGGCGGTGAAGAACGTACAGATGCTGGCCTCCAGGTAAACGATTTTGGGGTCTTTTCTCAGATTTCGCCTCCCAGTTCTTTGTTGTTCTCTAGGGTTTTCTTTGGTCTCTTTTCTGCCTCTAGGTTTTCTGTTGTGCCCTTTAGAAAAAATCCCCCTCTCTTACTGATTTCTCTCCTTTTATATTTCTGTGAATTAGGGTTTCAAAGGTGCTTTTGGTAATCCAGAAGAGTAACTCTGCAAAGCACTTTTGATGTTCAGAAACTGGATTGACCCCTTTGATGTATGGATTTGAGACAGGTAATCTGAGCATCTGAGCATTCCTCTCTGTTTTTGTCTTCATTCCAATTTGGGAATATTTCTGGATTTTGAATTTTACTGCTTTGAGTAATTCTCTACCTTTTACTGCAGTGAATTTTTTAGAAAACTCAGTTGGTTTGGTTGAGGTTCAATGGGCTAAGTTACTTGGAAGTGAAGAAACAAGGGAAAACACAACCAACATGGTGGTTGGATGATGAATTCCTTTAATCTTCTGAGGAGTTGGAGCTAATGCATTAGGTTTGCATTGTATTTGCAGAAGAACACCTTAATTTCATGTGCAAGAATTGTCGGTTTCTTTGTACAATAAGATTGCTATTTCGCAGGGCAACATATTGTATCTCAGGTTCTGCTGAGAGTAATGTCACAAGAGGAGGGGCCATCTTTTTGCAAAGATTCCGGACCACATCAGTACTGGTGATGAGCTCCATTTGTTGAAGGATCATCTCAACAGTCGATAGCACAACTGCACAATTGGCATGCTGTAACTGTGGCGTAACTCTTTCTACAATGTTCTCTGCCTCACGCGCATCAGCAGCCTTGTATCTAGATAGAGCATCCAATATAAAAACTTGACCCTATTCTGTACATTCATTTAACGCAGTGAGGAGCTTTGACAGTGTGTGGCTAGTGATCTAAAAGATGGGTCTACTGCTATTGTCCTGAATTTTAGCAAGTGCCGCGACAGCATTAGCTACCACCATTGGATTATTATCAGATATCAAATCCTTCAGCGATTCCAAAAATCCCCTGTCCTCAACTAACTTTGTGTTAATGTCATAGAGCTTTGCTACACAAATGGCTGCTGTCTTGCGAACATATGGATCATCGTCCTTTAGACATCTTTGAAGGGGATCACACAAATACTCGGTAATTTTATCCACACGAATGCACCCCATTGTCCGCACAGCTAAGGCACGAATTAAAGGATTTAGATCTTGAGAATCCTTCACAAATGTATTTACTGCCAGTATAGCAAGGTCAGGCTGGCTCTTTGCATAATTTATCAAATACAAGTAGACCAACTTTTCCAGCTCCAAATTTTCTGTCTGCATACAATTCACCACGTCTGTGAACAATGACGACACATCCTTTCCAACAGTCATAGCAGCAATCACTTTATCTCCACAAGAACAATTAATCATAACATTCAACGTTCCAGTATCGGGAATACTATTCGGCGGATAAGTATTGAAGTTTCTCAACCATTGAACATTGGTTAAATTAGCATGGTTGGATCCAGCAACAGAAGCATATGTGTCTCCGGTTTGAACATCGTAACTAAAAATATGAGCAAGAAAGTCGCCGTTGATGCAATCACACGGGAACGGAATGTTGGCTCTTTCGCCGCCAAGAATTATGTCTTTGTTAGGGACGGTGTCTCTGTTGTAATCAACTATGTCTTCTGGTTCGGTGAGAATTGGGGATTTCATGGTTTTTATTGATATTTTTGGATACTGTTTCTTGGGAAAATTCATTATGACTTTTTGATGCGTCAAAGAAGTGCGGCACAGACTGAGGAGTATCATGGCTTCCAGCAGAAGCAGGATAATCAGTGTCAGCAACAGGTGGTTGGATTTTTGGCAACTTGCTTGAATTATGAGCAAACTGTTCCCTTCCATCGTAAGCATCATTTACACTCTGAGAATTGGTACTAGGAACTTCACTTGGATTGCTTTGTTGCGGGAATACCTGCCGTTGCATCATATTATTCTGGTAGCTGAAATTTGTTTATATTTCTCGAGTTTTATCGCATATACCAGCTTCCTTTTTGTTAACCTTTTACTTTTATGCAGTAAATCGGACTTTGTCATATACAAGCTTAAACAAATGGGGAAGATTACTGAGATAGACATTCTACAAATTAGCAAACAATTTGATTCCTTAAACCATGGCATATACGGCAAGATCACTCTAGCTGACCTCATGGAAACGGTCTAATTCAACTATCTCTTCTGAAAGTGTAGACCAGTGCAAGAAACCGGCGATATTCAGGACATGAAACATATTTGCGAATTTGTCTCGTGTGTGGCGAAACAGATTCAGGCTTTCGGCAACTAAAACCTGTGATCACATCATCAAGTCAAAAAGTTAACCTTAATGTTGGATCATCTTTTATTTTTGCCAATCTCAAGGAACTATGGATTAACTCCATGAACGTTGCAGACGATGGACCCAGGGTAATCCTGAGTGGCAGCAGATAGTCTGGTCACCTTGTGACAGTATATACCAACAACCCAGTTGTTTAAATATTTGAGTAAAAATGCTTGCAGTTCTCTTTTCACATATTCTAAATAGTTTGTGTGAATAATTCCTATAACTAGCCTGAATTTAGTTTTCCATCTTTTCCCATGGTGATACCAAGTCAGATGCTCAGGCTCCTATAGAACAGCAATATCTGCATCTTCATCGGGGATAATTTCTGAAATATCGCCAACAGCAAGAATGCTCCTTTTATCTCTAGAAAACTTTCCCGGATAAAACTTTATGCTGAAACCATATGCAAATCCAAGTCTATCCTCAAGCCATTGGCGGATATATTTCTCCTGCTCTTCCGGAGAATCAAATGTCATATTGTTTGGATATACTGATAAAGTTTTGGTGACAGGGGACTGTACACATCGGTACTGGC
The DNA here is from genome assembly GCF_024323335.1 of Lathyrus oleraceus. Lineage (NCBI taxonomy): Eukaryota > Viridiplantae > Streptophyta > Magnoliopsida > Fabales > Fabaceae > Lathyrus > Lathyrus oleraceus. The sequence continues at coordinate 122,364,998 of NC_066584.1, read as the reverse complement.
GGGAGGATCTGGTATTCTAATGCAGTGCAAAACAGTTGTCCCAGATAAATCAGTGATGAAACCACATAGCTCTGATGCAACTGCTCATACTTTGTCCTGAATAATCCTTAGACATGATTGCACCGGCTACTATTGTAAACAAAGTGAATAGTGCAAAATAGATTGGAGAAACCACTGTTGTGTTCAAAATATCCCATGCCATATTAAGGTGATTTACTTGTAATGATGCAGGAAATGCCGACCATTTGAAAGTAAATATTTTAATTTGAACCATCGAATGTAAGTTTAATGGCTACCAATCACTTTTACAATCATGACAGCCAGCGATCCAATTATGGAGCATATCCCAACATAAACAAAGACATTAGTTTGGTCGGGAATCTGTATAAACAATACGACAAGACTGTTGGTGCACCTTTGCTTGATTCAAGAGTTTGCCTTTTTGCTGCTGGAGGAACCACTTCAATGTTGTTAGAAAGTCTTTTGCCAGAAACTTGTGACATGGAAGTAGGTTTTTACAAATTTTTTCTTTCGGCATCCGGCCTCTTGTTTTCAGCTTCCACTGCGTCTTGGCATTCTTCACAGAACCAACCCCTTCAGGGAGTTTCTCAAGCATTTCTCGCATGCAGTAGGTGTGCTCTGCACCATCAGTGCACCTGCGACATATGGCAAGTAGATCCTCACGACCAGCATCTCCACAGATGTCACACACCTTCACATCGTGTTCAACAACATCTGATTCGTCACTCTCATTTTCAGATTGAGATTCCTACTTGCCAGGTGATTTAATCAGCTCTTCACCTTGAATTTTTTTTCTTCAGGCTTTGCAATTTCCAATTCAGACATATGACGAAGAGGACAAAGTGCCTTCACACCACCAGGAATTTGTACAATAGCACCAAAGCTGTCGACTGAAAGAATCTTAGCCTTCAACACCATCCCGGGTTTGACATCAGAATGAGTAAACACCGCCTCTTCTAAAGCACTAGCCTTCAAAACTCCTGTAGCAAGTCCTTCCAAATGCCTTAACCCAAGAATCCGAACACGGACATGATTTCCTTCCTTGTACTTTTTCTCAAGTTTTTGAATCTCTTCCTCAGCAATATCAGATATACTGACAAAAGCTGGAGTTGACTCTGGAATTGATGGAACCTCGAGCAATAGTCCTGGCCCTTTATCCACCCTGACAACTTTTGAATTCTCATATATATCTCCAATTTTAACATGTGAAGGAGGGGCTTTGTTCTGAACAAGATGTGGATTCAGCGTCAAACCAACAACTCTACTTGATGGATCAATGAATAATACCCGACAAACAACCTTCTGAGATTTAATGTACTTATCCTTCCAGCTTGCTGTAGGATATATATTCTGCAAATGAAACAGATCAACCGTTCCAGTGAAGTATGTGAGAAATGATAACATAACACCGTTCTCAAGAATCGACTTCACACGGGCATTAACCATCACTCCTGGAACTAGAAGATCAATTGACATACCCTTGAGATCCTTCATCACACTATTGGACATTTTATCAGAGTTGGGACTCAAGTAAACCACTTTATGAGCTTTATCAACACTCTTGACCAATCCCTGCACATGTTGCCCAATTCTAACTTCTCCACTCCAGCCTTCTTTAGGTAAGAATCCCGTGAAAGAAGGCAGACCAAAATGAAGAATGAAACCATGATCCTCGATGCTTTTCACATATGCAGCAAGGACCATGCCCATTCATACAGATTTATGTATCCCATAAGCTATGATTTATGTTATGATCGCCTTGAGTGCATTGCATGGCTGACTGTTTCTGTTTTGGTTTTGCAGCAGGTTCAATGTCCATTTCCTGATTGATTTTTTTTTCAACATGTGGTTATGGTATGCCCTCTATAGAAACTATAACTGTTCTCCACAATGAATAACAGAGGTCATAAACATCTTAGTCCTTGTCTTTGCTCCACACAGGGGACATATGTCCAACACTGTCAGTCACAGCGCTGCTTCCTTTTTCCAAATTAATTAGAGGATCAGATTCACCTTCCCTTGCCTGGGATGCTAGTGTGGCAACTTCAACGGCTTTTTGCTGATTCTCAAGAGTACAATAGTAAGAATATAGAATCATCCCAACCATGGCCAACAGAATACCCATGATGTTTCTCCAGCTGAATGGATCGTGGAGCAAAGTATAACCCAATGCCAATACAAGGCATGTCTTTAGGTGTCCAAGAACCTGATAAGTGACTGGAGATGTCTTTCCATTTACAAGAAATGTGCTAAAATTGACTGAAATTGAGATGAGGCATGAAAGAACTATGAAAACCGTCGCTTGCGTTGTGTACTTGAGAGCAAATACAATTTGACTGGTCAAAAGTTTATCCAGATAGGGACCAGAGATTAACAGGGTTGTTGCTTGGTATGGACATGATTGATAAAGAAGCTGGGTGGACTATGGAACTGTTATGACTGAAACATGATTTGTTCATTAGCAGGCTAGCGCCTACAACAAGGTAATGTCATGGTGCATTGATGCTTCACTGTAGTTGATACCTTGGAGGGTGGTTTGTTTTCACTGCAACCTGACTGTTGACTGTTGTTTTGATGCAGGTCCGGTGATCATGTTGTTTGGCAAGAGTGTGCATGGTGTCGTTACAAGACCATTTGGTGAGTGAAAACTCTGTTGTACACAACTCCTTCCATTCTTCCATGCTAACTGGGACTTTGGTGGTTGCATTTGGCCTGGGCAAAGTTTCATCTAGCAGTAGGCACTTTTGTAGCACACTCCTCATGCCTTTGTCCAATAGCAGCAAGGCAAAACAAAGGGCAATAGGGCTAGTGGATCAAACATGTATCGTGAGCTATTTCTTGGTTCAAGCCAAAGGGTGATAAGCAAAGTATTATGTTGGATTGTTAGAGAACTCTTTGGAAATTTAATGAATGGCTTTGGTATTGCAGGGTGCTGCTATACCGACACGAATTGGCGGCTGACTTCAACTTTTATCTCACCGTTCCGCTTCTGTTTCGATAGGTAATGACCGTAACCTTCAGCTCATGCACCGTAAATCTTACTCGGCTGTTTTCCTGCTATTGATGTAGATTGATAATTGGCCATAGTTCGACTCCGGCATGTTTTCATTTTTCACTTAACCTGCGTTTTGTTGTGTGCATTATTGTAGGAGCAGCTGTTGGTTTTTTTCAGTCACCAGTTCAAGCAAGATGACACCGAAATTGTAGACTTCGCCTCTGGAAATTAGAGTTCTGCTCTCCATGTGCATAGTAACAATTTATGGCTTCAACATTTCCGACCTTCAGCCGTTCGTGGGCTTCTCCTACAGCTCTTCCATCTTTTTTTCGCCAAGCATGACCATCTTTACGGAAGAAACGCAGTACTCTTCTACTAAACAGAAATAGGGAACCACTTGTTGGCTATTGCGGTGGCTCATGAGTGAACTGGTACTTTTCATTATTCTGTAAAATGTACATGACTTCAGCCGGCTTGAGCCATCTCCTTTGAGCTTCTTGATACAGATCATTGATATCATATTCGTAACCAGGTGCCATGGTATAATTGAATCTGGATAATCGAATCAAAAGGCAGAGAGCATTTTTTGTTGGAAGCTATCACTCAAGTGGCGCATGCAAAATCCATGGAAAGCGGTAGTGAAAACATGCCTCAACCCCATCCACAGTTCCTTGCTGTCTATCTGACAAAATAGTAAGCCTTGGCATGTTTTCAGTATTAACCTCAAGCAGGTTATGAAGTTCAGTCAGAAACCACGTCCAATTATCATCATTCTCCTCATCAACAACACCAAATGCAAGAGGAAAGAGAGCCCCATCACCATCAAATCCGGTAACAAAAAGTAATGTACCAAGATACTTGCTCTTCAGATACGTTCTATCAAGCCCCAAGAGTGGCCGACAGGCATTCAAAAAGCCATATATAGATGCTTGAAAAGAAATGAATAGGCGTTGGAAACAATTATCAGTTGGATATCCATAAACAGCTGCAATACTGCCCGGGTTTGTGCGTTTCATTTTCTGATAATGCCAACAACATCAATTTCTTTTTTTTTTTTTGAACAGTAAAGAATTGTTCCTTTCACAATATTGCAGGATGCCGCTGGAAACAAATTCATAAGCAAGAATCTGTTGTATGTGATATGAAACTTGTGTGGGAAAACGACAAGAGAAGTTGCCTTCAAGTTGGTCTTAATTGCTGAATTCAATGTTGATAAAATATTTTGGTGGCAAACCGATTTTATTATAGTATTCATAACCAATGTGAAATCTAAGGTTCATGTATGGTAGACTTAGGATTTTAGGATGCAAAGGGGTTGTGTTGACTTTGGTCACAGTTCATTTTTTGTATTTTCCTTGTAGATGGAATTCAATGGACAATTACGGGTGAACTTAGGATTTAATGAATTTGGGTTGACTTTGGTCAAAGTTGACCAAAAAGTCAAATGTTGACCAAAGTCAACTGTTGACCAAAAAGTCAACTGTTGACCAAAGTCAACAGTTGGTCAAAAGTGTCAATTTTTTTTGTATTTTTCTTGTATGGAATCATATGTACTGGTTTAAACAACGACATGAAATAAATTGAAATGGATTAACAAAGGGTTGAAATTGGTTTCACAATTGGCTTGAATGTTTGACTTTTGAGAAGAAAAAAACTTGACGGATAATGTGTATGAATAAAACCATGAAAAAAGACCATAAGGTTATAGTATCCATGAACCAATAACATGACTGGCAAGTGGTTAGAAACACAAGAAACTTGGTTGTTCAGATGACCCAGACCATAGAGGTATCCACAATCACAACACCATGACTTTGGATCAAAACCAAACCTCATGTAAAACCAAAGTTAGGTTAGGCCAAGCATGCCAAACAAACATAAAAAATTCAGGAGCCAAAATCGGGGTATGACAGTTGCCCCTATTTAAGCGTCTTCAACTAGAGAATATGAAGCAGGATGTTCTTCACATGATCGTAGTGGGAGATGGTTAAATACTAAGAAGACCCGGATTTTGATCATGAATCCCTATGAAACAATGCCTGTCAACATGGTCAAAGAAGCAATCTCAAAGGAAGAATCCGTCTGATACGGTGAAAATCGGCCTGAGTACCGAAACAGAAAGTTGACCTGAATACCAAAATAAATGGTAACACAGGAGTACCCATGGCCTGAACGCCGCACATTAGTCTGAACATTAAGCATCGGAATATGAGAGTATCAGTGTTGGTCTGATCACCGGAAATCTGGTCTGAACACCACTTCGATCTGGAAATCGGAAAAAAGACTGGCCTGAATGCCACTTCGGTCTGGATATCGGGAAAACTGGCCTGAATGCCACTTCGGTATGGATACCGGGAAAATCGGCCTGAATGCCACTTCGGTCTGGATACCGGGAAAACTGGCCTGAACGCCACTTCGGTCTGGATACCGGGAAAATTGGCCTGAATGCCACTTCGGTCTGGATACCGGGAACTGGCCTGAATGCCACTTCGGTCTGGATACCGGGAAAACTGGTCTGAACACCACAAGTTCTTCGTCCTGACTGTTGAGAACTCCTTCGATCTGGAAATCGGAAACTGGCCTGAATGCCACTTCGGTCTGGATACCGGGAAAACTGGTCTGAACACCACAAGTTCTTCGTCCTGACTGTTGAGAACTTCTTCGATCTGGAAATCGGAAATTGGTCTGAACACCACATCGGTCTGACTACCGCCTCGGCCTGAACACCGGAAACTTCTTCGATCTGAGAATCGGGAAAGACTGGCTTGAACGCCACTTCGGTCTGGATACAGGGAACTGGCCTGAACGCCACTTCGGTCTGGATACCGGGAAAACTGGCCTGAATGCCACTTCGGTCTGGATACCGGGAAAACTGGCCTGAATGCCACTTCGGTCTGGATACCGGGAACTGGCCTGAATGCCACTTCGGTCTGGATACCGCCTTGGTCTGAACACCGGAAAATTGGCCTGAATGCCATAAGTACATCGACCTGATCGTCGAAAACTTCTTCGATCTGAAAATCGGAAACTGGCCTGAACGCCGCATCGGTCTGGATACCGCCTCGGTCTGAACACCGGAAAACTGGTCTGAACACCATAAGTTCTTCATCCTGATTGTTGAGAACTTCTTCGATCTGGAATCAGAAACTGGCCTGAACGCCGCATCGGTCTGGATACCGCCTCGGTCTGAACACCGGAAAACTGGTCTGAACACCATAAGTTCTTCGTCCTGATTGTTGAGAACTTCTTCGATCTGGAATCGGAAACTGGCCTGAACGCCGCATCGGTCTGGATACCGCCTCGGTCTGAACACCGGAAAACTGGTCTGAATACCATAAGTTCTTCGTCCTGATTGTTGAGAACTTCTTCGATCTGAAAATCGGGAAAGACTGGCCTGAACGCCACTTCGGTCTGAATACCGCCTCGGTCTGAACACCGGAAAATTCTTCATGTCTATCAGCATCGGCGAAGATAACAAAACAGTGATACGTGAGCCGACACGCATGCCAAGGACCTATGCTGGGGATAACAATCGAAAGATTGACCAAAGAGTGCATGAGATATATTATCTGTAGCCGTCAAAATGCAGATAGTACACTCGCATGGAAGATTACCCATAACCGGGTTGTAGGTTGTCAAATGAATAATCGACCGAAAAGAAAGGCATCAGGGTACCAGGACTAAGCATGCAAAAGATGACCAACCAAAAGAGGATAAAAGTTGCCAACTTGGAGCAAATACCCAAAAGAAAGGGGAAAACCCACTGGGGACAATACTGCTTGATCAAGGCAAGTATCCAGAGGGGAAAAGAGTATCAATACCGCAAGCTGGATACTGATAACTGCAAGAAGGGGATTACATCTACCGGTTTGTAGGCAGAAAACCACAGAAAGGTAACCAGTCATCGATAGGATGAGCACAAAGGGTTAACTCTGCCAATGGGATGAAAGTGGGATTTTACAACTACCAGCTAGTAGGTAGAGAACCACAACGATAGGACTTACAACTACCAGTTTGTAGGTAGAAGCCACAGAAAGGTAACCAGTCATCGATAGGATGAGCACAAAGGGTTAACTCTGCCAATGGGATGAAAGTGGGATTTTACAACTACCAACTAGTAGGTAGAAAACCACAAAGATAGGACTTACAACTACCGGTTTGTAGGTAGAAGCCACAAATTCCACTGAGGATGTGATGAATGAGTGCCGGTTAGTGAGCGACTATTTATTTATGCCCCGGGGAAGCACGGGAGACAGCCAACAGGAAGCCAATTTAGGATCGATCCAAAAAGGCAGACTAAAACAGGATTCATCCTAATGAGGAAAGAACTCAATAGGGAAAACCCATCCCAATGTGTGTTGGGAGGGAACGGAAACAACCGTCATCCACGAGGATGTAACTCAGTGGGGAGCGCAGAAGGAAACGGTAGACACTTTCTGCTTAAGGGGTAGACTCTACATGGAGAGATCAGACACACCCACTTCTGCTAAGGGAATAGACCCAAGCTTGCAAGATGCTGCCAACTTCGGGGAGTAACACTGCTAGGGATACCCACTCCACTAAGGAGCCACTTGTTGGGAAAGCACCAACCTCTCAACCATGCTGATGAACCCAATTCTGAAACCGATCCAAAGGCGCGAAGCTAAACTCTTTCCAACAACCCAAACTCGGCTGGTCACCACGACCTAGGGCTAATGGATATGTTTGCAATGTTGATGCATGAGTTTTTTTCTTGTTTTACACAATGCTCCATGATCATGGAAATGCTATGCACTAATGATGCAATGTGTTATGCTTATCTAAATGATGAATGCATAAACACACGTCTCCTCCAGAGACAACACCGGGGAACTCCAGGAACTGTGCTGAGGATCCTATAACCAAGTCAACTTCCATCCTGCTGGGGAAAGACAAACTTTGCTGGGGATGCACTCCATCGAACCCGAACTGCTTGGAGATTACCCTGCTAGGGGAGGCAACCCATTCTTATCTCTACTGGGGATACACAGTCTGGCACTGCTAACTCTACTAGGGAGTGTATAGTCTGAAACAACCGCTTGGGGAGTACAGTAGTGAGAACCTACTGGGAATCTTAAGGAAATGCCCCGAGTGTACATGTTCTGAATAGATGATTCAAAATACTTAAAATTCACAACAATTTTAAATGTTCATTGAGCATGTACCTGTAAAGCTCTTATGTTTCATGATGCAATGTTTATCAAAAATTCGGACGTCATTTTTGCAAACAAAACAGTAAGATGAAAATGAACACAGAGATGTACTGAATAACATGATTTTATTGATTGAGTGGCCTCTGAATAGGCGTTTACATCAGGAAGCAATCCCTGGAAAGAGGTAATCGCACAGAAGATAAAAAAACAGAAATTAATCTAATGGCAATGTGAAATGGATTTCTATTGGGTTCCAATTCTGCTATGACTCGCTCGTCTTCAAGATCCTCCAGATGATCAGCTTTCTGAAGAGAGTGATTGGATTGCTTCCTATCCTTTTGAAAGTTTCCAGTCATCGACATGAGATGAGATTCAGAACTAACTCAGAACGCAGTCATTCGCTTAATCCCTAACTTTTGCCTGGATCGCCCTTTCGGGTTTTCAATCCACCGGGATACCCATTTTTTGCCTAAGTTGCCTTTTCAGGTTTTCAACTTACCGGGTGTACGATCTTTTCATTTCTTAAATCCCTAATTTTTGCCCGAACCTTTTCATTTTCTTGGTTCGTCGGGATGCCCATTTTTTTTGCCTGGACTATTCTTTTTACTGTCCAGCGGGTCTATTTCATGCGAAGTATTTTTTAACTGCGTCTGAGTTCACCGGGGAATTGAAGTCTTCACCATCCATCGTTGCAAGCATTAAGGCCCCACCATCGAAAACCTTGGTGACGATATACGGTCCCTCATAGTTAGGAGTCCACTTGCCCCTGTGATCCGTCTGAGGAGGAAGGATCCTTTTCAACACTAAATCTCCGACTTGGAAACAACGAGGACGCACTTTCTGGTCAAAGGCTCTCTTCATCCGACTCTGATACAACTGCCCATGACAAATGGCCGCCATTCGCTTCTCTTCGATAAGACTCAACTCATTGAACCTTGTCCGAATCCATTCAGCTTCGTCTAGCTTGACATCCAACAGGACTCTTAGAGAAGGAATCTCCACTTCAACAGGTAGGACTGCTTCCATACCATACACAAGGGAGTAAGGGGTTGCCCTGGTCGATGTACGTACTGAAGTGCGGTACCCATGCAAGGCGAAGGGTAGCATCTCATGCCAATCTCTGTACGTAACGACCATCTTCTGCACAATCTTCTTTATGTTCTTATTTGCTGCCTCAACAGCACCGTTCATCTTAGGACGATAAGGGGAAGAATTGTGATGCTGAATGTTGAAGTTCTGACATAACTCCTTCATCATTTTGTTATTGAGGTTGGAACCATTATCAGTAATGATCCTTTCGGGAATCCCATAGCGACAAATGATTTCCTTCTTGATGAAACGGGCAACCACATGTCTGGTGACATTCGCGAATGACGCTGCTTCGACCCACTTGGTGAAATAGTCGATGGCAACAAGGATGAAGCGATGGCCATTGGAAGCAGTCGGCTCAATCTTTCCAATCATGTCAATGCCCCACATCGCAAATGGCCACGGCGAAGACATCACATTCAGAGGATTCGGCGGTACATGCACCTTATCAGCATAAATCTGGCATTTATGGCACTTCCGAGCATACTTGAAACAATCTGATTCCATGGTCATCCAATAATAACCCGCTCTCAACAATTTCTTAGCCATTGCATGTCCACCGGAATGAGTACCAAAGGAACCTTCATGAACTTCCTGCATCAATATGTCTGCTTCGTGTCTGTCCACGCATCTGAGCAGAACCATGTCGAAGTTCCTCTTATACAGCACATCGTCTTTGTTCAAGAAGAAGCTGCCTGCCAATCTTCTCAAAGTCTTTCTGTCATTGTTGGATGCCCCTGCAGGGTACTCTTGATTCTTCAGAAAGCATTTGATGTCGTGATACCAAGGCTTGTCATCAACTACCAGTTCAGCAGCAAACACATACGCGGCCCTATCAAGGCGCATAACATCGATACTAGGAACATGGTTCCACCGAAACACCTTGATCATGGAGGATAGAGTAGCAAGAGCATCTGCCATCTGGTTCTCATCACGAGGTATATGATACAGCTTTACTGTTGTGAAGAAAGTCAACAGTCTTCTCGTGTAATCTCTGTAGGGGACCAGAGTAGGCTGGAGAGTATTCCAATCACCATTCACTTGATTGATCACTAGAGCTGAATCTCCGAAGATGTCTAGAGTCTTGATTCTCAAATCAATGGCTTGCTCAATACCCAAGATACAGGCCTCGTACTCAGCTTCATTATTGGTGCACTCGAAAGTCAGACGAGCGGTGAAAGGCATGTGGGCACCTTTCGGAGTTGTAATGACAGCACCAATTCCACTTCCTCTGGCATTGACAGCCCCATCAAACGTTAAAATCCACTTTTCATCTGGATCAGGTCCCTCCCCAACAACCGGCTCTTCACAGTCTTTAATCTTGAGGAACATGATGTCTTCATCCGGAAAATCAAACTTCATTGGCTCATAATCGTCAATCGGTTGTTGAGCAAGATAGTCTGACAGAATACTCCCCTTGATGGCTTTCTGGGATGTATACTGGATGTCGTACTCTGTCAGTACCATTTGCCAACGAGCAACTCTTCCAGTGAGAGCTGGCTTCTCGAATATGTACTTGATTGGATCCATCTTGGAGATCAGTAAGGTTGTGTGAGTCAGCATGTATTGTCTCAATCGCTTAGCAGCCCATGCAAGTGCACAACATGTCTTCTCAAGCATTGAGTATCTCGACTCACAGTCTGTGAATTTTTTACTCAGGTAGTAGATGGCATGCTCTTTTCTACCTGTCTCGTCGTGTTGACCGAGAACACAACCCATAGAATTGTCAAGTACCGTCAAGTACATAATCAGCGGTCTCCCTGGGACTGGAGGCATAAGGATAGGAGGATTCTGCAAATACTCTTTTATCTTCTCAAAAGCCCTTTGACAATCGTCGTTCCACCTGATAGCCTGATCTTTCCTCAGCAATTTGAAAATTGGCTCACACGTGGCTGTTAGGTGAGAGATGAACCTTGCAATGTAGTTCAACCTCCCTAAGAAACCACGGACTTGCTTCTCCGTTCTTGGCTCAGGCATTTCCTGTATTGCTTTCACCTTGTCAGGATCCACCTCAATCCCTTTTCCGCTAACAATAAAACCCAGCAATTTTCCAGATCTCACCCCGAAAGTGCACTTGTTCGGATTAAGCCTTAGCTTGAATTTCCTTAACCGTTCGAACAGTTTCTGCAGATTCACCAGATGTTCTTCTTCTGTCTGAGATTTGGCAATCATATCGTCCACATAAACCTCGATTTCATGATGAATCATATCATGGAACAGAGTCACCATTGCTCGTTGATATGTTGCCCCAGCGTTTTTCAGACCAAACGGCATCACCTTGTAGCAGAAGGTGCCCCATGGGGTTATGAAAGTTGTCTTCTCCATGTCTTCTGGTGCCATCTTGATTTGGTTATAGCCAGAAAAACCATCCATGAAGGAGAATACCGAGAACTGAGCTGTGTTATCCACCAAAACGTCAATGTGAGGTAATGGGAAATCATCTTTAGGGCTGGCTCTGTTCAGATCCCGGTAGTCGACACACATCCGTACCTTTCCATCCTTCTTAGGTACTGGAACGATGTTTGCAACCCATGGCGGATAATTGGTAACTGCTAGGAACCCTGCATCCAACTGTTTCTGCACTTCTTCCTTTATCTTGACAGCCATCTCTGGTCTCGTTCTTCTGAGCTTCTGCTTGACCGGAGGACAACCCTCTTTGAGAGGCAAACGGTGTACCACAATATCTGTGTCAAGCCCTGGCATATCCTGATAAGACCAAGCGAAGACGTCAACATACTCTTGCAACAGTTCAATCAACCCCTTCTTTACATCATCTTCCAAAGCAGCCCCTATCTTGATTTCTTTCTTGACGTCCTCGGTGCCAAGATTAATCACTTCAGTAGACTCTTGATGCGGTTGAATGACCCTTTCCTCCTGTTTTAACAGCCTGGCAAGTTCTTCAGGGAGTTCACAGTCTTCATCACCCTCTTCTTCAGCTTGGAAGATTGGATTTTTGAAATCGAAGCGAGCCATAGCAGAATCGTTATCAATAGGATCCGGTGATGTGCATCTGCATGAGTGATGGTATGTGCTTATGAGTGTGGACAGAGAGTGAAAACTAAACAAAACATTGCCAAATATTTTTATTTTTTTTTGAAATTTTGAAAACTGTAAAAATAGAAAGACAATGAACAAAATATTTGAATGCAAAAGACGTCCTTCATTTATGATAAACAATGCAGGTATCCACATAGATGAGCCCTACAATGAGTCATTACGCCCTGGGCGGAACGTAAGACTTGGACATGCATGAATAAACAAGAAAAAATTACTCCTGTAGAAGAGTGACTTGGACAAATTCCTCGGAAGACCAATTATTGATGACTTCACCCGGGATCCTCGGACGCACCCAGTTGTCGATGTCGCAATCACTATCTCCATTTTCATCGTTGATCGCAGAGATCTGGCCATATTGGATGACGCCAGCACTGGAGAAAGTAATCGGCCCCTGACAAGTCTGAAGTGCTGAAGTTGTAGAAGTTAACGCTGGTTGATACCCAATCCCGAACTTGTCGTCTTTCATTGGTAACTCCAACAGACGTCCCCAACCGGGAGCAACACCTGAATCCACCAAAGCCTGTGCCTGCTTGAAGGATGAGATAGAGGCACCTGCTTTAAATTCTTCCACCGGAGCCGCATCCTTGATCTGAACCGACTCAAAAGCTTGACAGAGAGTCTCATGAATTTCACCTTCTACCTCTACGTACTTGAAGGTAGACAGGTTACTTACCAGTATGTCCTCCTCACCACAGACGGTGACAATTCTTCCATTGACTGGGAACTTGATCTTCTGATGCAGTGTTGAGGAGACTGCCCCAGCATTGTGGATCCAAGGACGACCCAAAAGGCAACTGTACGAGGGACTGATATCCATCACATAGAATACGGTGTTGAAGGTTTGTGATCCAATCTGAATTGGCAATTCTACCTCTCCAAACACCGACCTCTTAGAACCATCGAAGGCTCTCACCATGAGATCGGAAGGTTTCAAGATCAAACCTTTTACTTCTAACCTTGACAGGGCTCTCTTGGGTAGCACATTGAGAGAGGAACCTGTATCCACCAGAACGTGAGATAACACGGTGTCTTTGCATTCCATTGAGATATGCAAAGCTTTGTTATGGTTGCGTCCAGCTGGTGTTAAGTCAGAATCAGTAAAGCCCAGCCCATTGCTCGCATGAACATTTGCAATGATCCCTTCTAGCTGGTTTACTGAGATCTCTTGAGGCACATATGCAGCATTGAGGACCTTCAGAAGTGCCTCCCTGTGTGCCTCTAAACACAACAGGAGTGAGAGAATGGATATCTTAGACGGCGTCTGAATCAACTGATCGACTACTTTGTAGTCGCTTTTCTTTATAATTCTTAAGAGCTCGTCCACATCATTCGAGAAAGCAGGCTCTGAACCAGCTTGGGGTGCAGAAGTGCCCTCATTTACAACTTGCTTGCCTTTAGCCTTAACCGCGGCATCAGTGCTCTCAGTTTGGGTAGCCGGTGGTGAGAACAATCTACCACTCCTGGTGAATCGCCCGATTCCACCAACATTATCCACTGCGGGACCTTCAACTTCAAGTTCAGACTTTTGTCCCTCTTCTACCTTCAAAGGTCGCTCCACCCCATGATCGTGTGTGTATACACTCCCCCCATAATGCCACGGAATGACCCTTTCACTGGTGAAGGGTAAAGGACCAGGGGTTGTGATTGTCATAGCGGGCGGTCGCACTGGTGGTACTGGTTGCGCTTCTGGCACACTGATCTGATTAGTCGGGTAAAAGATGGTGATAGTAGCGACATCATAGTCATACTCGGGAACCTCATTCATTGAAACAAAAACATCCGGAACACCGGAATCAAGTTCAGTTACATCAAAATCAGACACATTGTTTGGTATGTCAGCAACAACATTTGAAAAATCAGATACATCAATGGGAAATACACAATCAGCAGGAACAACATCTGTAAATTCTTCAACAGCATCTTCAAATACCTCTTCAACTACCCCTTCAGCAAACTCTTTGACAGACAAGTCTTCAACTTGGAGGGTACCATTGTCAAGCAAGACCTGGATACCCTGATGCAGCTTCAAACAATCCTTCCCTTGTGTAGCGCAATCCAAACAACCCTTCCCACAACCGGGGAACACATCGGCCTTCAGCAAGCATTCCTTAATTTCCAACAACGGAGTCTTCAACTTCAACACATCCTTAACAGACTTGGCTTCTTCTTCCAGCATATTCACGTTTGCACCACCATGCTGTGGCATGGGATTGTTGACGACATTAGGAGCCGATGCAAGGTTGATAGCCTTTGAATCTATGAGGTCCTGAACTACGTGCTTAAAAGCTTTGCAGTTCTCGATATCGTGGCCAGGTGCCCCAGAGTGGAAACTGCACCTAGCATTGGCATCGTAACCCACCGGAAGTCTACCAACAGGAGGAGCCAGAGTGCGTAGCTGCACAAGTTGTAGTTGTTGAAGACTAGCAAGCAGTTGAGCGCACGACATTGGAAGAGTGTCGAAACGCCGGTCCATCATCCTCTGCCTCTGTTGATAGGTGGGTCTGTTACCTGGCTGTTGTTGTTGTTGATACTGACCTGGTTGACGTTGTGGTTGCTGTTGTCGGTATTGATTCTGTTGATGTTGTGGTTGTTGTTGTTGTTGTAGTGGTGCTGCAGCCGGAATGGTCACAGCCGCAACATTCGGTTGCTGATGATAGTTTTGAAAGTTATCCCTCCGAACACCTCTGTTCTGATATGAAGTCAAAGAATTCACTCCCCCTTCCCTCTGCTTTTGTCCTCCCATAAATGGCTTCTTTACCCCAGATGAAGATCCACCTCCATTGTAGCTCTTGTAGGTCTTCAGGTAATTCTCTACCCTCTCTCCGGTAGAGACCACATCAGCAAAGTTGGAAGCATTGCACCCCACCAAACGCTCCAGGTAAGGTCCAGGCAACGTATTCATGAACATGTTGGCCATTTCCTTTTCCAACATGGGAGGTTGAACACGGGAAGCTGTCTCCCTCCAGCGTTGAGCGTATTCCCTGAAGCACTCATTGCTTTTAAGAGACAAGTTCTGGAGTTGAGTTCTGTCTGGGGCCATGTCTGCATTATACTGGTATTGCTTCACAAAAGCCTCCGCCAAATCCCTCCAACAACGGATATGGGCTCTATCCAATCTCATGTACCATTCCAGGGATGCCCCAGCTAGGCTGTCCTGGAAGAAGTACATGAGTAGCTTCTCGTCATCAGAGTATGCAACCATCTTTCGGAAGTAAGCTTGCACATGGGTCTTCGGGCAAGAGCTACCATTGTACTTGTCGAAGATTGGGACTTTGAACTTTGGTGGGACCCTCACGCCTGGGACCAATCCCAAGTCAGAAACATCTACCCCCAGGGGATTCTGTCCTTCTACTGCCTTCAGCCTCTCCTCTAATCTCCTGAACATGGGATCCATGCCATGGCCCATGCCAAAGTCTTCCGGCAGCAAGAACTGATCATCTTGATCATCGTGAATGGGTTGATGATCAGGATTGTTATGTGGGATCGGGATAGGCCCCGGTCCATTAACCTCTCCAACAGGAGGATCAGTCACAACCTCTGGTTGAGTAGTTGCAGGATTCCTTTGTATCATTTGTCTAATCTCTTGCTGTCCTTGAGCTACTCCCTGAACCATATCCATGAATTGGTTCATGCGGACCCTCATCTCGGCAAGATCTGCTTGTAGACTTTCCATTGCTCTTTGCTGGTTTCTGCGGGTTCCGTATCGGTGGATTCCTGAATCAGCTATCCTGCTAATGGAACACCCCACAAAATGAGAACACCGCGACGGTACCTTTTATGCAAGACATGCTGATGACTATGCAAATGCAATGACATGTTTATCAAATCCAAAAGGTATTCTAACCCCTTGATTCCAGTCTCACATCTGATAAACAGTATAAGAAGAAAATCCCGACTAGAATCAAGAAGAAGATATAGACCCCACAGAAATGGATAAACACGTGTTAAATGATATGGATGCAGAATGATGTGATGATGTGAATGTAATGCAGTGACGTGGGAATCAGGACTGCTGTTTCTGCTTGAGCAACTGTCGGGTTGCACTGTCTGAAGAGAAAACCCACTGAGGAATAAGATCAAAACTCTGCTCCAAAAAAACCGGGTTGGTTGGAGGTTAAGGTTCCCTGAATTTAGCCCGCCCATTACTGGTAGGTTCTAAGAACAGAAGTTTGTCAGCTTTAGCCTTTCAGTCGAGAATAATACGTTTACCACTAAAGGTTTGGCATTATTACGGGATAAAAGACCTCTGCTGACTCCCCTCAACAGGATATCCTAAAGCAAGTTCCCAGTCTCGGGGTCCTCGGATTGAGCAGCGAGAATGCGCCCACCAGAGCTAACATAATCACGTCTCGGAGGAGAGGCCTCGACTGAGTTCTCGGGAAATGGTCACCAGAGTCGACGATTTCTAAAGGAATATCTGTCGTTATGGAACACCCATAGGACAAAATATATCCAACAGAAACCTCGTCTGGAATGTGGGTCTCATGAACGACTTAACGTAGCAACATACCACGCAAGCCTCATGACTATCCACTCTAACACCTATGTGTACACTCAAGCCTGGGTAGTGGGCTTATCTCTCATAGAACAGTCCCAACCCAACAAGCAAACAACCCACAGAACCCACAGATACAACAAACATATGTACATGAATGCAATAAGGTAAAGCAGGTAAATGCTGAAAATAAATAACTGTACAAAAGAATAAACACCCAACAAACAAGAAGCCTACAAAAGCTAGGAGGGACTCACTTAGGGAAACCAGTCCCCAGCAGAGTCGCCAGCTGTCGCAACCCGAAAAATACGGTATGCGAAAAAACAACCGGCGAGAAAGAAATGACAGAAGAGTCGCCACCGTGCGTTATTTATCCCAACAGAGGGAAAGGAAACGCTCGAAGTAAACCTGGAGAAAGGAAAGGAAAAGACAAGGTCTCGCAACCAAATCTTGGGTTCGGGAGTCGATTATGCGAAGGGAAGGTATTAGCACCCCTACGCATCCGTAATACTCTACGGGATCCACTCTTGTTTGTTTCTGTCTAAAGGGTGTATGTTTATCTAATGTACTATTTACTAAAAGAAAAGGTCAAAGAAAAATGACTCGCACGGATGTCGCATCCACTGCATACGTATCTCATCTGAATATGAGAATCAGAGTCTTCGTAGCTCGGCTACCTAAGGGTTAAGGATAAGTGTGCTCGCTAAGACATCGCGTCTTATGCCTACGTATCTCATCGGGAATGAGAATCAGAGCAAAACGTAGTTCAAACTAACTACGGGAATAAGGGTCTCGATTGCAACTAGGGCAAGAGAAAGGGAAAGTCTCGATCGCAACGAGGGCGAGAGAAAGGATCGCAACGAGGGCGAAAGCAAACAAGGATTATTTGTTAGTTGTTAGTCAAACTCGGCAAGACATCGCATCTTGTGCCTACGTATCTCATCTGAACATGAGAATCAGAGTTGCCGTAGTTCGGCTACACGCACGCCAAACAAACAACACACAAGCAGGCAAACATGGAGCCTGAATGCCAATCATTGGACTTACATCAGCATCCGAACCAAAACACACACAAAAAGGCAAACGTGGAGCCCGAACGCCAATCACTGGACTTACATCGGCATCCGAAACAAAACACACGCACACTGGAACCCGAATGCCACTCGATGGACTTACATCAGCTTCCAAGCACACAACAACCAAACAAGTTAATAGGGAGTCGGGAACTCGAGCCTATAACTGTCAAGCACACACACAAAAAGAAAGAAAAGGTGCCCGGAGTGGTCTCGCACGACCACCTGCCTACATACCTCGTCTGGAACAAGGATCAGGGCGATGTAGTTCCCCTACATAGGGATTGCCATCTGAACATGGACTTACAAAGGAGGACACCAGTTGTGTCAAAGGAGAGTGGGCAATGTGTTCACGTCCTAGCAGTAGGTGTCGCAGCTCGCTGAATCGAGTCTTAGGTAGTTACCTCTTTGCGATAGGACGGACTACATGCCACAAGATTGGAGACGCACAGAAGGTCTAAAAAGAAATGGGGAAGCTCTGCCCTAGAGTTGTCATGCAATGTGTACTTAAGTGTTAGGATTTACAAATGGGAATATCTACCTAATGTTAGCATGCAAAAGGATATGGGAATCCTACCTATGTTATCATACAAAGGGTTCTATCTAATGGGTGCTACCTAATCGGAACAAGAATCGGCGGATGGAACAAGGAGAAGTGTTAGGGATAAGGGTAGATGGCGATGCATGAAGCAATCGACTTACAAAAGGGTGGATGAATACGTGCAGGTTCTGTTAGGTTTTGAGAAATGATTACTCGACGTTGGATCGAGGTTTTGATCTTGTTTTGAAATGGTTATCGAATGTTCATTTTAATTCTTGTATTAACAGATGAATAAAGAATGAAAGAGTAAATTTTATACATTTCATGGGAGAGGGGTACATTTGTTATGAATGGGGGTTGACATGGTAATCAAACAATATAAATATATGCCTCATACACCATACAAGTAGGCAACAGTTAATCAACAATAAGATATTTAAACAAGTATATGATCAAATCAAATAATGAAATGAATGAGCATTAAACAATGTGTGAGTGTAGGTGCGAAGGAAACGGCTCATTGTAAGGAAGCCCAAGAGTAAGCTATGTGAGGTCGACGGCGATGCTTAAAAAAGCAATCGACTTACGAGGGTGTAAAAAATGGGCTCGATATTAAATCGAGAAAAACATGATTTTTAGTTTTTGGAAAAAAAATGGTTTTTTGAACTAAATTCAAATGCAGTAACTATGCATTATTAACAAATGAAATTATAATAAACATAAAAAGATATTAACAAAATACTAAAAGAATAATAATATATATATAAAAAAACTAAAGGAAGATAACATCAAATAAAAAGCAAAAAAGCTTCACATGAGTATCGAACCCTCTCCACCTAATATTATGCAACTAAACTCTCTCCACTAGGCCACTCAATACTATCTGCTATTAAGATACTACCATAAATATACAAACTGGGCTAACAGATTTAAAATAAATAAATAAAAAAAACAAAAAAACAAAACAAACATTTTTATGGGTTTTTTATTATCTCTGTTAAAAAACAAAATAAGCTAAATAAATAAAAAGTAAATAATAATAATAAAAGAAAATAAAAAAACATATATGTTTTCTGATTTTTGTGTTAAAAATGAAATAAATTAAATAATAAAAGAAAAAAAATTAAAAAAGAAAAAAGAAAATGGAAATACAGAGGTTCCTCTTCATCGTCATCTTCCTCCCCACCTCACGAACTCAACCTTCCCAAACTCACTCCTTCACTCTCTCCTCTCTCGGTAATGTTCATCAACACTCACCAAACTTCACATTTCTCTCAATGCCACTCTCGTTCTCAACAAACCCCTCTCAATCACTTTCAGCTCACACAATAATTTCAACAACAAGCACATGAGAACGATAAAAAGAAAGAAAGAAGAGTACTTACAAAGTATCGCAGTGGTGGCGGTGAAGAACGTACAGATGCTGGCCTCCAGGTAAACGATTTTGGGGTCTTTTCTCAGATTTCGCCTCCCAGTTCTTTGTTGTTCTCTAGGGTTTTCTTTGGTCTCTTTTCTGCCTCTAGGTTTTCTGTTGTGCCCTTTAGAAAAAATCCCCCTCTCTTACTGATTTCTCTCCTTTTATATTTCTGTGAATTAGGGTTTCAAAGGTGCTTTTGGTAATCCAGAAGAGTAACTCTGCAAAGCACTTTTGATGTTCAGAAACTGGATTGACCCCTTTGATGTATGGATTTGAGACAGGTAATCTGAGCATCTGAGCATTCCTCTCTGTTTTTGTCTTCATTCCAATTTGGGAATATTTCTGGATTTTGAATTTTACTGCTTTGAGTAATTCTCTACCTTTTACTGCAGTGAATTTTTTAGAAAACTCAGTTGGTTTGGTTGAGGTTCAATGGGCTAAGTTACTTGGAAGTGAAGAAACAAGGGAAAACACAACCAACATGGTGGTTGGATGATGAATTCCTTTAATCTTCTGAGGAGTTGGAGCTAATGCATTAGGTTTGCATTGTATTTGCAGAAGAACACCTTAATTTCATGTGCAAGAATTGTCGGTCTTCTTTGTACAATAAGATTGCTATTTCGCAGGGCAACATATTGTATCTCAGGTTCTGCTGAGAGTAATGTCACAAGAGGAGGGGCCATCTTTTTGCAAAGATTCCGGACCACATCAGTACTGGTGATGAGCTCCATTTGTTGAAGGATCATCTCAACAGTCGATAGCACAACTGCACAATTGGCATGCTGTAACTGTGGCGTAACTCTTTCTACAATGTTCTCTGCCTCACGCGCATCAGCAGCCTTGTATCTAGATAGAGCATCCAATATAAAAACTTGACCCTATTCTGTACATTCATTTAACGCAGTGAGGAGCTTTGACAGTGTGTGGCTAGTGATCTCAAAGATGGGTCTACTGCTATTGTCCTGAATTTTAGCAAGTGCCGCGACAGCATTAGCTACCACCATTGGATTATTATCAGATATCAAATCCTTCAGCGATTCCAAAAATCCCCTGTCCTCAACTAACTTTGTGTTAATGTCATAGAGCTTTGCTACACAAATGGCTGCTGTCTTGCGAACATATGGATCATCGTCCTTTAGACATCTTTGAAGGGGATCACACAAATACTCGGTAATTTTATCCACACGAATGCACCCCATTGTCCGCACAGCTAAGGCACGAATTAAAGGATTTAGATCTTGAGAATCCTTCACAAATGTATTTACTGCCAGTATAGCAAGGTCAGGCTGGCTCTTTGCATAATTTATCAAATACAAGTAGACCAACTTTTCCAGCTCCAAATTTTCTGTCTGCATACAATTCACCACGTCTGTGAACAATGACGACACATCCTTTCCAACAGTCATAGCAGCAATCACTTTATCTCCACAAGAACAATTAATCATAACATTCAATGTTCCAGTATCGGGAATACTATTCGGCGGATAAGTATTGAAGTTTCTCAACCATTGAACATTGGTTAAATTAGCATGGTTGGATCCAGCAACAGAAGCATATGTGTCTCCGGTTTGAACATCGTAACTAAAAATATGAGCAAGAAAGTCGCCGTTGATGCAATCACACGGGAACGGAATGTTGGCTCTTTCGCCGCCAAGAATTATGTCTTTGTTAGGGACGGTGTCTCTGTTGTAATCAACTATGTCTTCTGGTTCGGTGAGAATTGGGGATTTCATGGTTTTTATTGATATTTTTGGATACTGTTTCTTGGGAAAATTCATTATGACTTTTTGATGCGTCAAAGAAGTGCGGCACAGACTGAGGAGTATCATGGCTTCCAGCAGAAGCAGGATAATCAGTGTCAGCAACAGGTGGTTGGATTTTTGGCAACTTGCTTGAATTATGAGCAAACTGTTCCCTTCCATCGTAAGCATCATTTACACTCTGAGAATTGGTACTAGGAACTTCACTTGGATTGCTTTGTTGCGGGAATACCTGCCGTTGCATCATATTATTCTGGTAGCTGAAATTTGTTTATATTTCTCGAGTTTTATCGCATATACCAGCTTCCTTTTTGTTAACCTTTTACTTTTATGCAGTAAATCGGACTTTGTCATATACAAGCTTAAACAAATGGGGAAGATTACTGAGATAGACATTCTACAAATTAGCAAACAATTTGATTCCTTAAACCATGGCATATACGGCAAGATCACTCTAGCTGACCTCATGGAAACGGTCTAATTCAACTATCTCTTCTGAAAGTGTAGACCAGTGCAAGAAACCGACGATATTCAGGACATGAAACATATTTGCGAATTTGTCTCGTGTGTGGCGAAACAGATTCAGGCTTTCGGCAACTAAAACCTGTGATCACATCATCAAGTCAAAAAGTTAACCTTAATGTTGGATCATCTTTTATTTTTGCCAATCTCAAGGAACTATGGATTAACTCCATGAACGTTGCAGACGATGGACCCAGGGTAATCCTGAGTGGCAGCAGATAGTCTGGTCACCTTGTGACAGTATATACCAACAACCCAGTTGTTTAAATATTTGAGTAAAAATGCTTGCAGTTCTCTTTTCACATATTCTAAATAGTTTGTGTGAATAATTCCTATAACTAGCCTGAATTTAGTTTTCCATCTTTTCCCATGGTGATACCAAGTCAGATGCTCAGGCTCCTATAGAACAGCAATATCTGCATCTTCATCGGGGATAATTTCTGAAATATCGCCAACAGCAAGAATGCTCCTTTTATCTCTAGAAAACTTTCCCGGATAAAACTTTATGCTGAAACCATATGCAAATCCAAGTCTATCCTCAAGCCATTGGCGGATATATTTCTCCTGCTCTTCCGGAGAATCAAATGTCATATTGTTTGGATATACTGATAAAGTTTTGGTGACAGGGGACTGTACACATCGGTACTGGAGGGAGGATCTGGTATTCTAATGCAGTGCAAAACAGTTGTCCCAGATAAATCAGTGATGAAACCACATAGCTCTGATGCAACTGCTCATACTTTGTCCTGAATAATCCTTAGACATGATTGCACCGGCTACTATTGTAAACAAAGTGAATAGTGCAAAATAGATTGGAGAAACCACTGTTGTGTTCAAAATATCCCATGCCATATTAAGGTGATTTACTTGTAATGATGCAGGAAATGCCGACCATTTGAAAGTAAATATTTTAATTTGAACCATCGAATGTAAGTTTAATGGCTACCAATCACTTTTACAATCATGACAGCCAGCGATCCAATTATGGAGCATATCCCAACATAAACAAAGACATTAGTTTGGTCGGGAATCTGTATAAACAATACGACAAGACTGTTGGTGCACCTTTGCTTGATTCAAGAGTTTGCCTTTTTGCTGCTGGAGGAACCACTTCAATGTTGTTAGAAAGTCTTTTGCCAGAAACTTGTGACATGGAAGTAGGTTTTTACAAATTTTTTCTTTCGGCATCCGGCCTCTTGTTTTCAGCTTCCACTGCGTCTTGGCATTCTTCACAGAACCAACCCCTTCAGGGAGTTTCTCAAGCATTTCTCGCATGCAGTAGGTGTGCTCTGCACCATCAGTGCACCTGCGACATATGGCAAGTAGATCCTCACGACCAGCATCTCCACAGATGTCACACACCTTCACATCGTGTTCAACAACATCTGATTCGTCACTCTCATTTTCAGATTGAGATTCCTACTTGCCAGGTGATTTAATCAGCTCTTCACCTTGAATTTTTTTTTTCAGGCTTTGCAATTTCCAATTCAGACATATGACGAAGAGGACAAAGTGCCTTCACACCACCAGGAATTTGTACAATAGCACCAAAGCTGTCGACTGAAAGAATCTTAGCCTTCAACACCATCCCGGGTTTGACATCAGAATGAGTAAACACCGCCTCTTCTAAAGCACTAGCCTTCAAAACTCCTGTAGCAAGTCCTTCCAAATGCCTTAACCCAAGAATCCGAACACGGACATGATTTCCTTCCTTGTACTTTTTCTCAAGTTTTTGAATCTCTTCCTCAGCAATATCAGATATACTGACAAAAGCTGGAGTTGACTCTGGAATTGATGGAACCTCGAGCAATAGTCCTGGCCCTTTATCCACCCTGACAACTTTTGAATTCTCATATATATCTCCAATTTTAACATGTGAAGGAGGGGCTTTGTTCCAAACAAGGGTGGATCCCGTAGAGTACTACGGATGCGTAGGGGTGCTAATACCTTCCCTTCGCATAATCGACTCCCGAACCCAAGATTTGGTTGCGAGACCTTGTCTTTTCCTTTCCTTTCTCCAGGTTTACTTCGAGCGTTTCCTTTCCCTCTGTTGGGATAAATAACGCACGGTGGCGACTCTTCTGTCATTTCTTTCTCGCCGGTTGTTTTTTCGCATACCGTATTTTTCGGGTTGCGACAGGCATGTTGAGATGTTGTATGAATTTTTGTGGAATTTTACATTGTATTTCCAATTTGATCATGATTTTTCATTTCTGGTGGCCATTTGTGCAAGCTTGTATGACATAGGTTGGTAGAATGGACGTGAAATCCTCATATGGTATTGTATGGTCATGAAATTTGGTATGAATGTTGTAGACACATAATGTGACATCCCTGTTTTGGTCCCATCCATTTCTTTCTTGTTTTCAATGAGATATGAATTTTTGAAGTGGATGTATGCATTGATGATGTGAATTGAAGCATGTAATTGTGTCTGTTTTTGTTGATTTTCATTGACATGGTTCCATTTGCCCAAATGAGCTCAAATTTGACATGGTAGACCTTGAATATCCCCTGTTTAGGTGTAATTAATTTGAGAATTTTTGGAATTGTTTTGGTATGGGTTTGAATGCAATACTTCTGTTTGTATGTTTGATGCTTCCTTTGAGCCAATATGGATTGTTTTGAGCATAGCATGAACATGATGAATGATATAAACATGAGACTAATGATGTTTGCTCTTGTTTGATGATAATTTGAGATTGGTTGGTGGATACCTTGCTGTTTAGGATTTTTTATTGCCTTGGGACCCTAGGCTTGGCCTAGTGGTCTAGTTGCTAATGTTTGCTTGGTTTTTCAGGATCAAAAAGCAATGCACATGGATAATGGTCCAAATCAATTTTAATTGATGTTGTTGATGTTTGTACACTAACATAACATTGTTTTGTAGGTTGTGGAGCTTGGGCTTAAGCCTTGAGCTTGCCTTGTGTTGTGCATAGTTTGTGTAAATTTGATTGATTGAACACTTGTTGTTTATAGTTTGTCTGTCTGAATACTGACTGAGTTTGATTGTTTCCAGGTACTTTAGTTGCTCAGTTCCTTGTGAACTATTGCTTTGCTTTGCTTAAGCAACTTGCATTGAGGTATAACTTCCTAACTTCATGTAGTCTGGGAGACCGGGCCTGTTACCGGGCCGGGCAATTGTCTGAAGTCCTCCTTAAGAGGCAATGCTTGTGTATGTTTATTTTTAAGCCCAAGCAGGAAAAGTCCTTTGAAGAAGGCAATTGGTGGAAGGTAGGGATATGTAGTCTATCCCCCACTATTCAGTGAGTCTTCTCCTTGCTCCCATTACATGGTTGTAGCATTGAGATCCAAAGCCCAAGATCTGTTGTGTCAGAGTCTTCGAGTATAGAAGGGTTCTCCTATTCTGGACCCATGCTCATTTGTCAGAAGCTCTCCCTGGTCAGGGATAAGAGCTGTGAGGTCTCATCCTCACTTCATCCTTTCATCTGCTTCACCTTAGCCCCGCAATGGCAAGGTTAAGAGCAAATCCAGCCTGTATAGACGACTTGCTTAGGCAGTCAAACCCTTTTGTGTGAGCCCCCTTGTTTGGCTATAGTGGGTGCTGTGTGAATATCTGATTGACATGTTTGTTTGAGATGCCTGTTCTCATTTGATGTATGTTGATCTGTATGATTTGTATGCTTGTGTGCTAGCTTCTTTCCTGGTTAGGATAGTTTGCTTATGCAAGTAGGTTAGAAACCTGAACTTAGGGCCACGATGCATGACAACACTAGGCTCGAGTCTCAGCTCCCTGGTAGTGTGTCTTTCCCTCTGTTTCTGGTTAGGAGAGTTTCTCCCCTGTTCAGGGGAACTACATTCGCCCTGATCCTTGTTCCAGACAAGGTATGTAGGCAGGTGGTCGTGCGAGACCACTCCGGGCGCCTTTTTCTTTTTTGTGTGCGTTGTTTGAAACTGCTAGGCTCGAGTCCCCGACTCCTTAGCATGTTGTTGTTTGTTTGTGCTTGTTTTGGTTCGGATGCCGACGTAATTCCATCAAGTGGTAGTCGGGCTCCATGTTTGCCATGTTGGCTTGTTTGGTGTGCGTGTGTTGTTTGGCGTGTGTAAGCCGAACTACAGTGGCTCTGATTCTCGTTCCAGACGAGATATGTAGGCATAAGGTGCGACGCCTTATCGAGCTCCCTCTTCTTAACCCCACCTGCGTTCCCCGTGTGTGTGTGTGATGTTTAGCAACCTATTCTTATTCTTAGAACGTGGATCCCTAGGAGTACCTAGGACGTGAGGGGTGCTAATACCTTCCCCTTGCGTAACCGACTCCCGAACCTGTCTCTTTGGTCGCGAGACCATTTCCTTTCCAGGTTTTTCTGAGCGTTTCCTTTCCCTATCTTGGGATAAATAACGTTTAGTGGCGGCTCTGTGTGTTTTATTTTTTAGGCTCGCCGGTTGATTTTTCGCAGGATGCGACAGCTGGCGACTCTGCTGGGGAAGCATGATGTAGACCTATGCTGGTCCATTGTCCCTAAGCGAGTCTTTCCTAGCGTTCTAGGATTGGTTTAGGTTGATTGTGTGTGTTATTTATTGCATTTATTATTCTAACCCTCCATATTTGCATTAAATGTCTGCATGCATCATACTATCATGCTGTTGCCGTCCTCTATGCAGGTGGTTCCTCGGTTTGGGGTGGGTGTTCTGAGTGGGGCTAAAACCCAGGCCCGAGTATACACCTAGGACTAGTGTGGTCTCATGTCGCCTCTTTCATGTTAGGTTAACATGTGCCTGGCGGCGTGATGTACCACAAGCCGGACGAGGTTCATTTGATAGTGCTGGCCTCTGTGGAGTATCCACTTTGGCTTAGTTACTTCATCTGAATTATTGACTCTGGTGACCGATCATTTCCCGGATCTTTGGTTTAGACGATCTTAAGGGAGCTACAATGGCACACCCGAAAGGGCAAACCCATTGAGTATCTCCGCCCGATTGTCGAGACTATTATCCGCCTTAGGATGACATGTTTAGAACTTACCTGTGAGGGGAGGGTGGTTCTGTCAGATGTTTGTTCAGATGGAGCCTTCAGATGGTGACTTTTTGATCAGTGATTCAGAGACATATTTATAAGTCGGATTTATGGTCATTTATTGCCGTGACGCCGGAGTGCTGTCCGTGAGTTATCAGTGGGGATCCGTTTATTTCAGGATTCCCTGGGCCGAGATATTTATCAGTGGGGATCCGTTTATTTCGGATTCCCTGGGTCGATTCAGATTGTGGTGGTGTGTCTGCTCAGAGACCAGTGATGATGATGATGTATCTGTCTTCCGTTTATTTCGGAACCCGTGGGTCAGATTGGTGGTTATTCGCTCCTCAGATGGTTATGATCAGTTCAGAGACCAGATTCAGTGCAAATGATCAGATAACTTGGAGGATGGCAACGCATTGCATTCATTCATCAACATCATTACATTTTGCATTAATTGCATCTAACACATGTTTACCCATATGCAGGGGCATTTTTGATCGAGATCCTGGTTGAGAGATTTCTTTGCTCAGAGATAAGGACCGGTTTGAAGCCAGATGTTGTCTACAGTTTCTTCGATCCAGAGATTGGTGTGTTGAAGGAGATGATAGCATTGATTACTCTTGACCATGTGGGGATGTTCAGAGAGGCATATGGTAGTATCTTGAAGATGGTTTTCAGACTCACAGACAGTGACAGAAGTGCCATTCATACTCTTCTTCAGTTCTATGACCCGGGGCTGAGGTGTTTCGTATTTCCTGATTACTTGTTGGGACCTATGATGGAGGATTATGTCAGCATCTTGGGTACTCAGGTCCGAGATCAGATTCCTTTTCATGTCACCAGAGCAGAGCCAGATGTCCTTGGAATTTCGCGTGCTCTTTATTTGAGCCCGGAAATGGTCAAGGAAGGGTTGAAGGAAAAGGGAAAGCTACCGGGGTTTCATTTGAGTTTCTTGGAGTCTAATGCCAAGGAACATGCTGTTATGGGTAACTGGAAGACGGTTTGCGCATTGATTGCTGTGAGCATTTATGGGATTGTTCTGTTCCCTAATCAGAAGAATTTTGTTGACCATAATGCTATCAGATTGTTCATACAGAGAAACCCTATTCCTACTCTGATCGGAGATGTGTACTACTCAGTGCATAATAGGAATGAGAAGAGGCGTGGTGGCTTGGTCAGATGCTGTTCTCAGTTGCTCTTCAAATGGTTCATGGGATATTTGCCTTCCCGAGGTGCTTTTGTTCAGATTGATCCCAGTGTCAAGTGGTCCTTCAGGTTGATGAGTCTGCGGGCGGATGATATTTCTTGGACTCATAATGGTCTGGCTGGAAGAGACTTTATATGCAGTTGTGGGAGTTTACCTAATGTGCCTTTGGTGGGAGTTCAGGGTTGCATTAATTACAACCCAGTGCTTCTCAGGAGACAGATGGGGTTTGCTGTAGAGGGTCCTCCTCTCGGGCGAGAGATTCAGGAGTCCTTCCATTTTCCGATTGACGGTAACCAGACCAAGCTGAGGCAGGTATTGGATGAGTGGCGAGATATCCAGAGGAAGGGCAAGGTTCCTTATGGTAAGATCAACTGTCGGTATTTTCCTTTGTTTGAAGATTGGTTGCGGAAGAGGATTGAGGTTACATTTCTACCGTTTCCTGGAGGTGATTCTGTGTGTCCTAGGATCGAGGGTCCAAGTTCTTCTGTCAGCATGGAAGAATTCCTCGAGATGAAGAGGGCCAGAGACCAGTTACTTGCAGAGAAAGCGGAATTAGAGAGAAGTGTTGCTCATTTTCAGGCAGCTAATCAGGAAATCAAAGTGAAGATGGAAGATCAGGACAAGCGACACGCCTTGGTAGCCAAGCGCTTTGAGATGGACACAGCCTACTATGGGAAGATCAACCAAGCTTTAGCATCGTCCAACCGGGAGCACGACCTTACGAAGGATAAGCTGTTCAGAGCATTAAAGGTGATTGAAGATGAGAAGAGAAGGCAAATCCTTGTCCGAGATCAGAGGGATGAGAGAGCCAGAGTCCTCGCTGCAGAATGGGAAGCGGAGAAAGCAAAGATCCGGGCTGAGAGAGATCATTACATGGTAGAAAGAGACCACTACTTCAGACAGATGAAGATTCATCAGAAGGAAGTTGGAAGACTACAGCAGGAGAACACCGAGCTCAGGTTCGCCGCAGAGTTCGTGAGAATGGAAGATGAGATAGGGCCACCTGCGGGACCCTCATCCAGTTAGATCTTTCATTAGTGTTGGATTACCGTCAGGCCTGTTGACGGAATTCACTTGTCTGTATTTTCTTCATATTCTGGAGGATTGTATTTGATATATCTGGATGATGTATGACTATGGCACTGATTGTGCACACTTTTGGCTATGTGATGGTGATTTTTCATTCGGTGATTGGTTTTCAAGCTTTATTTGCTTTGCTGTATGCACTCTCACAAGCACACACATGGTTGGGGGTATCATGCTAAATCACATATCTCCGATTTGCACGATGAAATCAAATGCTGAATGACAGAATATTGATGCCGGATTATTATTTGTCTCAATGATACCAGGATCGAGAGACAAAGTGTCCTTCATATGGATAGACACTGCATTCATGCATTGATCATAATAACTGTGCTTTATTTTGCAGGTGTTTGTTACTAACGTGCTTGTTTGTGACAGGAATCATTGCTCGCGCTCGAAGGACAGTACCTTTGCACTCAACTCGCCCTCACAGATATTACACTCGGAGAAATACGCCCCGACTCATGGAGCTTCCCAGTGCTGATATTCTTGAACTGAAAGATAAAATGAATGAGCTGATCAATATAATGCAAGGCTTTGCAATTGGTCAGAAGGCTTTGGCAGATAAGGTTGAGAAACTCGAGCGGGTTTCTGCAGCAAACAGTGGGATAAACCTGGATGGAGTCTCCAACCATGGGCAGGGGTCTAGAGATGGTGGAAAAAGGACAACAGTGGGTCTTGTGAATAATCCTGGTGGCAATGCTGGTGGTATTGGTGGTCAACCTGGACCAAGTCAAAATCTGAAGGATAATTTTGTGCCTCCTTTCTATGGGTTTGACGAAGATTAGGAAGAGGATAGGGAAGCTGACCAGTTTTCTATGCAGAACGAGCCGTTTGTGCCTTACGCTGTTCCTCCGCAGAACAAAGAAATTCAGCTGCTGGCTGAGAAAATCAAAGTGCTGGAGAGCTATGCCACGCCTGGGGTGGTGAACATGTCTAACATGGGGCTGGTGGAAGGGATTGTTATTCCTCAGAAATTTAAAGCGCCCGCATTCGACAAGTACAACGGTAGTTCTTGCCCGGAAACTCATCTCCAGGCATTCGTCCGCAAGATCTCTGCATACACGTCGGACCAGAAACTGTGGATGTACTTTTTCCAAGACAGCCTGTCTGGAGGTTCCTTGGAATGGTATACTAAGTTGAAGTCTTCTGATATTAAGAGCTGGCAGGATCTGGGAGATGCTTTCTTCAAGCAATACCAGTTCAATGCAGATATGGCTCCGAGCCGTACCCAGCTGCAGGGTATGTCTCAAAAGCATAATGAGGGCTTTAAGGAGTATGCCCAAAGGTGGAGAGAACTGGCTGCGAGGGTGCAACCTCCTTTGGTGGACAGAGAAATGTCTGACCTGTTTATGGGGACCCTGCAGGGGCCGTTTGCAGAAAGAATGGTGGGTTGTCCTGTGACTAACTTCTCGGATATAGTGGTAGCTGGAGAGCGTATTGAGAGTTGGTTAAAGTTGAGCAAAATTCAGGGTGCGTCTTCTTCTTCTTCAGGTTCGAAGAATCCATTCGGTAGTAATGGGGGTCAGAGAAAGAAAGAAGGAGACACCAGTGCAGTTTACACTCAACGTGGACCCAGTAGGGACCATTACTTCCAGCACAACGCTGCAGTAACAATTCCTGCTGAGTCTCAGCCAGCACAACAACAACAGCAACAGAGGCAACAACCCTTTCAGCAGAGGCAGCAAAGGGCTGGTTATCAGATCCGGGGCAAAGCACAGGATCGTCAGTTTGATAGGCCTCCGGTGAGCTATGCTTTCTTGTTTAAGAAGCTGCAAGATTTGGGCCTTGTGCAGACCAGAACTCTGGCACCTTTGAGACCTGATCAAAGGCCAGCCAGCTATGATGAGAATGCTAAGTGTGAATTCCACTCGGGTGCGCCTGGGCATAACATTGAGAACTGTAAAGCTTTTAAGCACACAGTTCAAGATTTAGTGGATTCCAAGGCCACTAATTTTGCTCCATCCCCCAATGTCAATGCTAATCCCATGCCTGCGCATGGTCAGAGGGGGGTGAATGCCATTTCTGAGGAGAATAGAACTGGGCTGTCTGATGTTGAGCAGTTGAAGACGCCTTTGGCTGAGGTCAAGAGGCAGTTGCTGAAGAATGGGGTGTACCCGGGCTGTGGCTTTGATTGTGTCGAGTGCACGGTTTCTGCGAACGGTTGTGAGCTTCTGAGGAAGCATGTCCAGGGGCTGATGGACGGTGGTGATATTGTAGTAGAGAAGGCTGAGGGAAAGAAGGAAGAGGTCTCCACCATAACCATTTTCTATGATCCGGTGGATTTGTCCAACTTGGTGGAGGAGGCTCCAGTTACTATCACGGTACCTGGGCCGATTCCATACGACAAAGATGATGTCGTACCTTGGCATTATGGTGGGGAGGTCTATTGTAATGGGGAGAAGATTGAGGAGCAGTCTGCTAGTGAAACCACCGTGCTAAAGGTGGATAATGCCGGTCCCAGCGGTTTCACTCGCAGCGGTAGGCTGTTTGCTCCCGATACTCTGAGGAGGGGGGAGGAGGAAAAAGAGAAAAAAGAAAAGGCCGAGGCTTTAGCCAGGGCAAAGGGGAAGGCTGTGGTTGAAAATGGTAGTACTCCTGTGATGACACCGGCGCCTGCGGGGTCGGATAATAAAATTGATGATGATGCGGAAGAGTTCCTCAGAATCATTAAGAAGTCTGAGTACAAATTGGTGGATCACTTGCAGCAGACTCCTTCAAAGATTTCAATTCTTTCACTGCTGCTGAGTTCTGAGGGTCATAGGGAAGCTTTGCTGAAGATTCTGAAGAAAGCCTATGTGCCTCAAGAGATCACAATCAACCAATTGGAGACGGTCGTATCCAACGTGCATGCTAGCCATGGGTTGGGCTTTACTGATATGGATTTGACCGTAGATGGAAGGAATCATAACCGGGCTTTACACATTGCAATAGAGTGCAAGGGAGCCGTGCTTTCGCATGTGCTGGTTGATACCGGCTCCTCATTAAATGTGTTGCCAAAGAAAGCCTTGGCAAAGCTGAACTGTGATGGACTGATTTTGACTCCGACTGATCTAATCGTGCGGGCATTTGATGGGTCCAAGAGGGCTGTGTTCGGGGAGGTGGAATTGCCGGTGAAGATTGGACCCGAGGTGTGCAAGTCAACTTTCTATGTCATGGACATTCAGCCGGCATACAGTTGCCTGTTGGGTCGCCCATGGATCCATGCTGCTGGGGCAGTTACGTCGACTTTGCACCAGAAGCTAAAGTTTATCTGGGAGGGTCAAGTCGTCACCGTGTGCGGAGAGGAGGACATCTTCGTCAGTCACCTGTCTTCGTTTAAGTACGTGGAGATGGATGGGGAGATTTGGGAGACGCCTAGCCAGGCATTTGAAACTGTCAAGGTGGAGAATGCTCTGTTTGCTAAGCAGGAAGAAGAGAAACCATCCATCGCTTCATACAAGCAGGCTGCTGAGGTAGTGAAAAGTGGAGAAGCTCCTGGTTGGGGAAGAGTGATGGAGGTCCCCGAGAAGAAGGACCGCTTTGGGGTTGGATATCAGCCGAGCCGAGGCTCCGGACGAGGAAGAGGACGTCGTGCGTCAGTTACTTTTACGAGTGCCGGAATGCTGGATCCGGATCACATCTGTATGATGGATGAAGACTCTGACAGCGATTGCTATATGGACCAGTGGATAAAGCCGTGCGAACCAGGGATGGAAATCCACAACTGGAAGGCCGAAGAGATCATCCGGGTCACTCTCCTCGAAGAGTAATATTTTTCTTGTTTTCTTTCTTATTTGCATGCAAACCATACGTGTTGCCCGACACGTAATGGTTCATTGTAAGGGCCTCCTCATGTCATAAATTGCAAATTTTGCATCATAAATGAAAGGATGTTTTTCAATCAAAAAGCGGTGTTCCCTGTTTTTCATTTATTTTTGCAGTTTTAAAAATAAAACAAACAAATAAAAATGGCAATGTTTTCATTTTTCTTTTTGTTTTTCACACCGGTTCTAAAGCAATGCATGAATCAACATTCATGCAGATGCGACTCCTCTCCGGATCTCATTGATAACAATCCTGTTACACCCTCGTATGACTTCGACAATCCGATCTATCTTGCTGAGGAAGAAGACGAAGAAGATTGTGAACTGCCAGGGGAATTAGCCAGGTTGTTAAAACAAGAGGAGAAGGTGATTCAGCCGCATGAGGAACGGATAGAGGTCGTGAACCTGGGTACCGACGAGGTCAAGAGAGAAGTGAAAATCGGGGCTGCTTTGGAGGTAAGTGTAAAGAGCAGAATGGTTGCATTGTTGAAAGAGTATGTCGACATCTTCGCTTGGTCTTATCAAGATATGCCAGGGTTGGATACCGATATCGTTGTGCACAAGCTACCATTGAGAGCAGATTGTCCTCCAGTGAAGCAGAAGTTGCGCAGAACTCGACCTGATATGGCGATGAAGATTAAGGAAGAAGTGCAGAAGCAATGGGATGCTGGTTTCCTTGCTGTCACTAACTATCTGCCATGGGTTGCGAACATTGTGCCAGTCCCGAAGAAGGATGGTAAGGTAAGGATGTGTGTGGACTACCGGGATCTGAATAGGGCTAGTCCGAAGGATGATTTTCCACTACCTCACATTGACGTGTTGGTAGACAATACAGCTCAATTCTCGGTGTTTTCCTTCATGGATGGTTTTTCTGGCTATAATCAAATTAAAATGTCGCCAGATGATATGGAGAAAACAACGTTCATTACACCGTGGGGTACCTTTTGTTATAAGGTGATGCCATTTGGTCTCAAGAACGCCGGTGCTACTTATCAGAGAGCCATGGTGACTTTGTTTCATGATATGATTCATCATGAAATTGAATGCTATGTCGATGACATGATAGCAAAGTCCCAGACAGAAGAGGGGCATTTGGTTGATTTGGCTAAGTTGTTTGACCGGCTGAGACAGTTCAGACCGAGGTTGAATCCGAATAAATGCACGTTCAGAGTACGGTCCGGTAAACTGCTGGGGTTTATTGTAAGCGAAAAAGGAATCGAGGTCGATCCTGCAAAAGTAAAAGCGATAAAAGAAATGCCTGAACCGAGAACAGAGAAGGAGGTTCGTGGTTTCTTAGGTAGATTGAACTACATTTCGCGGTTCATATCTCATCTAACAGCCACGTGCGAACCGATATTCAAGTTGTTGAGAAAAGATCAAACGGTCAGGTGGAATGATGATTGCCAAGCGGCATTTGAAAAGATAAAAGAATATTTGCAGGAGCCTCCGATTCTGATGCCTCCTGTGGAGGGAAGACCGTTAATACTGTACCTGACAGTCCTCGAGGGGTCTATGGGGTGTGTATTGGGGCAGCATGACGAGTCTGGTCGAAAAGAGCATGCCATATACTACTTAAGCAAAAAGTTTACCGACTGTGAAACAAGATATTCACTGCTCGAGAAAACTTGCTGTGCTTTGGTCTGGGCTGCTCGCCGACTAAGGCAGTACATGTTGGTTCATACCACTTTATTGATTTCCAAGATGGATCCAATCAAGTACATTTTCGAAAAGCCAGCATTGACCGGAAGGGTTGCGAGGTGGCAAATGATTTTGACTGAATATGATATACAGTATACCTCTCAGAAGGCGATTAAGGGGAGTGTATTGTCTGATTACCTCGCCCAACAACCCATTGATGATTATCAACCGATGAAGTTTGAATTCCCTGATGAGGACATCATGTTTCTCAAATCGAAAGATTGCGAGGAACCGATCCCGGAGGAGGGGCCTGACCCTGAATCCGAATGGATTCTGATGTTTGATGGGGCCGTTAACGTGAATGGAAGCGGTGTTGGTGCTGTTTTGGTTACGCCGAAAGGATCCCATATTCCTTTTGCTGCCCAGCTAACATTCGAGTGCACCAACAACGTAGCTGAATACGAAGCGTGCATATTGGGAATTGAAGAGGCGATTGATTTGAGAATCAAGAACCTTGTCATATATGGAGATTCAGCTCTGGTGATAAATCAGGTTAACGGGAAATGGTATACGCATCAATCTCATTTGGTTCCGTATCGAGATTATACGAGGAGATTGTTGACGTTTTTCACCAAGGTGAAGATGCATCATGTGCCCAGAGAGGAGAACCCTCTAGCAGATGCTTTGGCTACACTGGCTGCCTTGATTAAGGTCCAGTGGTGGAATCAGTTCCCCAGTGTTGAAGTTGGACGTCTGGATAGACCGGCTTATGTGTTTGCTGTTGATACAGCGCCTGATGATGAGAAGCCGTGGTATTATGATATCAAACGCTATCTTGAGACGCAAGAGTATCCTGAGGGAGCATCGAAGAAAGATAAAAAGACTCTGCGGAGGTTAGCCATGGTGTTTTACCTGAATAAGGATGGGGTTTTATACAAGAGGAATTTTGATTGGGTCTTGCTCAGATGTGTGGATGATGCAGAAGCAAGCCGATTGATGAAAGAGGTTCACGAGGGGTCATTTGGTACCCATGCCAGTGGGAATGCGATGGTAAAGAAGCTGCTGAGAGCAGGTTATTATTGGATGACAATGGAGGCCCAGTGTTTCAATTATGTGCGGAAGTGTCATAAATGCCAGATTTATGCTGATAAGGTGCACGTGCCTCCAAATCCGTTGAGCTTAATGTCGTCTCCATGGCCATTTGCTATGTGGGGCATTGATATGATCGGGAAGATAGAACCCACCGCTTCGAATGGGCACAAATTCATATTAGTGGCTATTGATTACTTCATCAAGTGGGTAGAAGCAGCCTCTTATACGAATGTGACGAAGCAGGTCGTAGCTAGATTTCTCAAGAGAGACATCATATGCCGGTACGGGGTTCCCGAGAGAATCATTATTGATAATGGTTCTAATTTGAACAATAAGATGATGGCAGAGTTGTGCCGGGAATTCAAGATCGAGCATCACAATTCTTCTCCCTATCGTCCGAAGATGAATGGGGCGGTTGAGGCAGCCAACAAAAACATAAAGAAGATTGTGCAGAAAATGGTGGTAACCTACAAAGACTGGCATGACATGTTACCGTTTGCATTGCATGGGTACAGAACGTCGGTACGCACATCTACTGGGGCAACTCCTTTCTCATTGGTATACGGGATGGAGGCTGTATTACCTGTTGAGGTTCAGATTCCCTCTTTGAGAGTCCTGATGGACGTGAAGTTGCAAGAGGCCGAATGGGTAAGGACCCGGTATGAAGAGTTGAGCCTGATTGAGGAGAAGAGGCTGGCGGCCATCTGTCATGGGCAGTTGTATCAGCAGAGGATGAAGCGTGCTTTTGACAAGAAGGTGCGACCTCGAGTATATCACGTAGGTGATATGGTGCTGAAAAGGATCCTTCCTCCTCAAAATGATCGAAGGGGCAAATGGACACCGAATTATGAAGGTCCATTCGTGGTCAAGAAGGTTTTCTCTGGTGGAGCCTTGTTGTTAACGACCATGGATGGTGAGGATTTTCCATCCCCTGTGAATGCGGACGCAGTTAAAAAATACTTCGTATAAATTGACCCGCTGGACGAAAAGAACAAAATAGTCCAGGCAAAAATGGGCATCCCGGCGAACCAAAAACAGAAAAAAGGTTCGGGCAAAAATTAGGGATATAAAATGAAAAATTGTACACCCGGCAAGTCGAAAACCTGAAAAGGCGACTTGGGCAAAAAAGGGTATCCCGGTGGATTGAAAACCTGAAAGGGCGGTCCAGGCAAAAGAGGGATTGAAACGAACAACTGCGTCTGGCATGATCGTTTGCGCTTTGGTTAAAGCGTCATGGATAATACCCGGTAGGGATCAGTTGGAATCATCTTGTTCAGAAGGCAGAAAGCATGGAAAGTCTGAGGACATATGGGGTGTAACCGAGTTGGAACTCGATGAGATTACGGGTTTCACATTGCCATTAGGATAAATTTTTCCTTTTGAGCGCAATTACCTCTTTTCAGGAATTGCTTCCTTTTGTATTGCTCAATTTGAGCCACACTTTTTCAATCAATAAAATGCACATTCAGTCAAATAATTTTGTTTTTGTTTTTCATTACCGCTTTGATTGCAAAAACATCCGATTATTTTGATAAAAGAATTTTGCATTTTAATGCATACAGGTTCCTTCCAATGCATGTTTATAAGATTGAATGCTTGAAATCTTATTTGGAAGGTTGAGTGACCCAAGTGTTGAAATCTTGACACGCCTGGGGCACGGTTTTATCTGACGGTCTGTTTTGCAGGAACTGTTACGTATTTTCACTCACTTGCAGGTTGTGATGTGGAAGCTTTGTAACAAATCCCCAGAGAGTTCACTCAGGAATGAATGAATGCAGAATGACAGAGATGTTGCGACGTACGACGATCCTTGATGGTAATCAAGAAGACTCTTCAAAGTCGGAAGACTTGAAAGTATGTAATTCCCCGCAGAGTCCGATCAGGGATAAAAGCAAGTTGGGAAGGACGGAGAGACATCGAGACGTCCGACGACCTTTGGGATTAATCAAGAAGACTCTTCAAAGTCGAAAGATTGAAATTTCTGTATAAGTCCAGGAGTACGTTTCTCGTCGAGCGCGGAGCGATTTGGAATACAAGATGATGGAGCAGAAAAGGTCCAGACGAGTCTGGGAATTCTCAAAAGTGGAAAGCTGATATGGGTATTGGAGGTGGATACCGTGGTTCGAAGAGTCGACAGGTGTTGTATCTACTTTTCTCATTCCCCAGCTCAGTCCCCATGCAGAGTTTAGGGAGCCAACTTCCCTAGCAGATTCCAGATCTGTGACTTCCCTAGCCGAGCCAGGATGGTTATCCCAGGCAGGTTTACAATGGTGCATCCTCAGCAGTCAGGTCTGAAGGTTGTTACTCCCCGAGTGGAGCGGGGTCTTTTCAAAGAAATATATCTCCAACAGTGTTCATCCTACCAGAGGATTGAACAAGTTCCCGTAGCGGACAGACTTTGCATCCCCAACTGAGTGGCTTTACCTATGGGTTGCACGGGTTGTCCCCAGCGGAGTAGTATGCGGTTCCCTAGCAGGGTCAGGATGGTTATCCCCAGCAGGTAATATGGTGATGTTTCCCCAGATGAGTCTGGAGGTTGCTGTTCCTCTAGCAGAGTCTCTGTGAGTATCTCCCCAGTGAAGTCAACAGGTATCTGTGAGGGTTTCCCGAAGCGGAGTTAGGATTGACATCCACAGCAAGTCGAAAACTGTTGTATCCCCACAGAGTGTTGGTGGTGCTTATCCCCAGCAGTTCCTCAAGAGGGTTGGGTGCAAAGGAGGTTCTTCCCCAGCAAGGGTTGCCTTTTCCCAGCAGCAGTGATACTCCCCAGCAGGGTGGAATCAGAGATATTGACGAGTTCCTCAGCAGAGCGTCTCGTACTCCCCAGAAGAGTCCCTTGAGGGAGATATTCTTTTTTATGCATTCATCATGAAAAAATAGCATGGCATATTGCATAGAAAAATAATAAATCGCGTAGCATTTCCATAATTATGGAACTTTACGCGGAAAAATCGATCATGCATCATTGCAAACATCAGCTAGTCTCAAGCTGCGGTTACCGTTTGAGAAGTGGTTTTGGCCAGGCAGTGAAGGTGTTACTCCGAGGAGTTTAGCCTCATGATTAGATCAAAAGTATTTCCCCAGTAGTGCGATACTGAGGAGTTTTTCCGTCGGGCGGAGATGGAAATATGGTGAGATCGGCGCAACTCAAGCCGTGGTTACCGCTTGAAGTTTTGTTGCATTGAATGGTGAAGATGTTACTCTGAGGAGTTTAACATCACGACGTCAGATCAGCAATGTTCCCCAGTAGTGCGATATTGGAGGAAATATTTCCGTCGGACAGAGATGGAGATGAAATCAAAGGACGTTACGCGATCAGCGCAATTTCCTGGGGTTCAAATGGAGATGGAGTTGAAGATTTTATCCGGGATGAGGTCCTTAGGATTATCTTCTGTTCATGTGTCACCTTAGACTCAGGCTGAGGCCGATGGAGGTCGTTATAGGTGTCTTCTGAGGAAGAGATGCACATGCTACCTTCCTTTTGTGAAGGTGTACCCTCTGACATGTCGCCCTCAGAGTGGTTTGGTGTTATTTCCGACGTTGCCAGCGGAATTATCACGAGAGAATGGAGAAAAGGATATGCTGAGGCATTTTCCTGGGGTTCAAATGGAGAAAAGAAATGCTGAGGCATTTTCTGGGGTTCATATTGGCGATCGCGAGTTATCGTCAGGCGACTGGGGTTCAAACTGGAGAGTGGGGTTCATTATTTTGGCAAAAAGGAGTGCTGAGGCATTTTCTGGGGTTCAAATGCAGAGATCCGAGGATTGTTTGCGCAAAAAACGTTCGGGGTTCAAGAAAATGAAAAAGAAATAAGGAAAATTTCGGGGTTCAAGAAAAGCATAAAAAGAAGAGAGATAATAATCCCTCGTGGATGTGTGGTGTTTGTCCTTGCGTTACCATTTATTTTGGTATCCAGGTCGACGTTTTCGAGATTGTTTCTTCGCCGATGTTGACAGGCGTTGTTAATTATCATCCCATCAGAGTGCAAATTGTTCGTCTGTTCTTGATATTCAATCACTCTTCATCCTGATTATCCGAAAGCCGAGGCTATTCGTATCGACAGGTTCACAGTGGATTGAATAGGGGCAGCTGTAACACCTCAAAATTTGCCCTCTTCTCTTGGGACTAAGCATTAACATATTGCATACATTTTAGGTCATTAGGCATTAGCATATTGCATATCATGTGGTTACTTTGTGCAAGTCATTCTTCCAAGTCTTGATCAGAAGATGGAGAAGTCAAAATGCAAGCTTAGGGTTTTTGTTGACTGATCATGGGCCATCTGAGGATTGGGCTGTGAATTAGGGTTTCATGATTCTCAAGGGATGTTGGTCTTCATATTGATTACAATGATACATCATCATCATCATGGTTGGATGTCATCAGAAGATTGAAGAGGATTCCTTGAGATTAGGGTTTTGACCACTGGTCAACCCTAATCTGTTGCATTGGGCCAATCAGGGTTTAATCAGGAGATGGGGTTCATGATGGTTATGAGGATCATAATGTGATTATTTTGTGCTTATTGAGGCTAGGGTTTCACCCTTGAGCCATTTCAGTTGAAGATTGGGGTTCAATTTGATCTGTGCATTGCCAAATTCATCTGTCAGATGAAAAGTCAACTGTGGTCAACTGTACATGATCTGATGGAGTTGGGGGTGAAAATGAGTTGAAGACACTTCATTCATGTTGGAACAAGTGTTGAATGACATCTCAAAGCTTAAGAATGAAGAAAATCAAGTCGGGACAAAAACTGCCAAAAATAGAAAGTGACCTGTAACTGAAGTTTCCAAAATGGAAAGTTTTTGACCTCAAAATAAGATGTCCAAGGAAGCTTCAAATGCAAAATTGTTCAACATGAAAGTTGTAGGTCTTGTTCTCACCTTTCCAAAAAGTCCAAGAACTTGAAAATCCAATGTATGGTTTGAAAATTAGGGCTCAGTGAATTTCAAAAATGACCCATAATCAGGAGGCCATAATTTCCACATACTTTGTCCAAATTGCAAGTTCTTTATATGCACAAACTCCATTTGACATGTACTTTGAGGGTGCATAATTGGATTTTCCCAAAAATGGCCAAGGCAAAAAGTCACTTTTCAACTGGACAGCTGAATTGGATCAGGGGCAAAATGGTCCAACTCTCAAAATAATTGGAATTTTTGAATGGGACTTTTTGCTACATCTCATAGTTGGCATTTTAAACTTGTTGGAATCATCATTTTATGGCTAAGGCATTTGGTTTGGAATTTGGTTTGAAAAGTGAAAATGCCAAAATTGGACAATTGCCATACACATGTGAATTTGAGATTTAAGCAACCAATGAAGTTGAAACAAGTTGCAATGGTTCACATATGATATTTAGAGGTTGCATGAGCTGTCAAAACAGGTGGCATGTGCTGTCATGAGGAAATTACACTTTTGCCCTCATTTGGAAATTACACTTTCATTAACAAATCCATTTTTGCTAATTAACTTAATTAGAGTTGGATTAAGCTATCATATATAAACATAATCACTCCATAAACATAACAGAAAGACACATTTCCCAAAGTTGGATCAAGAACCTCTCATTCTCTCAAAATTTCATCAAGAACTCAACACCTTCAATTCCAAGATTCATCATCAATTCTACACCAAATCTCGAAATTCTTTTTGATCTGAACTCCATTCATCATCATCTCAGACTGTTTTTGGAGATTGGAGGAAGAAGAGCATCGAATCGTGGCTGTCATGGTGAGCTCCATCAATGGCAAATCCGAATTGAGGACACTAGGAGCAAAGGCAATTGAAGTTGGCATCTCTAATCACCTTCCCTATACCTCTAGTACGTCTGTTTGAAGGAAGCAAGCGCCAAGGCCACGCGAATTACACTGCCATTGCCAGGTATGTTGAATTTTCGAATGTCATGAAATGATCAATGTTCATATGCTTTTGGAAGTTCATGCTGTGTAGATTACAATGATATGTTTAGATTCGTGAATGATCCACTGTAGCGTAAGAAATCTGGACTTGAAGCTTAGATGTCAAACCCTAACTTGCACGATTCACATGATTTAGGAATTGTTAGGATGATTTGAATGCATATTCGTGTTCTACGTGATCATACGGTTCGAACGGTTACCTCCTTGTTGATTTTGGTGACGATTTGGAAATTTCATGTTCTTGAGCATTTGTGGTGTTTCTGGAAATTTTCCGTTTGAAGATGATGCTGAATGTGCTGTAGATCCAATTTTCCGTTTGAAAGTTCAAAAAACCTGTTTACCGCCCGCGCCATCCTTAATTACAAAACTGCCATTATGTATTTTAATTAATTTTAATTAATTCACAAAAAATTCTAAAAATATTTTAACACCTTAAAAAATGCATAAAAAATAGTAGGAAATTCAGAAAAATATGGCAATTTTTTCTATGACTTTGTTGACTTGTTTAGGATTTTTTTGACCTATTGGTCAAAGTTGTGCATGGTGTATTTTTCATTTGACCTAGGGTTTCTTCATACATATGCATTTTTGCTACCTTGCACTAATTTGATCATGAAATGCTCATATCATAAAATAAATTCTTGCCAATTTTTGTGATGATTCTTGACTGGATGATGTTGATTTCCATATAAATTTCATGATTTTTTGATGCCTGGCCATTGAGATATGATTTTTGTAACATAGGTGTGACAATTTGTGTCACACCTCTTGATGTCAATTTGCTGGAATTTTTTGCATGACCAATACTTGTTGGAATTGACTGAAATTTTGCATGATGATTGGTTGGCATGTTGAGATGTTGTATGAATTTTTGTGGAATTTTACATTGTATTTCCAATTTGATCATGATATTTCATTTCTGGTGGCCATTTGTGCAAGCTTGTATGACATAGGTTGGTAGAATGGACGTGAAATCCTCATATGGTATTGTATGGTCATGAAATTTGGTATGAATGTTGTAGACACATAATGTGACATCCCTGTTTTGGTCCCATCCATTTCTTTCTTGTTTTCAATGAGATATGAATTTTTGAAGTGGATGTATGCATTGATGATGTGAATTGAAGCATGTAATTGTGTCTGTTTTTGTTGATTTTCATTGACATGGTTCCATTTGCCCAAATGAGCTCAAATTTGACATGGTAGACCTTGAATATCCCCTGTTTAGGTGTAATTAATTTGAGAATTTTTGGAATTGTTTTGGTATGGGTTTGAATGCAATACTTCTGTTTGTATGTTTGATGCTTCCTTTGAGCCAATATGGATTGTTTTGAGCATAGCATGAACATGATGAATGATATAAACATGAGACCAATGATGTTTGCTCTTGTTTGATGATAATTTGAGATTGGTTGGTGGATACCTTGCTGTTTAGGATTTTTTATTGCCTTGGGACCCTAGGCTTGGCCTAGTGGTCTAGTTGCTAATGTTTGCTTGGTTTTTCAGGATCAAAAAGCAATGCACATGGATAATGGTCCAAATCAATTTTAATTGATGTTGTTGATGTTTGTACACTAACATAACATTGTTTTGTAGGTTGTGGAGCTTGGGCTTAAGCCTTGAGCTTGCCTTGTGTTGTGCATAGTTTGTGTAAATTTGATTGATTGAACACTTGTTGTTTATAGTTTGTCTGTCTGAATACTAACTGAGTTTGATTGTTTCCAGGTACTTTAGTTGCTCAGTTCCTTGTGAACTATTGCTTTGCTTTGCTTAAGCAACTTGCATTGAGGTATAACTTCCTAACTTCATGTAGTCTGGGAGACCGGGCCTGTTACCGGGCCGGGCAATTGTCTGAAGTCCTCCTTAAGAGGCAATGCTTGTGTATGTTTATTTTTAAGCCCAAGCAGGAAAAGTCCTTTGAAGAAGGCAATTGGTGGAAGGTAGGGATATGTAGTCTATCCCCCACTATTCAGTGAGTCTTCTCCTTGCTCCCATTACATGGTTGTAGCATTGAGATCCAAAGCCCAAGATCTGTTGTGTCAGAGTCTTCGAGTATAGAAGGGTTCTCCTATTCTGGACCCATGCTCATTTGTCAGAAGCTCTCCCTGGTCAGGGATAAGAGCTGTGAGGTCTCATCCTCACTTCATCCTTTCATCTGCTTCACCTTAGCCCCGCAATGGCAAGGTTAAGAGCAAATCCAGCCTGTATAGACGACTTGCTTAGGCAGTCAAACCCTTTTGTGTGAGCCCCCTTGTTTGGCTATAGTGGGTGCTGTGTGAATATCTGATTGACATGTTTGTTTGAGATGCCTGTTCTCATTTGATGTATGTTGATCTGTATGATTTGTATGCTTGTGTGCTAGCTTCTTTCCTGGTTAGGATAGTTTGCTTATGCAAGTAGGTTAGAAACCTGAACTTAGGGCCACGATGCATGACAACACTAGGCTCGAGTCTCAGCTCCCTGGTAGTGTGTCTTTCCCTCTGTTTCTGGTTAGGAGAGTTTCTCCCCTGTTCAGGGGAACTACATTCGCCCTGATCCTTGTTCCAGACAAGGTATGTAGGCAGGTGGTCGTGCGAGACCACTCCGGGCGCCTTTTTCTTTTTTGTGTGCGTTGTTTGAAACTGCTAGGCTCGAGTCCCCGACTCCTTAGCATGTTGTTGTTTGTTTGTGCTTGTTTTGGTTCGGATGCCGACGTAATTCCATCAAGTGGTAGCCGGGCTCCATGTTTGCCATGTTGGCTTGTTTGGTGTGCGTGTGTTGTTTGGCGTGTGTAAGCCGAACTACAGTGGCTCTGATTCTTGTTCCAGACGAGATATGTAGGCATAAGGTGCGACGCCTTATCGAGCTCCCTCTTCTTAACCCCACCTGCGTTCCCCGTGTGTGTGTGTGATGTTTAGCAACCTATTCTTATTCTTAGAACGTGGATCCCTAGGAGTACCTAGGACGTGAGGGGTGCTAATACCTTCCCCTTGCGTAACCGACTCCCGAACCTGTCTC
Organism: Lathyrus oleraceus; assembly: GCF_024323335.1. Taxonomy (NCBI): domain Eukaryota; kingdom Viridiplantae; phylum Streptophyta; class Magnoliopsida; order Fabales; family Fabaceae; genus Lathyrus; species Lathyrus oleraceus. The sequence goes on along the minus strand of NC_066584.1, from coordinate 122,320,135 downwards.
TTTGGTCGCGAGACCATTTCCTTTCCAGGTTTTTCTGAGCGTTTCCTTTCCCTATCTTGGGATAAATAACGTTTAGTGGCGGCTCTGTGTGTTTTATTTTTTAGGCTCGCCGGTTGATTTTTCGCAGGATGCGACACCCATGTCCCCCTTCAACCGTCCTGGTCGCCCATCCATGAGTCAACCACACCCCAACTTCTCTGGCATGGGTCATGAGCTCAGCTACGCCGGTACACCATCATTGACTACTGAAGACTATGCTGAGTTGGCTGAATACCTCAACGGATCTTCTCCTGTATGAGGTAATGACGCTCCTGGACCATCAGATGAACAAACACCAGTGCAGAATCGTCAACGTGGGTTAGGGCCAAGGGTTAGGGTAGCTAGGGGATGTGGGACCGGAGGTCGGTTAGGTGATCCCGGTCATCACCATTAGGATTCATTGTGTAAAATCCAAATTTTATTAATATCAATTCGTATTATGTCAAATTTATCTTTGTGTATTCTCCAAACATTAGGTTTCTTTCATAATTCTAAAATAAACACATATCATAATACAAAAATTTATAGGTCAGAAACCCTAATTCAAGGACTTGTTATTGTTATGTTGAAGGGCTTGAATTTGGTCCCTTTTGGCAAAATTCACATACACATATTTTGACAGAAACCCTAATTTTGGGTCAAGTTTGCAAGGACCTACCTCACTCATTTTTAATTATTTTGAGGTGGTACCAAGTGAATTGGAAAATTTAAGATGTCTACTTCACTTGTTATGTTGGACAAAAATTCATAACTCTAACACAAACACATGCAATAATACAAAACATTATAGGTCAGATAACAGATAAAATGTCAAAGAGTCCAAGTTCAGGTGCCCATACCTTTCTCATAAAAATTGCAAATGATGCAAAACTTTAGTCCAAATTCATTATCTTGAAAATATGTACAACTTTTATGTTGAAGGTTTTGTCATTTGAGGCTTTTATCATTCAAACTAAAGGGCTTGAAGTTGGTCCCTTTTGGCAAAATTCACATACACTTGTTTTGACAGAAACCCTAATTTTGAGTCAAGTTCGCAGGGACATAACTCACTCATTTTTAATTATTTTGAGGTGGGACCAAGTGCATTGGAAAATTTAAGATGTCTACTTCAAATGTTATGTTGGACAAAAATTCATATTCCTAAAAGAAACACATGCAATAATACAAAACATTATGACTCAGATAACAGTTAAAAAACTCAGAAGTCCAACTTCAACTGCCCATAACTTTCTCATAAAAAATCCAAATGATGCAAAATTTATATCCAAATTCATTGTCTTGAAAAGATCTACAACTTTCATGTTGGAAGTTTTTTCATTTGAGGCTTTTTTAAGGGAAGCGCCAATTGGATTGGCGCCCCCTCTTAAAAATTACACATAGGCGCCAATTGGATTGGCTAGGGCAGGTGCCCTAGCCAATCCAATTGGCTCCTCCTTGTAATTTTTAAGAGGGGCGCCAATCCAATTGGAGCCTCCCTCTAAAAGTGGGGTATATTGGGAATTTTTTTGAAAACTAGGTTATTTTGGGAAATTAATTGAAAAAGTGGGGTATATTGGTAAAAAATCCTTGGAGGTGCATCTTTATAATGAATTAGAGTTTAAATCGCGTTAGGACCCTTTTTATTTTTTATTTTTCATTTCTGAAAATATTCAAAATCTCTCTTTAAATTTTCTCAAAAAGAAATTCATCACCAAGTTCAAAATCAAACAACCAAACTTAAAGGATCATCAATCAACATCAAAAACATCATCCAACAGTGAAGCAAACTGAAAAATTGTAAGTATTTGATGTTTTGATAAGTTTTTTGAGTTTTGTGTAAATGGATAGAAAATTATGATTCATGTATCAAATGAGTAGAAAATGAAAGAATGTTAGTTTATACATGATGTAAAACATGTTTGGTTGTTGAAAATCACGATCAAATCGTTTATTTTGAGGTTTGCATTTATGCATTGCCTCCACTAATGAACTGAAGAGTTGCAGGAAATTATGGATATGCATCTCCGAAATTTTTTAACGTTTGATTTCATTTTACCAGGAGATGCTTCTCCGGAATTTTCAATGTATGGTTTCATATTACCCGGAGACGCATCTCCGTAAAATAGCAATCTGTTTTTTTTCTTATTTGCAATGTTGTTTGTTTGCACTAATTGTTTGATTTACTTTAACTTATAGACATTATGGTTGATAGACATGATAGGCTGAGACGTAGGAGAATTGCACAGCATGCATCAGTGCAGCGGGAGAAGAGTTATGTTTTGGAGGCTTATGTTCACTCTGGTCATGCAAAGCCATCTACTTATGGGGCCCATGCTTCTCCCCATGCATATACATCGTTTTCTTCTCGTATGACATATGTTTCACTGACTGGCGCATCACTTCTTCCATCCTTCCACAAGCATCAGGTTTCACTTATTCGTGAGTTAGAGGTACCCGAGTCACCGGTGAGACCTCTTATTGTTTGGCCAATGCCACCTCCTACTGATGATACTGCTGATGCTTTTGAGCTAGTGCCACCTCCTATTGTTGATGATGTTGAGCCAATGTCACCTCCGGATGGTGATACTGCTGAAGATAATGAGGCATAACCATTTGGATGAGGTCCTATAGAGTTGTCATTACTTTCTTTGTACACAGAGCATACTGCCAGACATATTTGGGACGGAGAGGTAGCATTAGTTGAATTTATTCTTTTTAATTTACGTTTATTTTAATTTATAAGTTTTTGACATTGATTTTTATTTTCAGGACCGTGATCCGTTGAAATTTATTAACCATAGGCGGAAGATTACCGACTTGCCTTAACCGAATGAGGAGTGGTTTCAATAAGCTTTGTCCCTATTTGGGATGAAGGACTTGTGCATGACCGGTTATATTACGGCCAACCATGGGATGCTTAATGCACTCGTGGGGAGATGGCACTCTGAGACTTAGTCATTTCATCTCCTGCTTTGTGAGATGTCTATCACACTTGACAATGTGTCGTGTTTGCTACATTTTTCGATCAGGGAGAAACTTCTAGATCATGAGAGGATTACCAAAGACGGGACACTTGAGATGATGGTAGACTATCTGGGAGTTAACTCAACGAATGTGATGGCGGAATTGGATAGAACCAGGGGGCTCATGCTAGGTTTGAATTCTTGAAAATGTATATACATATGAGCTCTATAGTGCACGGCAGGCTATAGGTGATGACAGACAGGTGGGGCTCCATATAGCGGATGCTATAAGAGCACACCGACTATATTGGGTTGACACTGCAATTTTTATGGACAAGAATGTCACTTATACATATGTCATCGACCTATAATACTTTGAGGATTTCGAGCGGATCCATGAGTACAACTAGGGGCGCTTGTTTGGTGTACTTGTACTTGAAGTTATCAGATGGTTGTAGGTGGAAGATGAAGCAAGTCATAGGCAGCATCACACTAATGACGGTAATATTTATTAGTCCTTTAATCTTTATGTGTCATTTTTATTTCATCTTTACAACGTCATTACTAATGATTTATGTGTTCCAAAATTTTCAGACTTGGATCCTCCAGTATTTCCCATACATTGATCGCGACTTAGTAAGTCTATGGGAATCGTGACTGCAAGTGCACAGTCCTATCGCGTAGTTTTAAAGATTATCGAACCCATAAGGACTAATAATCGAACGTATCATGGTCTAATGTTGCTATATAAATCCAAGGTTGATGGTCGTTTTAAGATTGGAGGGATGAAGAGAAATAACTATAATGTAAATAAAATATTAATAAAGATATGAGATGTAGGGATATCGGTATGTAACATATCAAACTTCGGGGATTCAATAGATAGTTGGTGAAATCTTATTGGTCAAAATATTCTTCAGTAGAAATTATTTATAAAAAGGACTTAGTCTCACACTCTCGTTTTTATTGACTCTGACCATACTCCTAAACCAGAATGCTTGACTCTCGCGGTCTCATTTTGAATTTAAAAGTAATTTTTGAATATAAATAAAGTCTAATTAATCCTAAAGTTCTCTCATTGTGTTTAGGATTAATGCCTAGTTTCAGCTATCTGGTTAAAATCTCAAATTCTCGTTCTTGTTGACCAAAACCTTAGTTTGTTTTGTACTCTCGTACGGAAAATAGTTTGATTAAAATAAAAAATTAAAACCGGAAAAATAAGTTTTATAAAAACTAACACCAACTAACAAACAAGAAGGGGAAGAAGCTCAGGGTAGAAACCAAAAAGATGATTGTTAAGAGCCAACTCAGTTGTCACACGTATATAAATAAACGTCGTTTGAGAAAAATAGACAGAAATGACTTATGTGGCGCTGTTTGAACAATTGAAGGATCAAATTGACCTCTTTTAAAATTAAGGGATCAAAATAGATTCAAAGATAAAGTTAAAGGACCAAAAATAATATTTTACCTAAAGATAAAGAAATGAAGACTATGGAATATGAGTTAAAGGCTAGAAACAATTCTTTAAAGTGAGGTGAATGGGAATCAATGATACTTTATATATCATCTACATAAATACATGAATTCATTCTCGAAATAATCAGATTTTTCAACAGAAACATGATTGAACCTTAAAACCAAATTATTCAGCTAGGAAGTTCATGTTTGCTCTTAAATAGGATAATCAAATTTCATATGTTTTAAGATAATGTGATATATTACATTTCTGGAGGATATATGTTACTTGTAAATCATTGAATTATTGACACACATCTAAATAATTGGATATATTTTTTAATTTACTTTCTAAAACATTCAGTATTCATACTCTGAATCTAGAGTTCTTTAGCTGGGCCGAACACTATCCAAACTCAACAACATTTTGTAAGCGAGTTTTCGAAGCAATTTCTTTTTTAAAGGAGGATAAAAGATATATAAAAAATTGTTTAATGAAAAAACACCTTAAATTTTTAAAAAATATTGTATTTTTATATGCACAATTTTCACACAAATACAAATTCTAAGTGAGTCATTCTATTTTTCTTAGAATTAAGTTTAAAAATACATTTATTGATTCACCCCAATCCCCATTTACATCAAATATATATCTAAATGAGCCACACCCTCGTTTTTATTAAAAAATAGTTCAAAAATATAATCTCAAAATAAATCTGAAACTACATAAAATATGTTTTTCACAATCTATATATATATATATATATATATATATATATATATATATTATATATATATATATATATATATATATATATATATATATTATATATATATATATATATATATATATATATATATATATATATATATATATATATATATATATATATATATATATATATATATATATATATATATCATGTTTTATGCTTTATAATTTATGGATTATATTAATTAAAAGGTAGAGTTTAATTTTTTTTATAAATATCATTTTTGTCGGAGGGAGAAAGTGACTTAATTGAGATTCAATTAAAAATATTGTTCCGTAATGGAATAAAAAAATTCAGTTTTTATATCATTTTTGTTAAGAATATGTTATCAATCAATTAGTATTGATTGATATTCAATTAGTCATTATTGTAATTGATATTATTTCCTATTGTATATTTCCTATTTGCATATAAATATACACCAAGTGTGATCATATCAGACACACAGAGATACAATTACATTATGGTATCAGAGCCTCGTTTAAGATCCGGTGGGCCACCTACTATGGTCTCCGCTATCGGGCCACCCACCATTTATTTCCACGCTTCATATGTCCAATCCTGGGCGTGAGGGGGTGTGTTAAGAGTCCCACATCGGACAATATATGGCCTGAACATGACTTTATAAGTGGAGGCAGCCCCCACTCTACCAACCGGTTTTGTAGGGTTGAGTTAGGCCCAACCACACATTCTTAACATGGTATCAGAGTTATGACTGATCCCAATTGGCGTCAGGCGATGGTGGAAGAAATGACTGCATTGCATTCAAACAACACATCTTTCTTATGGTTTATGTTGATGACATTGTTGTCATTGGAGACGATACAGACGGTATTCAGCGACTCAAAACTCATCTTTTCAAAAACTTTCAGACAACCTCCTACTGATGATACTGCTGATGCTTTTAAGCTAGTGCCACCTCCTATTGTTGATGATGTTGAGCCAATGTCACCTCCGGATGGTGATACTGCTGAAGATAATGAGGCATAACCATTTGGATGAGGTCCTATAGAGTTGTCATTACTTTCTTTGTACATAGAGCATACTGCCAGACATATTTGGGACGGAGAGGTAGCATTAGTTGAATTTATTCTTTTTAATTTACGTTTATTTTAATTTATAAGTTTTTGACATTGATTTTTATTTTCAGGACCGTGATCCGTTGAAATTTATTAACCATAGGCGGAAGATTACCGACTTGCCTTAGCCGAATCAGGAGTGGTTTCAATAAGCTTTGTCCCTATTTGGGATGAAGGACTTGTGCATGACCGGTTATATTACGGCCAACCATGGGATGCTTAATGCACTCGTGGGGAGATGGCACTCTGAGACTTAGTCATTTCATCTCCCGCTTTGTGAGATGTCTATCAGACTTGACAATGTGTCGTGTTTGCTATATCTTTCGATCAGGGAGAAACTTCTAGATCATGAGAGGATTACCAAAGACGGGACACTTGAGATGATGGTAGACTATCCGGGAGTTAACTCAACGGATGTGATGGCAGAATTGGATAGAACCAGGGGGCTCATGCTAGGTTTGAATTCTTGAAAATGTATATACATATGAGCTCCGTAGTGCACGGCAGGCCATAGGTGATGACACACAGGTGGGGCTCCATATAGCGCATGCTATAAGAGCACACCGACTATATTTGGTTGACACTGTAATTTTTATGGACAAGAATGTCACTTATACATATGTCATCGACCTATAATACTTTGAGGATTTCGAGCGGATCCATGAGTACAACTAGGGGCGCTTGTTTGGTGTACTTGTACTTGAAGTTATCAGATGGTTGTAGGTGGAAGATGAAGCAAGTCATAGGCAGCATCACACTAACGACGGTAATATTTATTAGTCCTTTAATCTTTATGTGTCATTTTTATTTCATCTTTACAACATCATTACTAATGATTTATGTGTTCCAAACTTTTCAGACTTGGATCCTCCAGTATTTCCCGCACATTGATCGCGACTTAGTAAGTCTATGAGAATCGTGACTGCAAGTGCACAGTCCTATCGCGTAGTTTTAAAGATTATCGAACCCATAAGGACTAATAATCGAACGTATCATGGTCTAATGTTGCTATATAAATCCAAGGCTGATGATCGTTTTAAGATCGGAGGGATGAAGAGAAATAACTATAATGTAAATAAAATATTAATAGAAATATGAGATGTAGGGATATCGGTATGTAACACATCAAACTTCGGGGATTCAATAGATAGTTGGTGAAATCTTATTGGTCAAAATATTCTTCAGTAGAAATTATTTATAAAAAGGACTTAGTCTCACACTCTCGTTTTTATTGACTCTGACCATACTCCTAAACCAGAATGCTTGACTCTCGCGGTCTCATTTTGAATTTAAAAGTAATTTTTGAATATAAATAAAGTCTAATTAATCCTAAAGTTCTCTCATTGTGTTTAGGATTAATGCCTAGTTTCAGCTATCTGGTTAAAATCTCAAACTCTCGTTCTTGTTGACCGTAACCTTAGTTTGTTTTGTACTCTCGTACGAAAAATAGTTTGATTAAAATAAGAAATTAAAACCGGAAAAATAAGTTTTATAAAAACTAACACCAACTAACAAACAAGAAGGGGAAGAAGCTCAGGGTAGAAACGAAAAAGATGATTGTTAAGAGCCAACTCAGTTGCCACACGTATATAAATAAACGTCGATTGAGAAAAATAGACAGAAATGACTTATGTGGCGCTGTTTGAACAATTAAAGGATCAAATTGACCTCTTTTAAAATTAAGGGATCAAAATAGATTCAAAGATAAAGTTAAAGGACCAAAAATAATATTTTACCTAAAGATAAAGAAATGAAGACTATGGAATATGAGTTAAAGGCTAGAAATAGTTCTTTAAAGTGAGGTGAATGGGCATCAATGATACTTTATATATCATCTACATAAATACATGAATTCATTCTCGAAATAATCAGATTTTTCAATAGAAACATGATTGAACCTTAAAACCAAATTATTCAGCTAGGAAGTTCATGTTTGCTCTTAAATAGGATGATCAAATTTCAAATGTTTTAAGATCATGTGATATATTACATTTCTGGAGGATATATGTTACTTGTAAATCATTGAATTATTGACACACATCTAAATAATTGGATATATTTTTTAATTTACTTTCTAAAACATTCAGTATTCATATTCTGAATCTATAGTTCTTGAGCTGGGCCGAACACTATCCAAACTCAACAACATTTTGTAAGCGAGTTTTCGAAGCAATTTCTTTTTTAAAGGAGGATAAAAGATATAAAAAAAATTGTTTAATGAAAAAACACCTTAAATTTTTAAAAAATATTGTATTTTTAGATGCACAATTTTCACACAAATACAAATTCTAAGTGAGTCATTCTATTTTTCTTAGAATTTGGTTTAAAAATACATTTATTGATTCACCCCAATCCCCATTTACATCAAATATATATCTAAATGAGCCACACCCTCGTTTTTATTAAAAAATAGTTCAAAAATATAATCTCAAAATAAATCTGAAACTACATAAAATATGTTTTTCACAATATCTATATATATATATATATATATAATATATATTATATATATATATATATATATATATATATATATTAATATATATATATATATATATATATATATATATCATGTCTTATGCTTTATAATTTATGGATTATATTAATTAAAAGGTAGAGTTTAATTTTTTTTATAAATATCATTTTTGTCGGAGGGAGAAAGTGACTTAATTGAGATTCAATTATAAATATTGTTCCGTAATGGAATAAAAAAATTCAGTTTTTATATCATTTTTGTTAAGAATATGTTATCAATCAATTAGTATTGATTGATATTCAATTAGTCATTATTGTAATTGATATTATTTCCTATTGTATATTTCCTATTTGCATATAAATATACACCAAGTGTGATCATATCAGACACACAGAGATACAATTACATTATGGTATCAGAGCCTCGTTTAAGATCCGGTGGGCCACCTACTATGGTCTCCGCTATCGGGCCACCCACCATTTATTTCCACGCTCCAGATGTCCAATCCTGGGCGTGAGGGGGTGTGTTAAGAGTCCCACATCGTACAATATATGGCCTGAACATGACTTTATAAGTGTAGGCATCCCTCACTCTACCAACCGGTTTTGTAGGGTTGAGTTAGGCCCAACCACACATTCTTAACATGGTATCAGAGTTATGACTGATCCCAATTGGCGTCAGGCGATGGTGAAAGAAATGACTGCATTGCATTCAAACAACACATCTTTCTTATGGTTTATGTTGATGACATTGTTATCATTAGAGACGATACAAACGGTATTCAGCGACTCAAAACTCATCTTTTCAAAAACATTCAGACAACCTCCTACTGATGATACTGCTGATGCTTTTAAGCTAGTGCCACCTCCTATTGTTGATGACGTTGAGCCAATGTCACCTCCGGATGGTGATACTGCTGAAGATAATGAGGCATAACCATTTGGATGAGGTCCTATAGAGTTGTCATTACTTTCTTTGTACACAGAGCATACTGTCAGACATATTTGGGACGGAGAGGTAGCATTAGTTGAATTTATTATTTTTAATTTACGTTTATTTTAATTTATAAGTATTTGACATTGATTTTTATTTTCAGGACCGTGATCCGTTGAAATTTATTAACCATAGGCGGAAGATTACCGACTTGCCTTAGCCGAGTGAGGAGTGGTTTCAATAAGCTTTGTCCCTATTTGGGATGAAGGACTTGTGCATGACCGGTTATATTACGGCCAACCATGGGATGCTTAATGCACTCGTGGGGAGATGGCACTCTGAGACTTAGTCATTTCATCTCCCGCTTTGTGAGATGTCTATTAGACTTGACAATGTGTCGTGTTTGCTATATCTTTCGATCAGGGAGAAACTTCTAGATCATGAGAGGATTACCAAAGACGGGACACTTGAGATGATGGTAGACTATCCGGGAGTTAACTCAACGGATGTGATGGCGGAATTGGATAGAACCAGGGGGCTCATGCTAGGTTTGAATTCTTGAAAATGTATATACATATGAGCTCCGTAGTGCACGGCAGGCCATAGGTGATGACACACAGGTGGGGCTCCATATAGCGCATGCTATAAGAGCACACCGACTATATTTGGTTGACACTGCAATTTTTATGGACAAGAATGTCACTTATACATATGTCATCGACCTATAATACTTTGAGGATTTCGAGCGGATCCATGAGTACAACTAGGGGCGCTTGTTTGGTGTACTTGTACTTGAAGTTATCAGATGGTTGTAGGTGGAAGATGAAGCAAGTCAAAGGAAGCATCACACTAATGACGGTAATATTTATTAGTCCTTTAATCTTTATGTGTCATTTTTATTTCATCTTTACAACGTCATTACTAATGATTTATGTGTTCCAAACTTTTCAGACTTGGATCCTCCAGTATTTCCCATACATTGATCGCGACTTAGTAAGCCTATGGGAATCGTGACTGCAAGTGCACAGTCCTATCGCGTAGTTTTAAAGATTATCGAACCCATAAGGACTAATAATCGAACGTATCATGGTCTAATGTTGCTATATAAGTCCAAGGCTGATGATCGTTTTAAGATTGGAGGGATGAAGAGAAATAACTATAATGTAAATAAATATTAATAAAGATATGAGATGTAGGGATATCGGTATGTAACACATCAAACTTCGGAGATTCAATAGATAGTTGGTGAAATCTTATTGGTCAAAATATTATTCAGTAGAAATTATTTATAAAAAGGACTTAGTCTCACACTCTCGTTTTTATTGACTCTGACCATACTCCTAAACCAGAATGCTTGACTCTCGCGGTCTCATTTTGAATTTAAAAGTAATTTTTGAATATAAATAAAGTCTAATGAATCCTAAAGTTCTCTCATTGTGTTTAGCATTAATGCCTAGTTTCAGCTATCTGGTTAAAATCTCAAACTCTCGTTCTTGTTGACCGAAACCTTAGTTTGTTTTGTACTCTCGTACGGAAAATAGTTTGATTAAAATAAGAAATTAAAATCGGAAAAATAAGTTTTATAAAAACTAACACCAACTAACAAACAAGAAGGGGAAGAAGCTCAGGGTAGAAACCAAAAAGATGATTGTTAAGAGCCAACTCAGTTGCCACACGTATATAAATAAACGTCGTTTGAGAAAAATAGACAGAAATGACTTATGTGGCGCTGTTTGAACAATTGAAGGATCAAATTGACCTCTTTTAAAATTAAGGGATCAAAATAGATTCAAAGATAAAGTTAAAGGACCAAAAATAATATTTTACCTAAAGATAAAGAAATGAAGACTATGGAATATGAGTTAAAGGCTAGAAACAATTCTTTAAAGTGAGGTGAATGGGAATCAATGATACTTTATATATCATCTACATAAATACATGAATTCATTCTCGAAATAATCAGATTTTTCAACAGAAACATGATTGAACCTTAAAACCAAATTATTCAGCTAGGAAGTTCATGTTTGCTCTTAAATAGGATGATCAAATTTCAAATGTTTTAAGATCATGTGATATATTACATTTCTGGAGGATATATGTTACTTGTAAATCATTGAATTATTGACACACATCTAAATAATTGGATATATTTTTTAATTTACTTTCTAAAACATTCAGTATTCATATTCTGAATCTATAGTTCTTGAGCTGGGCCGAACACTATCCAAACTCAACAACATTTTGTAAGCGAGTTTTCGAAGCAATTTCTTTTTTAAAGGAGGATAAAAGATATAAAAAAAATTGTTTAATGAAAAAACACCTTAAATTTTTAAAAAATATTGTATTTTTAGATGCACAATTTTCACACAAATACAAATTCTAAGTGAGTCATTCTATTTTTCTTAGAATTTGGTTTAAAAATACATTTATTGATTCACCCCAATCCCCATTTACATCAAATATATATCTAAATGAGCCACACCCTCGTTTTTATTAAAAAATAGTTCAAAAATATAATCTCAAAATAAATCTGAAACTACATAAATTTCCACAATATATATATATATAATATATATATATATATATATAAATATATATTTATATATATATATATATATATATAATATATATATATATATATATATATATTATATATATCTATATATATATATATATATATATATATATATATATATCTATATATATATATATATATATATATATATATATATATATATATCTATATATATATATATATATATATCATGTCTTATGCTTTATAATTTATGGATTATATTAATTAAAAGGTAGAGTTTAATTTTTTTTATAAATATCATTTTTGTCGGAGGGAGAAAGTGACTTAATTGAGATTCAATTATAAATATTGTTCCGTAATGGAATAAAAAATTCAGTTTTTATATCATTTTTGTTAAGAATATGTTATCAATCAATTAGTATTGATTGATATTCAATTAGTCATTATTGTAATTGATATTATTTCCTATTGTATATTTCCTATTTGCATATAAATATACACCAAGTGTGATCATATCAGACACACAGAGATACAATTACATTATGGTATCAGAGCCTCGTTTAAGATCCGGTGGGCCACCTACTATGGTCTCCGCTATCGGGCCACCCACCATTTATTTCCACGCTCCAGATGTCCAATCCTGGGCGTGAGGGGGTGTGTTAAGAGTCCCACATCGTACAATATATGGCCTGAACATGACTTTATAAGTGTAGGCATCCCTCACTCTACCAACCGGTTTTGTAGGGTTGAGTTAGGCCCAACCACACATTCTTAACATGGTATCAGAGTTATGACTGATCCCAATTGGCGTCAGGCGATGGTGAAAGAAATGACTGCATTGCATTCAAACAACACATCTTTCTTATGGTTTATGTTGATGACATTGTTATCATTAGAGACGATACAAACGGTATTCAGCGACTCAAAACTCATCTTTTCAAAAACATTCAGACAACCTCCTACTGATGATACTGCTGATGCTTTTAAGCTAGTGCCACCTCCTATTGTTGATGACGTTGAGCCAATGTCACCTCCGGATGGTGATACTGCTGAAGATAATGAGGCATAACCATTTGGATGAGGTCCTATAGAGTTGTCATTACTTTCTTTGTACACAGAGCATACTGTCAGACATATTTGGGACGGAGAGGTAGCATTAGTTGAATTTATTATTTTTAATTTACGTTTATTTTAATTTATAAGTATTTGACATTGATTTTTATTTTCAGGACCGTGATCCGTTGAAATTTATTAACCATAGGCGGAAGATTACCGACTTGCCTTAGCCGAGTGAGGAGTGGTTTCAATAAGCTTTGTCCCTATTTGGGATGAAGGACTTGTGCATGACCGGTTTATTACGGCCAACCATGGGATGCTTAATGCACTCGTGGGGAGATGGCACTCTGAGACTTAGTCATTTCATCTCCCGCTTTGTGAGATGTCTATTAGACTTGACAATGTGTCGTGTTTGCTATATCTTTCGATCAGGGAGAAACTTCTAGATCATGAGAGGATTACCAAAGACGGGACACTTGAGATGATGGTAGACTATCCGGGAGTTAACTCAACGGATGTGATGGCGGAATTGGATAGAACCAGGGGGCTCATGCTAGGTTTGAATTCTTGAAAATGTATATACATATGAGCTCCGTAGTGCACGGCAGGCCATAGGTGATGACACACAGGTGGGGCTCCATATAGCGCATGCTATAAGAGCACACCGACTATATTTGGTTGACACTGCAATTTTTATGGACAAGAATGTCACTTATACATATGTCATCGACCTAT